>NC_139631.1:33331438-33416438 GCF_964638095.1 Poromitra crassiceps
GGCGGGGCCAACTCACTTCTCCTTCTCGATCTCCATGGAGAGACGCTTCATGTCTGTGTCTTTGAAGTCGAAGCTGAGGTTCTCCCTGCTGAAGCTCAGGTCGGCCGGCATGCCGTCAGCCGCTGTCAGGGGAGGAGGGGGCTGGGAGGGGGAGCGGGGACGCAAGGGAGGGAAGGAGGAGAGGTAGAGGGATTGACGGAAGGAGGGAGGAAACAGGGGGGGGGGGGGGTAAAGGGAACGGAGAGATTAGGAAGGAATGAGGGAGGGAGGGAGGGAGCGAAGGAAAAGAACAGCCAGCGGGATGGATGCACAGAGGAAGTGAAGAGTTAGGGGGAATATGCGAGATATACAGTACATGTGGGATTTGATCAGTGTTAATTTTGACGGACAATTTTGATTTAGTTTTAGTCATAGTCTTTTGACTAAAATACCATTTAGTTTTGAGTCATATTTCAGTGATCTGAAATGTTTTAATTTTGGGGCCAATTTTCTTTTCTTTGTACATTAATGATCTTCCTGATTACTGTTTTAATGTAGATGTCCAGCTTTATGCTGACGACACAGTTATCTTCACAAGGGCTAAAAACCCAGGGGAGGCGGCACGTGTCTTATCTTCAGCTCTCTCTCATATCCAGGCATGGCTAACTAAATCTTGTCTCATGCTGAATGCAAAAAAAACAGTTTGCATGTTCTTTTCTAAAAGAAACATTGCACCTGCGCGCTCCAATGTCTTCTTGGGGTCAGAGGAATTATCTGTGGTTAACGAGTTTAAATACTTAGGCGTGATGTTGGATTCCAACCTAACGTTCAGCAACCACATCAAAATGATCTCCAAAAAAATTAAATTCCACTTGTATAACTTCAGACAAATAAGGAGCTGTCTGTCCACAGACGCTGCGTTTTTATTTTTACACTCGATGATCCTCTCGCATCTGAATTATTGTATAAATAGCTGGTCGTTGACAGGAGTAACTACTCTCAAACCAGCCGAATTACTTTATAAAAAAGCCCTGAAAATACTAGATAAAAAACCCTTTTCTCATCACCACTGTCATGTCATACGTAAATATGACATGCTAAGTTTTGAGAACTTTAGAAATTTCACCTCTGCCTGTTTAATATACAAAGTTCTACATGGACTGGCGCCGCCTCCTCTAGCTGACTTCATCAAATATCGTTCGACCGCCAACTCGACCCGTGTCACTCGGGCCATTACAAACAAGGTCTGTGAGGTCCCCTTTAGAAAAACTTGCTTTAGCCAGAGGACCTTATCCTACATGGGAAGCACCCTCTGGAATAATCTACCTCTCTTTATTAGAGAATGCCCTAGTCTCGCCACCTTTAAAGGCCAATTGAAATTGTGGCTCAGATCAAACCAACAATGTGATCATTTTTAGCATATTGTCTGTCATGTTTTGCTGCATGCTCTGTGTGTTTTACTCACCTTGTGTTTTACTAACCTTTTATACTATTCATTTTTTGTATTATTAAATTTTTTTTTCTTTTCAAGATTGCATCAACCTGCCATGGGACTACAGGTGGAAACTAGCCCTTGGGCTAAAACCTGGCATATTTACTGTACGGCTGTACTGTCCATTAATGTGCAATGTCCCATCTTCTAAATAAATGAATGAATCTGAATCTGAATCTAGTCTAGTTTTAGTTGTCTAAATATCAGAAGATTTTGGTCGACTGACTCTACAGTAGATTTTGTCGACTAAAATCGAACAGGCTTAGTTAAAGTGTAATGCATTATTCAAATGTTTCTCTAGAACCTCCAAACTCATTGGAAAGATCGATGAATCTGTTATTATGGCATGGTACAGTATTAAGGTTTGAACGTGCAATACAAACACAGAGTTAACTGTTTCACTTCTTCTTCTTCTCTTCTGATTGGATCAGTTCCCAATTCATCCCTCCCTAACATCTAGTTTTTTATTTCCTCATAGTTTTTGTCATCACAACTTTGTGATGAAATGAATGTGCTAATTAATGTTAATCCAGTGTTCATGAAATGAACACTGGATTTGAGAAGAGGGCAGGAGACGGGCAGAGGGGGTTCAATCATGCTACCGAAGGCTGTGAAAAGTGACCAGGACACAAGGTCCAATTATGCTCAAGGTTAAATACGGATACGCAGACGGACGAAGCCTTCCGTCCGTACTCTGCGTTCATTTCTTGCGGAATTCTGCATGTTTTCCGGAGGTTTGCGGATACGAATGAAACAGACCAGCAGTACCACAGGCAGTCACACTCACACATTTGACTCTCTACTGCCCACTAGTGGATGTATTGCTTAACATGATACCAAGGTGAAAGACGCCTGGAAGTATGTTTGTGGGGCAGTGATGGTTACATCGTTTGAAAGATGGGGCGGTATTTAGTTCACAGCAAACCCATCCATCTGGCAGTGTAAATAAATAAATAAATAAATAAATAAATAAATAAATAAATAAATAAATAAATAAATACAGGCCACCAGGGAAGAAACACGGAGAAAAAGGCACCATTCTAAATGGGCGTTCTCCACCTGTGACATCACTTGTTGCTGGGGACGTTCTGCTGCTTGGCCCAGCAACAAGTGATGGGCGACATCCCAGGTGGCACTTCCATTTGGCCAGCTGCTTTACAAAAACACATCTAGATAGAGGTATGTATTGGGAAGGGGGTCCCATTGCTACAGTATATACCTCTCCTCCCACACCATGCTGTGTTGATTCACTAACGCACAGGTACGTGACCTCCTCCTACACCTAGAACAACAGATGTCCTTTGACTGTATAAAGACTTTCTCCAACGACAGTTCCCCACAAAGGCTTTTTCCCCAAATACTCGTGCACTCCTTCGCCAAAAGGCTAGGCGAGGTCATCATCAAGGAGATCACGTGACCTCAAATCAAGTCTACCACACAACCCAGAAAGATGTGGATGACCTCAAATCTCTCTCTGACAACTTGTCATTTGAGAGTAAAGAGCTGAACAATGACATCAAAACAGTCTTCTCAAGCCTGGGAAATTTGTAAAGCTGATTACTTGGAAAATCAGCGTCGCCATAACGGTTTGATCTTTGAAGGAAGTCCAGAGACTCGGTGGGCGGGGGCGGAGTTTGGATGTGAAAGGGAGGATGTAGAACAAGACGTACAGTAGATAGCACAGTTGAAGGGAAATGAAGGGGTGATGAACGCTTTGATGAGCACAGACAGACCATGAACACACAAAGATATGCTTTCAAATGATGCCGTTGGCCATGTGCCATTTAGGAGTCAGACCGATAAGAGGTGGAATATACTAAATAAATAGAAATCCATCGGTTGCCATGTGGATCCAAACTACAGTGTGGAGATATTCCACACAAATATTGTCTGGCAGAGCTTACAGGGCCATTTGACCGAAGCCAACTGAAATAGGCACAGTGTGCGTGTGCTTTACACTGGTAAACTGATATCGCGGTGTCTCTGTAGGTGTGTGTGTGTGTGTGTGTGTGTGTGTGTGTGTGTATGTGTCTCTGTAGGTGTGTGTGCGCGCGGCTGTGTGCCTGTCTGCTCTTCATTCATAAGCTGATAAGAGCGTAGTATTGTAGCAGTTGCAGGATGTCTCTATGTGTGTGTGTGTGCGTGTGCGTGCGCGTGTGTGTCTGCACGTGCGTGCATGTGTGCGCATACGTGCAT
Source organism: Poromitra crassiceps (assembly GCF_964638095.1). Classification (NCBI taxonomy): domain Eukaryota; kingdom Metazoa; phylum Chordata; class Actinopteri; order Beryciformes; family Melamphaidae; genus Poromitra; species Poromitra crassiceps. The sequence continues at coordinate 33,335,106 of NC_139631.1, forward strand.
GTGTGTGTGTGAGGTGGTGAGTGTGTAGTGGGTGGGTTTTGTGCGCGCCGGCAGCTCTTGCGTAGGCTGACTTATCCTCTTCTTATGCAAGTCTCTTCTGTTTAGTGCGGGTGTGCCGGTCCATGTGTGTCCAAGTCCTTTTTATTTTTACCAGCCATAGGCATTCATTTTGTAAAAAATAATAATATATATATATATATATATATATATAAAAAATATTATTATTAATATGATCGATAATCGATAATTGATCGTTAATTTTCCCCGATTTTCGATTATGGAAATTTTTCAAAATGAACATCCCTAGTGTATGTGTGTCTGTGTGTGTGTGTGTGTGTGTGTGTCTGTCTGTCTGTCTGTCTGTGTGTCTGTCTGTCTGTGTGTCTGTCTGTCTGTATGTCTGTGTGTCTGTATGTCTGTCTGTCTGTGTGTCTGTCTGTCTGTATGTCTGTGTGTCTGTATGTCTGTGTGTCTGTCTGTCTGTCTGTCTGTCTGTGTGTCTGTCTGTCTGTCTGTCTGTCTGTCTGTCTGTCTGTCTGTCTGTGTGTCTGTCTGGCTGTATGTTTGTGTGTCTGTATGTCTGTGTGTCTGTCTGTCTGTCTGTCTGTCTGTCTGTCTGTGTGTCTGTCTGTCTGTGTGTGTGTCTGTATGTCTGTGTGTGTGTCTGTCTGTCTGTGTGTCTGTATGTCTGTGTGTCTGTCTGTCTGTCTGTCTGTGTGTCTGTATGTATGTCTGTGTGTCTGTATGTCTGTATGTCTGTCTGTGTGTCTGTCTGTCTGTCTGTCTGTCTGTCTGTGTGTCTGTCTGTCTGTGGACAGATGAACGTGATAGCGTCAAAACCGTGCATGCAGTCACGAAACTTTGCAGCTGTGTAGTTGACATACAAATGAAGGTGGACTTTGAAAATGGGCGTGATCCAAGCAAGGGGCCGTCATCATCTTAGGGTTCTTGAGCAGCTCGAGACCAGGAGTATTGGTATTGGTCCGTGATCGGCAAGCTGTGCGAGCATTGGACAGGCGACGTGTCAATCACGCCCAAAATATAGTCTTTTCTATTGTCTATTTTACTCAGAGTTATATGAACATTCACCCACGTACAGTTGTTATGAAAGGTGAAATGAACTATATAGACCCAAAGTGTGTTTTGAAACAGGCTGTAAACATGTATAATCCTGTTACAAAGTCAGGCATTTTAACATGGGGGTGAACGGGGAACGACTTCCTTTTGGAGCCAGGCTCAAGTGGCCATTCGAGGAACTACAGCTTTCAGTATCACTTCCGCGGCTTCCTCTGCCAAAGCCCGAGCTAGCCACCTGGCGGGCGTGTTTGTGTGTGTGTGTGTGCGTGCGTGCGTGTGTGTCTGTGTGTGCGCGTGTGCGTGTTACCGTATAGACAGCCTTGCTGGTAATCTCTAGCAGCTTGTGCTTTGCCCTGCGCTCAGACTCCCTGGCTTCCTGCAGGTCCTGTTTGAGCTGCTCAGCCTCCTTGGCCCTGAGGGACGCACAGACACACAGACGCAGTTAATACTTCATTTCACCCTGCAGCCTTCCAGGAGAAACATCATTATCTCAATTGACTCCACAATCATCTGACATAATCAGTACGTCTGCTCTCGTTGTTGCCAGGAATGTCACTTTGTGATTGCTCAGGTGATCAATGTATCACCCCGGTAGACAATCCTCTCTGACTACTTCGGTCCACCGACGTGTTGGCACACTGACAAGAAAGAACTTCAGGGAGTCCACAGTCCAGGAGATTTCTTCGGATTCCTTTTGAAAATGATCCAGTGCTTCCTCGTCGATGTGAGGGTGCGATGTGGGACTTCCTCGTTGGTGCGAGGGTGCGATGTGGGACTTCCTCGTTGGTGTGAGGGTGCGATGTGGGACTTCCTCGTTGGTGTGAGGGTGCGATGTGGGACTTCCTCGTTGTGCGGGGGTGCGATGTGGGACTTCCTCGTTGGTGTGAGGGTGCGATGTGGGACTTCCTCGTTGGTGCGAGGGTGCGATGTGGGACTTCCTCGTTGGTGCGGGGGTGCGATGTGGGACTTCCTCGTTGGTGTGAGGGTGCGATGTGGGACTTCCTCGTTGGTGTGAGGGTGCGATGTGGGACTTCCTCGTTGGTGTGGGGGTGCGATGTGGGACTTCCTCGTTGGTGTGAGGGTGCGATGTGGGACTTCCTCGTTGGTGTGAGGGTGCGATGTGGGACTTCCTCGTTGGTGTGGGGGTGCGATGTGGGACTTCCTCGTTGGTGTGAGGGTGCGATGTGGGACTTCCTCGTTGGTGTGGGGGTGCGATGTGGGACTTCCTCGTTGGTGTGAGGGTGCGATGTGGGACTTCCTCGTTGGTGTGAGGGTGCGATGTGGGACTTCCTCGTTGGTGTGAGGGTGCGATGTGGGACTTCCTCGTTGGTGTGGGGGTGCGATGTGGGACTTCCTCGTTGGTGTGAGGGTGCGATGTGGGACTTCCTCGTTGGTGTGGGGGTGCGATGTGGGACTTCCTCGTTGGTGTGAGGGTGCGATGTGGGACTTCCTCGTTGGTGTGAGGGTGCGATGTGGGACTTCCTCGTTGGTGTGGGGGTGCGATGTGGGACTTCCTCGTTGGTGTGGGGGTGCGATGTGGGACTTCCTCGTTGATGTGGGGGGGCGATGTTCCTCGAGGGCTTGAGTGGACACAGTCATTTACATGTCGAGTGCCGCGGGTTCAAATCTCTCAGGTGCAGAAAGTGCTCGTCCAGAAAATGCAGTTTATTGGCAAGTGGTTAATGGTGGCCATTTGAAATGATTGCGTGATCAAGTGCAAAGCAGAGGTTTAGAAGCCATGGTCTCACTATCTATCTATATATATCGTCATATTATGAAAATGACTAAGTGCTAAGCTTCAAAGGATGAATCAAGCTTAGCAGAGTGCTGATCAAGGATCACTCATCACATCCCCTCAACCATCTGACCTGTGCGGATCTACAAGGAAAAAGTCAGTTCTTATTATATCAGTTATTATAGGCGCTTGATCACTCTTGCGGGCTGAAAAATGAAAGCGGCGAAATTGCTTCACAAGGACGGGACAGATAAATCACAAAAAATGGTTAAAATGCCTCCAGGGTTTCAAAATCTAGTAAAAGCAGGTGCAATTTGATTGACGCCAGCTGCTAACGATTAACTCCCCCAATTAACTGCTGTGCCACAAACCCAGAGGAAGGCTGGTGAAAAAAGGTGTCTCTCTTTTTCCTCTGTGCGTAACAGTGTGGGTGTAACTGCATGATTACCTGCATCTCAGCTGCAGTGCTACTGTAGGACCGAAACTTTGAAATCAAATGACCCGAAACAGGTCAGGAGTAGCCGTTACACTCCCATTTCCATCTTCTAGTCTGAGATTGTCCCCTGTTTAAGTCACCTCTATGAGGGGAATCCCCCAGGGTAATTACTCCTCTGCGCAGTTGACAGCCGCTTGACAACGGCATTAGTTCCGCCCGTTGCGCTGTTTATTGGCGCTGATTGGCTAATCATCAGTCCCCCTCGGCGCTGATTGGCTAATCATCAGTCCCCCTCGGCGCCGATTGGCTAATCGTTTGTTCAACCGAGGAAATCGCTGTTGCATATCACCAGAGCAGACCAGAAGCGAACCACCTCCGGAGGTGGTCAGGGATGCATTGTGACCACATTGAAAACAAGTGTAAATGCAATGTGACCGATTTTGGGTCATCAGATTGCAATCAGATTGCAATCTGATCACCCAAATGCATGCTAATGCCAGGTGTAAATGAAATCAGGCTAATGTGGTCAAGCAAGCACTAACCGATTGCAATCTGATCACAGAAAACACATGTTAGTGCCAGGTGTAAATGGCCTCTGAGAGACTCGTATTTCAAATGGAGGTAGGGCGGAAAACGTGAAACTTGGAAAGTAATGCCGGGATCAGACGACACGATATTTTTTGTCTTTCACAATGTCACCATGTCAGACTAGGCAATCGTACTGCCATCAATTCACCATGTCACCATGTCAGACTAGGCAATCGTACTGCCATCAATTCGTGACGTGTCTTGGCTGGGAGAGTGGCAGCACTACAAGTCTGATCCCGACCAGGACTGCCAACTGTCACGCAGGAAGTCGGGAGCGACGCACGCCACAAATCCATTTCCTCATGCAGTGAAAAACAAAATCATAATTATATAACCTCACCGAGCGAAAAGAAGACTGGACTGACAGTGCACGCCGGGCAGGCAAGACACACAGCACAGTGCAACAGGAGCACCGTGTAGCAGCCCAAAGCGAGAAATATAGGCTATAAAATCTATTAATAACTGGTGGTAAATTGGAGCCGACAACATAATCGATTTTGTAGCCTATATTTCTGGCTTTCCCTGCATGCTGCTCAATCAGCAGATCTTCACAGCAGGACAGTGTTGCAGATGCCAAGCCGCTGCTCTTTGATTATGTCACACTACAAGGAGGTCAAGACGGCCGTTCGTCGTTCCCGATGTTCATATTCGTTCCCGACGCTGCAAATGTGTCGGCCGCAAAACAAAATTGTGTTAATATCGGGCTGAATTTGTGGATTCTGAGCCCGGCATAAGTAACTGGTGGGAATAACTTCTCTAAAGATCTGCAAATTACATTTTGTGTTTGTGTGCGAGAGGTAGAAAGACAGACAAGAAACACTGACTACGTTTACATGAACACAATATTCCGCTTTTTGCCCATATTCGGAAAATGACAATATTCCGACTAAATGAATAATCCACTAATATTCCCGTTTACATGCAGCCGTAGCTCGCCCTCCCCGACACGTGAGGGAGGGGGGGAGAGAGAGAGATGCAGGTAGGCGGAGCCGCAGAGTTTTTCTGTTGAGAATAAACAGAGCAGCGCTATTCTTACGAACATCACTTGGTCCATTTCAGGAGCTTGCTGCTGAAAAGTTTGGTGTTGCGCATCCAAGTCTTTCATAAACAGTAGGCTAGTAGCCTACGTTATTACCTCGCAGGCTCGCAAGCATTGTGGACTTCCGTGGGCACTATAGGCTACTCTCTCTCTCTCTCTCTCTTTAAATCGATGTTTCTCATCTCCTCCCGATCAGAAATGTCGGCTTTTCTTTTTGCATGCCAGAGATGATGGATTATTATGATTATATCGCCTGTTCTGGTGCTTACTAGCACACATCAGTTGACCACAAACAGGCAACATGTGTCGCAAACTGCGGTAAAAACCCTGATTGAGACGCATATTCCGAATGCGCTGTATACATGATCAAAGAATCCTCCACATGCACTCCAGCTTGCATGTGTGAATGCCCTGGCCTACATTCACCCCCCCTGCCCCTCCCCTCCTGTACCCCCCTGCCCCTCCCCTCCTGTACCCCCCTGCCCCTCCCCTCCTGTACCCACCTCCTCTCCGACTCCTCGGCCATCTTGAGGGCCAGCATCTCCGCCTCCAGCATCTTCTGCTCCATGGCCCGTCGCTCCTCCTGGTGGTGGATGGCCGTCACCGCGATGCGCTGCATCTCCGCCTCGGCCTCGGCCGCCTTCTGGGCCAGCAGCTTGGCCTCCTCCTCGGCGATCTGGGCCTTCTCGGCCAGCAGGTCGGCCGTCTGCTCCGAGCGCAGCTGCAGGAGGCGGGGCAAAGGCAAACAGGGGGGGGGGGGGGGGGGGAGAGGGGTGTGGAAGAGGTAATGAGGCAAAGGAAGAGACGCCACAAACAGAGGTGAGAGAGAACGTTAATAAAGGGGGAGGAAGAGAGGAAAGGAGGACAGAGGCGGAGAGGGAGGGAGGGACACGAAGATGGACGAATGGAGGGAGAGATGGAGGGATGGAGGGATGGAGGGATGGGAGAAAGAGATGCGATGAGGAGGGAGGGAGACAGGATATGAAGGGACACACGATGATGTCGGCACGTCATCAGTACTGGCTGATAAAGCTTCAAAATGAAATATCGGCAGTAAATGTAAATATGGCATGTTTTAATTTAAATAACCAAAGTTGAAGTAGTTTTCTTTTTTGGCTGAATAATGTACATTCAGTGAATGTGTACATTTAAGCAATATAGCATGGAAGCCAGTGTGTTGTGGCGAATATATCCCGCTGATAAGCTGTTATCCCACGATAACAGCTTATCAGCGGGATATATTCGCCACAACACCACGCAGCTCGAGTGCTATATTGCTTTTATAAAACGGTTTCCAAGTATGATAATATAATAATAATAATAATAATACTATAAGTCCGACTGGCATGGTATTCTGATAGAGTCAGTTGAAACACTACTGTAAGGCGGGACCGCAAGAACGTGCGGGTGATTTGATTGGATCGTTCTGGAGACTGAAGTTGACATTGGCCAATCCTGGCGCTTGCTGAGAAGCTGAGAGCTTTCTGGAAAGCCCGACATGCAGCTCGAGCGCAGCGCTGCATTCTCAGCGCTTGCTGAGAAGCTGAGTGCTTTCTGCAAAGCCCGACACCAACTAACGTTACGGGGTTAAATGCGGGGTTAACAGCCTTTTTTTTGCAAAGAAGACATTAGCCCGCGTCTATTCTTGTACAAAACATAATTTTCTGCGAAGTATTAGTAAAGTTATAAGCGAAGATCGATTCACAAGGATCTGACAGCTGTCTCCGCCATTTGTTTTTTTTGAGGTAACCAAAGGCTTTTAGTAAGAGAGTTGCCATGGCAACCAATAACCCATGGCCATGGGTTATTGGATTTATACAATGGCTGTGAACCAATCAGATTGCTTGATTTGAGAGAGCCGTTTTATAAATTGTATTTATGTCTGCATCTGTCAGTGGGCCGTCATGATAAGAGTAGGGATAATAAATAACGTGTTCATTCCACCACAGGAGAGACTTGATGTTCTCTGAAATTAGGTGGGGAAAAATGTGCGCATATATCGGTATCTGCAATCGGTCAAATGAGTTGGAAAATATCAGCATATTGGATATCGGCAAAAAAAAAATCTAATATTGTGCATCCCTAATTCGAAATGATACTTTGACTGGTTTCAAACCCGTCAAAACCCAGTGCGACGGGGGAGCGGATTTGATTGGAGTCGAGTCTCACCAGGGCTTCGTTGGCCATGTGGGCCTCGTCCTGCAGCTGCATCAGCCTCCTCTCCAGCTCGTCCCTGGCCCGCTCCGCGTCTTCCCTCAGACGCTTCTCCCGCTCCAGACGCTGCCTCTCCACCTGACAGGCGAGACGGGGGGGCGGACAAGTAGAAATAGAGACAAAGCGACAGAGAGGAGGGGAGAAGAGAGATAGATGGAACAAACTAACGATGGCGCACGGGTGGAAACCATAAAAGTCAACACAACAAAGACAAATACTGTGATACTCTCTCTCTCTCTCTCTCTGTCCAGTATCAGTACCTGTTTCCTGGCTCTCTCCTCTCTGGCCTGAGCTTTCATCTGCTGCACCTCCAGGGAGTCCACCCGCCGCCGCCGCATAAACAAGTCGTGGTTCCCTATGCACAGCTGCAGGATCTGCACACGAGCAACGGAGTCAAGGAAGGAAGCTACAAGCATCTGCTACAATAGCCGGTACATCCCCACATTCACATGCACAGTGTGCCACTTTCACTACTTTCTCACACAGCTAGACGTAATGTAATAGGACCAAAATGACGCTTTGATGGTAGAGCGGACAAACCAACTCCACAACCAGACAATTTCTTAGTATTCGGAGTTGAATATAGAATGGAAAGAAGAAGAAGTAGAACTAGAAGACGTAGCAAAGCCTATGCAGGGAGTGATTTTGCTCCAATGTATGAATGTCTGTTTGGTGTATACATGTATGTTAGTGTATGTATGTTAGTGAAATGTATCCCCGCCTCCAAAATGATAATGCAAAGTATTATATTATATTATATTATATTATATATACAAAGTATTGAACTCACCAACTTGTTGACCCTCAGCCGTGAAGAGTTGAACTTGAAAACATTGGTTTTCTTGTCCAGAGGTTTGATGGTAAACTAAAAGACAAGAACGACAGACCTTTGAGCAAAACATGAGGAATGATATTCTTTTCACATTCTAAAAGATCAATGTTCAAGTACTAAAACAATCTTTATCATACTAGTGCAGTGCCCGTTCCCCTCCCTCCCTCCCTCCCTCCCTCCCTCCCTCCCTCCCCTTTCCCCATTCACACCCCCACCCCCATCCTCCTCTTGCCTGAAACTTTCTCGGCTTCCCATCTGCGCACCCGCCGACTTTGAAGTTGACCGGCCGAACGGTTGTGGAGATACTGATTGGTCGAATTACATGAAACCCGACACTGCACTTTCTCGGGTCCCCGAACACAGCAGCGAAGTCGATCGGACAAACAGTTCTCAAGATAAAGTGCTTTTTGTGTTGCCAGTAGGTGGCACTATACAACTATGTGTGTGTCTGAAATTCCGCACCGCACTCCGTTGGGTTCCCAGCAGCGCAATCCCCAAGTCTGAAGTCTATCGGACAAACGGTTCTCGAGATAAACCGCTTTTTGTGTTGCCAGTAGGTGGCGCTATGACTATGCGCGTGTCCGAATTTCACGAAATCCGGCACTGCACTCTGTCAGGTCCCCCTAAGTTTGAAGTTGATCTGACGAACAGTTCTCCACATATGTGAAGGGCAGACATACGTACATACAGACATACATACAGACAGACAGACAGACAGATGGTTATGCCTTTATGGGAGAGATTATGATGAAACAGCAGTTGACGCACCTCCTTGTCGCTGTAGGAGATGTTGCGGATCTCGTTCCAGGGGAAGGAGCACTTGGGCGTCAGCCTGTTGTCCGGCTCGTAGATGTGCAGACCGAGAGCGTCCACTCCCAGAAGAAGATCTGTTCCCTTCTTATTCTAAAGCAAGCCAGAGCAATGGAGGAGCAGATCACACAAAGCGTTGACTCTCAGTCTGTTAAGGGACACTCGTGTAGCTGTGGCTCACACCCTTACAGCCAGCCCAGCCAGCTAACACTCTTTCCTACATTCACTTGGCAGTGGTGGCATTGCAGTGCTTTGGCACATTTAGATGTCACTTTGAGTTGGGATGAAGAGTGCCAACTGTGGGGGTATACACAGTCTGTGCTTATTTACTCGGAAAAACAATTCTACTGTGAATTACTTCAGCTGAGGTTCAGATGTGCGTGGTATTTTAAAATGTCCTGCCCTTTAACAGAAAGCATTGATCAAATCTAGAGCCGCCTCAGGTGAGTTCCTGTTTATTTACCGGTTTGTTTTTGTTAAGTTATGACTGACTCGCTTGCTTTGAGAGACATTGGTCAGCCTATTACCCTGATACCCAATGTCATCCAAATGTAGAGCAGGCCCAGGGCTTTTCAAAGTCTGAGACTGTGGGCCTCCCCCCAGACAAAGCTTGGAAAAAAGGTGCCCCTCTCGCTCAATTCCTAGATGCCTATATGGGATCTCGATTATGTTATTTGATCTAATAGACACTCAACAATAAAAGCCTGTTTGATATACTTCAGACTACGGCCAAATACATTTAAAAAATAAGGCCTTTATTAGTTTCTGATTCTGGGAAAGAAGGAAAAACAGTTCAATTCCACAAAACTACTGGATCTCTGGACTATTTCTTTAAAGGTCCCATTCCGTGCAAAAGCTGTTTTTACTTGTAAATGCATATATACTGCTGTCAGCCCTCCCTGTAATGAGTGGTCACACGCTCAGAACTGCCACAGTTGGATTTGTCCCTATCCAGCGTCCCCCTGCAGTCTCCTCCAAGCCACACCCCCAAACGCTTCGTTTGCCCAGAGGGGAATCTGGGGGAATTGGGACGTCACTAGCTTCCTCCTGCATACTGCGCGGGTCTCTCTCACACAAGCTACCTGCACCATTTAGTCTATAGCCACAAAATTAACACTTCTAGCTGGAGCGACGCCAACTGTACGTGATCCAGCAACTGCAGAGGTGCATTCGGTAAGTCTAGGCATTTTGAGATGTCCTCTTTAGCGTAGTACCGTTAAGTTAACGATAACTCGCAACCTAGCGTGCTGGTCCACAGACGCTAATCTGATTGGCCGCTGGGAGCCTGGGGCGGGCTCTCCCTCAGCGGCCAATGGGAACTGTTAGTTCTGAATATATTATAGAAACAGGCCATTCTTGGGAAGCGACGAGATGAGGAAGTGAGAACTCCGTCACAACAAACGGGGTTCCTATATTTTCGACAGATTAATCCAGAATCATGTTTTATGGACCAGAGACACACGTTTTTAAGAGGTTACAGCTGCACGAATTGGGACCTTTAACCAAATGATACACATTTAGGCTATTATGTGATCTCCTTTTGATAACTAACGTAATATTTCCCCCCGCCCACTTGCGTTCACTGAGCCTCCCCTGAAACTGCTTGAAGCCCCCCTGGGGAGGCCCCAGCCTCCCACTTTGAAAACCCCTGTATTAGAGGGAGCTGTGAAAATGCTTGAGAGATTCAAAATAGTGCATTCGACTTAAGGGGCAATTTAGAACAGGATTGAGTCAAAGTACTATTCCCCTACTCCATGTCTTAACCGCATGGTGAAAATGACACACCTCCTAATCTCTCGTATATGGGCTTAGTGTGACAAGATAGAGTGGAGAAGCCACCTGCTCACCCTGATTAAAAAGTAATTGACGCCATACATGTCCAGGTCCTGGGCTATTTTTAAATACTCCATCTCAGCTTCATCCCTGGTTCAGAGACACACAGAAAAGGGGGGAGAGGGAGGGAGGGAAGACGGGAGAGGAGGGGGGGGGGGGGTGGAGGAGAGAAGGAAAGAGAAGGGGAAAGAGAAGAAAAACAAGATCAGACGTCGTTTCATCTGCTTTTTGTGTGGGACATCTGTCATGTTGTGTGATCGCTAAAAACTCGACCAGTGAAAACAGGACCAGTGAAAACATGAGCGCAGGCACCAAACTAAACACAAGCAGAATTCCCCTAACAGGCTTTAGAGGTCACGCCTGATGGGAGGAATGACACTCTCAATACCGTGAGAGTGAAAACAAATGCGTGTCTTTCTGCTGACTGGTTGGCAGAGCTGCTGCAATTTCAGGGTCAACTGATTAAAAAAACGACGACGACGACGACGACGACAACAACATTAGCATAATCGTACTTTGATGGTTGGTTGAGGGGGGGAAAAATCAGGCCATGCTGCCGCCTCAACTTTTAATGACTGGCTGTTTGGGTGGGTTGGAAAACTGCTGCTTTAGGCTTTAATCAAACTTTAAAAGGGACAAGAGAGCATTCTGCCAAGTAAACAAGAAGGGCGCGCGATGAGCACGTTATTACTCTAGGGTGGGTCAGAGTCCATTTAAACAGCTACGCGTGATTTACGCTGTGCAACGACAATGCATTACAGTTTCAGTCTGAGGGGAAAATATGAATGTAGGGATGCGCATGCTATGTCAGATGTGATTACTGTGAGGGTTGGGCTGGCAAAGAGAAAAGAAAGGAAACGGGCTACTGTAAATAACACAAGGAAAACAAAACATCAGCGGGAAATGCTAACACAATATAAACCCACAGGGGCCAAAAACAGGAGTGAAATAAATCTTTAACAAAAAGATGACATTGGGTCGTGATCACTGAGCTAAATAATATGGACCAACTGAGCGCGACGTCACCCGTTGGTTTTTGATAGCGCAAAATGAAGCCTCGAAGCTCTTGCTTCCGGGTCATGTTTGATTGGATGAATGGATTTTCCTGGAGCATTCTGGGATATACAGACAGGAAGTTGACCATCTGGTGACTTGGTGCAGTCAAAACAACCTGGTGTTAAATGCTCAAAAAACAATGGAGATGATTGTGGATTACAGGAGGAACAAAGCCCCACCTTCCCCCATCACCCTGGGTGACACTGTGGAGTCCTTCCGCTTCCTGGGGACCCTCATCAGCCAGGACCTAAAATGGGACCTGAACATCAGAGCTCTCACCAAGAAGGCACAGCAGAGGATGTACTTTGTGCGGCAGCTGAAGAAATTCAAAGTGCCACTTGGTGCACTTCTACCTCCATCGTTGAGTCCATCACCGTCTGGTATGCTGCTGCCACTCTCAAAGACATCAACAGACTTCAGCACATCATCCGCTGCGCTGAGAAGATAATCGGATGCAACCTGCCATCCCTCCAGGACCTACATGCAGCCAGGACACTGAAGCAGTCTCGCAAGATCATGGCTGACCCCTCCCACGCTGGCCACAAACTCTTGAAGACACTCCCCCACAGCAAGAGACTGAGGTCTGCCAAGACCAGAACCACCCCCCCCCCCCCCCCCCCCCCATAAAACTGGAACTCATACGTATCTAATTTAATGCCTGACTAACTGGGACTGTAAATTCCCTGCACATTAATGCCTATTTAACTTAGCCTGTAAATTTCATGTACAGTCAACTCTTATTTAACTCCGACTGTAAATTCATGTAAATCCACTGCCTATTTAACGTCTATTTAACTCAGTCTGTAAATCTCATGTAAATTCAACGTAAATTCATATTTATCATCCACAGAACACTTCACCACTCATGTACACATTGTATATATTTACTTGATTTGATTGCACTTGCAACTTTGTGATTGTCTTTAGTTATCTTCCTACTTCTTATCTCTGTATATTGATGTGACCGCTACCCTGCATACAGACACTAAGACAAATTCCTCGTATGTAACTTGCATACTGTGGCAATAAAAGTGATTCTGATTCTGATATCTGTTCAAATCTGGAGCCCGCGAATGACGGGGAAGGGGGGGGGGGGGGGGGGGGGGGGCGTTGTGTGACGTGAGTCGGGTCTCAGCCTCAGTCCAGCCATCTTGTTTTGTCCGTCTGCCTGGCTGTGTGAGCCTCCTACAGTCAATACTGGCTTAGCCGCTGCTAAGCCTCCACAAAATAAAATAAAATTTATTTCGAAATATGTGTTATTTTGATAAACTGACCTCATAAGAGGGATCTATACAGTTACGTGCGTATGTGTGTAACATTACGAAAACATCAAAAAGATCATTCTGTTTCTGATAGTTTGCTATATTACTACTTGCTAATCTGCTAGTGAACTATCTGGCGAGCTTCTTCTTCTGCTTCTTCTATTAGCTTTCCGGCAGACAGACTAGATGCCTTGCGGCACATTGCTGCCTCTACCAGTCAGAAGTATTACTGTTCTTATTTATCCAATGTATTTATTTAGTTATTTCACTCAAAATGGGGCCATCATTTAGAAAACGGAGACCACGAGAGCATGACAAAGAGTTGAAATTGATTTTTTCAGACCGTAAACTCATTTGGAAAGTGTTTATTTAAGACATAGACCGAGAGAGAAGTCGGGTCATTTTCCCATAGAGAACAGTGTTGAATCATTTCCTTTTGGACCGTAACGTGCGCCCCCCCCCAGGCCATTCAACGGAATGCAATTTCCGCATTGGCTTCATAGATTCAATATGGCCACTGCTAGTGATATTGTTCTAGCTCAGAAAGGTTTCTGTTCAATGCCCACAGATAGTTGGGAGGTTGAGACCCTCGCCTCTGGAGCCACATGTATCCTGTCAATGTGGCTTTCTCTATTATGTCTCCCCTAATCTGTATCCCTCCCACTGTCTCAACAAACAGTAACAATGCTGAAGCAGAGTGGAACACCAACTCTCATCTGAAGGTGCAATATGTACGATTTTGACTGCCTCGTAGCACAAAAATGACAATGTCATATATCGGCAGGGGTTTGATCAAAACCAACGACTCGACGGCGACTTTGCCAGGTGATGAGATTTCTGCCTTTCAAAACTCACTTTGCAGCCCGTACTCTGTTTTGGTAAGAAACACTCTGTGCCCGATGGAGTTTCACTTCCAACGATGCAACGAGACAGAAGTTGATACAGCTCAGTCGGTGCAGCTCAGAGGACTCATTCAGAACCATACTAAAAGTGTAAGTGCATTGTGCACCAAAAGCGAACATGGCGAGACTTATAAAACCGTGCGTACGCACACCTGCACACAATTTCAACTTGAAATGTCGCGCACGTGCAATGAGCCTCATGCTCCCCCGAGTCCCCTAACTCCCACAATTAACCATAGATGGTCAATGGAAAAACCCGGAATGAATATTAATGTGTTTATGTAAATACGTCTGTCATCCCATTCTCCCGGGTGAGGAAATGGCAAAGTGGAGCCAGGCGGAAAAGATAAATTTCCCCCGTGGCCTCGGTTCGAGCTTCACCAAGCAGATCCAGTTTGTTGAGAGGCAAAATGTCACCGCAGCAGTTAATGCTGCCAGCTGCCCAGAGTCGAACCCTTTGTAAAACCAGAACCAATAAATAAATTGTCCAATATAAAGGTTGACGCCAAGAAGCGCATTAGACTGTTGTGTCAGCAGCACCTCTGGGGTGAGGAGATACCGGAGCTCGCTCCTCTTGAACGATACACATCGATAACGGGGGAAACCCCGACCGAGTGGCACCGTGCCAGCGGGACGCCGACTCACCGCTAAGAGAGGAAGATGAGACGCTGCGACTGACCCGGCTATCGTAACTGTGTCTTTTGTGAACGTAGCCACGCACTCGACATTTCCCATTCATTTGATTTGAACGGAATTAACTCGTAGACGAGTTGTGTATTCTCACGTTCTGACTCGGGGATCAGACAGTGTGCGACTGGGAACACGAGGCTGCCCCCTGGCACCGGCATCTCCAACGCGTCCTGTGCGTCATAACGCGTGTTTTATTACACCGGTGGGACATCCACTCCAATTGCCGAACACCTTACATTTGTCGGATTTAATTGTGACAAATATGGTCTCTGCTAAAAGAATGTAAAAGAATGTACGTAATTGAGACAAACTCACACCATCAGCCTATAATGACAGATGCTTTTTGGACAAACGATCGGCAACAAAGACGCTATTTAGTTGCAGCTTTAATTTAGTTTAGTATATATACAGTATAGTAATAATAACTATTATTATTGATTTTTTGTTTTATTTGACTACTGTGCCATCTCTGTCTCGGTTTCCCACTGTCTCCAAAATGTTGGTAGGCATGGGTCAGGTACACATTCTCCCGTCTTTTTGTATTTATTTTTTTAGTTTATTTGCATGGGTAGTAGCGTACGCCTGTTTCAGGCCCTGGTTGTGCGTACACAATGGTTATAAATGAGACCCCAGGACTTTACCTGGTCCTTCCCCTGTGCTCGACATAACACGCCGTGATCCTCTCCTCCCACATTTCCGCAGTCATCTGGTACAAGTTAATCACCTGAAAAGAGACAGACACACCTGTAAACATACAGGTAGACGTTGCACAAACAACACGCTGCTACAACATTCAGAACACAGGTATAGAGTGCCGAAAACGATTAGTCGATTAATCCAGAAGTCAATCGACAGAAATTCATTATTATTTTGATACTCGATTGATTATTTTAGCCATTTTCAAGTCAAAATCAACATTTGCTCATAAATCATAAATGCTAAAACTTTGCTTGCTTTTCTTGTTTCATCATTTGTCATCATTATGAAATGATTTCTTTGGGGGAGGTTTGGCTGCTGTCAGACTAAATAATTTTAAGACATCATTCTGGGCTCTGGAAAACTTTCCATTATTTTTGACATGTTATAAACTAAATGATTGATTAAGCAAAAAAAAATTATAATGAAAATAATCGTTAGCTGCAGCCCTGCTGCTGTCCATATGCAGGTTAGTTCTGGTCAGAAGGGCAACATATCACCAATGCTAAGGAACCAAGGTAAAGCCATCTGTCACTCACCCTCTTAGGCAGCAGCTCCTCTTGAGCCAAGAAGCCAGGTTTGTGAAAGTTGGGGTCATAGTCTCCATACTGTAAAAGAAGGCAGGTTTGTGAAAGTTGGGGTCATCTTCCCAAAAGCGCTAATTTAGCATTTGCGCTCGTTTAACGCCGCGCGCAATGCAAATTTGGGGCGGGCACAAGCGCATGCCTGTTATAATTGTACCGGGCATAGGCGTGCCACATGCCAAAGCAGGCGTTCCAGCGCTAAAATGTGGGGATAGATGCAGGCACGTGCACACATAGACATGAAAGGGGGCTTGAGCCCCTGCCTTTTTTTCAGTCTGTAAAAAGTGCCCTTTTTTTTCACTTTCATTCCAACAACACATGAACAAAACAAACAGCTCAGACACATGAATGGAAATTCATTGTATGGAAATTGCCCTTTCCATGCCATCACTGAAGGCAGCATTCAAAGAGAAATGCCTTTTCCGAGATCTCTTGGCCTTGAATGCACCATTTGTAATAGGCCTCTGCATGGAGCAATGTTTTTCTAAACCGCCCCTGAAGGCACCAACCCAAAAACGCACGTGGCCCGTCCCCACCCACTCCAGCAGTGCGCACTCCACTCAGCCAGAGCAACCATGCAGACGGACAGCAGCAGCACAGGCGCACACAGTCTGACAGATATATCAGTCAGTCAACGTGAATCAGGTATGTATGTTTGTCAAAGTCTCATCCTAAAATGGGATATTCCTCTAAATCTGGTTAAAATCGGAATATTTAAAATGAGTTCTACCCCTAAATTGGCCTTCAAATTTCCTGTAGTGCCCTTTTATGAATTTGAGCCCCTGCCCCTCTAGTGTTCTCTGCACGTCCCTGGATAGATGGCATTATCCTATCGTCAGCAGCGCGCAATTACTTTGCGCTAAGAGCTTTGAAAAGGATCTCTTACGCGCTAAATACCTCGCTGCGGTGGGAGCGCACTGTAATCTCCGTGCAGCGCAAAGTAAAATTCCTTTTGGATATGTCATTACGCACAGCCACGCCAGGACATCAAATGATGCTGCTAAAATTGGGTATTAGCAGATAATTCAGTGAGGCAATCAACTATAACTCACTGAGAAACTTTTATCACATCACAAAGAGGGAAATGAATTGAGAAAACTTGTTGGACAATGGACATAGGCTATTTACCTTCATAACCCGGAGGGTCGTTGGCACCACAGACGATCTGTCAATAAGCTCTCTCCATCTCGCTCTGTCATCGCACGAGTGAGTACACTCTATTACGCATGGAGAGAATTACAGCATATTGCATGCCTCGCGCAAACAGCCATTGCGAGACGGGAATCTGATTGGTTTTGATTGACGTAATGCCCAGCATTGCCTGGCCACACCCGTGAATAATTCTGGTAGTTAAGACCGCCCAAATCCCGTTGGCGTCTCCGTACTGTAAAAGAAGGCAGGTTTGTGAGGTTTGTTAAAAACACTCCAAACTAATTGGCCGTCATCCACCATCCCTCTGATAACAGCAGAGACTCCCCTGGGAGTTGTTCACAAGGTGAAGCTACAGTGTTGCCAGGAGAAGGGGGGCATGGTTGAGAAAGAATGGAGGCTGGTCTCCCGTCTGGTGATTAACTTGCAACTCACTCACACCCAGTGGGCCGCTTGTTGGGAGTCTGTGTCATTAAATGATGCCATTACAGACATCTCATGGGAATAAGGTAGGAATGACATCAGGCATGTTTCAAAAGGAGATACGGTATGGGGGTATTAATATAAGCAATGATTATTTGGCAGTGGGACATTTTCTTTAGGCTATTGTTAAAGTCGAGCTGAACCCAAAAATGACTTTTCTTTTCTTTTAGTTCAAATACCTGGGTATGCAGTGCACCTATTTAATAATGTATGCAAAGAAAATCACAAAAATCTCATTTCTTTTGTTTTTTTTTCCACATCAAAAGTTCATTTTTCAAGATGTCATTGATAACACTAATCTACAGTTTGCTGACGTCGCCTAGTACTATCAAATTTCTACCCCAGTTCAACCAATCATATCACGACATGGCAGCTGTCAATCAAATCTTCATTTCAGGATCATTTTCTCTTCCAAATGAAGTAGAAAATGGCGCCTAGTGCCTGTCATCTGGCAGAATTCCTATCCCCATAAACTAACTACTAACTTGGCCAATTGTATGAAACATGAACAAAAAACAAAAACTATAATCTCTAAGAATGCAAAGAAATGTAACTGGCTCGTTAAAACGCGCATTCCAGGAATATCGTATTTACAGAAATAGCGTAAAAGGCGCGCGCTTGAGAGCGTGGTTCTCAGGGGTCGCCCCTCGGACATTCCAGGCGGGCGGGCAGCACCCATGCAATCGGATTGTCCGCTCGCTCCGCACGAAGCAGGTGGCTGCCTGGTACTCAGCGGATCCACTCGCGTGGAACACGCCATGATTGACCAATGCCAAAGCCAGTCGACAGAATTGTCAAATCAAAACATCGACACCCGGCATTGTGCGGCTTGTGGTCCGCCTCTCAACCTGTCATCTCAGACAAACTATGTTTTCAGTCTGAAACGGACTCAGATGCTCGTGACGAACGGGTTCACCTCGACTTTAAGCTGTGGTGGAAACATGGGAATTGGCTATGTGTTTTTTATAAGAGATGTATTCATCACATGCATAATTGTACATGTACAACAGCAGTGAAATGCTGTGTGTGTGTGTGTGTGTGTGTGTGTGTGTGTGTGTGTGTGTGTGTGTGTGTTGCTGCACACTCTGTGTACTGTATGTCTGTTGTCACTTAGACTCATTTCTAGTGTGCCTGGCTGCCCAACTGGCAGTTGCGCAATTGTGAGCCGTGAGCCGAGCCGTGCGCGCCACACACAGAACCCCTCGGCGTACAGTGAGATTCTGTTCACCAGATCTGCGGGTTCATTTCTTTCTTCCGTTTGTTTTGAGGTGAGCTGTTTTGTAAGCCTCTGGGGTTTTTACCACAGCGCGGTCACCGGTGCGAGAGAGTCATTCAGTCACTCGGAATGAGGCACTTCGCTCTTTTTTTACCTGGCACTATCAGACTTTGTCAGAAACAGAATCTGGAAAAAGTAAAGTTGTATTATTGTGAATATCTATCTTAACTATGAATCTTCACACCTTGGTTAGAAATGTTCACACAACTCCCTCACACACACCTTTACATGTCAAATGACAACAATACGACTGACACATGTATGCGCATGTGTGTTTGTTTGTATGTATGTATTAGGGCTGTGAATCTTCACTGGCCTCACGATTCGATTCCGATTCAGAGGGCCCCGATTCGATTCGATTACGATTATCGATGCATCTCGATGCATCTCGATGCATCTTAAATCGATGCATCCCTTTTTTCCCCAATACATGATTTATTTTTTCTCACTTTCTTTTTTCTCACTGTGTGGCTACTTTTACAATAAAAGTGCATTTAGAATTGCATTGTATTATGATCCATAATTAAAATAAACAACTGCATGTACTTCCATTATATTTTATTTGATCATAAAAAATAAACATTTAAAAAAAAGAAATTGACATTTGTGAATCGATGCAGAATCGTGCAGGTCCGCATTGCGATGCATCTTATAATCGATTATTTTTGACACCCCTAGTATGTATTATGTACATACTGTATGTATGTATGTATGTATGTATGTATGTATGTAATATGTTAGAAACCATGTTCGCTAATAGTTCAGTTGCAAGTCAAGTAGCCTAGCGTTACGGTATTCTCCATAGATGTTATTAAGGCAACTGAGCTGAGGAACTAGGGAACCAAAAGGCTCAGATCACATTCAAATAAAATGCTAATTTGAAATCACATCTCCTCATTCATGCATGTTTTAGAGGACAGTTCAAGTTGATGCCCTCTGGACGTCACTTTACACTGTTTCAACTCAAGAGTCAAAGAATCAGTGACTCATTGATTCTTGCCAGATTAGATTTGCTTTAAGGACGACTCTACCCATGGTTACTTACATTATCTTCCATTTGTGATGTTTACTACATTACTACATTCCATGTTAAATTACGTTTTGTGGTGTACCACTTTCCCTCGTCTACTTCTACTTCAGTTCAGAATGAATTTTCGACAACCCCAGAGAACGGCTGTGAACTTGTTCAATCCAAATTGTCTTGTGACGGCGTTGGAAATGCCTCGATGTGACTTCATGTTGTTTAAATGTGGACGCTGATCTGTGAGTGGATAAGATAAATACATCACCAAATGACAAAATAGGCCCAGAAATGCAAGGTGCATTCCCAACTGCTGTTTTAAGTGTTTTTGGGTGTGTGATCTATGGTTTAGGTTCTATTTAGTTGTAGCTCTATGCTACAGTAGGGAAGAGCTCAGGATGAGGGATTCACTGACGTCGTCATACACGGGGAATGGTTGCTTTTCCATTATGAAATTTGGTCTCTTGGTAAGAGACCAGCAGAGACTCACACAGATGGAAGCAGTGTAGACTGACAGTGTCTGCGCGCACGGTGGCTAGCACAGAAAGCTGGCTGCCTAAAAGAATCTGACAGACACAAATCATCTGAGACAACAACCAAGAGGACCACACACGACTACACGCCACGTCACCAATCATCTAAGACAACAAGCAAGAGGACGACACACGACTACACGCCACGTCACCAATGCACGGGGGTCTATATTTCACGACGTTGGCCATCCAAACTGACTACCCATAACCTGAGGCCTGAGTTGGCACGAGCCCAGGCGGGGAAAGTCGATGCGATGGGGGGGGGGTGCCTCCAGAACACTGAGTCCAGGCCCGGGCCCTGCTAACCTCAGACGTCCGGAGAGTACTGGAATTGGACTAAATGACACACACATAATATCCAAGGTGAGGTATACGACACGTTGAATGCATCACATGAGGGAGAGATTGAATGTTGCTAAACGCTAACGGTAGGAGCTAGCTTTTCTGGCTGGCTAAAGCCTAGTTAGTGGCTAGGTGTAACTTAATAACCGTAATAGTAACGGGCAGTGGTCACCGCTGGCGTTTTGTAACAGGGTGGATTTATGCTTTAATTAGCAAAGGAAATAATGGTGGCTTTTGACTCCATGTCTGGTCTTAATCAACTGATGTTTGTCTGTACGGTATGTTGTGATGTTTCATGTTTTTAATGTGTGCGTGTGCGTGCGTGCGTGTGTGTGTGTGTGTGTGTGTGTTTTTAATCGTGTGTAGCCTACTGGGTTTCGTTATTATGCGTACAGTCCCCAAAAACCAGCCTGAACTGAATGAAATCTGCAGCAAACAGACTGGAGGAGAGGAACACCGCTGCACCGGCTAACAGGAGGGAGAAGCCGTGGGGCATTTATTTCGCTCCTTTCCCTTCACTTTCCCATCCCCGCTGCTTCTACTCCCTCACTTCCCAACTTGTTTGTTTGCAACTGCTCCATAATTGATTATGTGTGGACTTAGAAGATATCACGGCCGCATCAGCTGTGCTACAGCTCAGGGGGAGGTACAGTAGTGTGAGTGTTTTGATATTGCTCTCAGGTGCACTCTGCCTTCTACACCTCGATGGGAGAATGTTCAGAAACAGCCTCCACTGACAGCTACGTGTCGATGATTTCACTCAGCCATCATCACACCACCAACAGCACAATGGGGAATACTGGCTAATGAATGTATTCTGGTCAACAGAGCTTCTGTTGGCTCTTGGAAATATGTTTCCCTCGCAGTTGAGTCACCTCGGCGACGAGGCTCTATTTCCAGCACTCTAGTGACAAACCATGTCCAGCCAAATACAGATCTCTTTTTGTCATGTAGCCTAAAAACAAACAACATTTTGGCTTTTGCTTGGATACTAGCATCAGTCTGCTATCGCTGCAGGTGGCCGATCAAACCTAGTAGAGACGCAACGATTCATCGATTGGTTGTCAACTGTTGGTCAATTAGTTGTTCAATTAATCCCCAACTATTTTGATAATCGATTAATCAGTTGAATATTATTTTTTAAGAAAACAAGTTTTTTTTAAAGAGATATTCGCAGATCCAATTCCCTCTGGTGCAGGTGCGTTGGAAAGTGTCAGTTGAGTCTTGAAGGAAGAAGATCCCGCACACTGCTCTTGCTCAAAACGTCGTGTCTGTTTAATAAAAAAGTGATGCTGAGCAAGAGCAGTGTGTGGGATCTTCTTCCTTCAAGAAAACAAACGTCAAAAGTCTCTGATTCCAGCTTCTTAAAGGTGAATATTTTCTGGTTTCTTTATTCCTCTGTGACAGTGACCTGAATATCTTTGGGTTGTGGACGAAACAAGATATTTGAGGATCAGGGTTTTTCATCTCTCAGAATAGGCCTTTGGGGAGTGACTAGTCTGACTACGCATGTCAGTAACCCGGTGACGCATGCCATACCCATATGAAGTGACAGCGGTGTTGAAAAGACGCACGTCATGCACAGAGTAAAGGCTGCTTTATGCTTACCATGCCGTGAAGGGCGCGGGGGTGGAGCGAGGGCCGGACGCGTCAAATGACGTAAATTTGTTGGCCGTGGTTATTCGCTACCTCCGTTGGGCGATCACCGTGTGCCTGATTTTTTTTCTCACAGCGCGACCAACGCACGGCTTCTCTCCAAACATGGCCGCTTTCAAGCCACTGAGCCCTGAACACTGAGCTGTGTTTTCCCCACATTTCTTGACCCATGTGGTAGGCTATAAACTTTTGATTTGCAACTGTTCGTTTTTGGTCATTTCACCAAGTACATGTGTTGTGTTGAGAGCATGATTTGAGAGAGATTAAAAGCAGCACAGAGTAGGCTATCAGGGCTGAGAAGTAAAACGGCTTTCAGTAAAAACAAGTTTGGTGATTCATTCATGTGCTGATGTACGGTCGTTTGAGAGTGAAAGCGCACTCAGTACTGCACATAATAGCGTTTCATTGCGACTTTTCAGGGGCTGTTCTCACTATTACCATTGTACAATACATGCTGATCACTTGGCTGATCACTTCGGAGTATAATAGCATCTGCCCCAGCGCGAGGTCTGCATGGTGACTCCCGGAGACTCGCGGAGCTCCACCCCCACGGAGCTTGTTCGAGTATAATGAGCCCTTAAGCCCTCATTCACACCATACGCCAAAGCCACGCTGAAGCTACACTGAAGCCACGCCGTTTCATTTTGGCGTCCTTGTTAACAGGCGAGACCGTTCAAACCAGCCACGCCACGCTGACGCCGCGCTGAAGCGATAGTTCAGTTTAGTTTCAGCTTCTGTTCTATTTTTCAAGAACCCGAGCTGCCAGGCATGAAGTCAATGCAAGTTGTGGGCGAGGGAAGGCAGCGCTGAGTAAAAGAGAGTGCTTCTTGTGTGACTGGTTTAGCGTGACACTCAGCTTCTGTTCAGCGCAGCTTCAGCTCTGCTTGTGAATAAGCGCCCGGTGTGAACCAAGGTTAAGAAGAAGAGGCTTCATCACCATTTTTGTACCTACGCTTCTCCTACTTCCTTCAGACACATTTTGTTTACAGTGTGTGCCTTCACGTTGTGACTGAACTGTTGTCTATAGGCGTCTCCCCAACAATCAGTCAAGTCGGCTCTTTCACTTTCATTCTGCTGGCTCAGCCAAGCTCCCGCAGTCGGCTAAATTATGACAACTGTCTCAGGTGAATGAAGGAAGAGTCACTTGATGTCATGGCGAGGCGGAAACATTCCAATTTGAGCGTTCAAATACAAATCGCATCTGGGTCACGTGCCTCGGGTTCTGATTTGAACCACATGGGGTGGGAATCACCAGAGTCCCCACGATACGATATTATCACAATACTTAAGTCACAATACAATATTATTGTGATTTGTTTTATCTAATGAGATCAAGTTTCCAGTGTGTTCATCTCACTTCAAGCATTTTTATTGCAGCAAAAAGGGATTGTCAAGCAGACAGACTGACCAACAGTGTCATAAAAACCTGTCATCAATGTTGCATGCACTTGACAATTTAATTTATATAATAAAATATCGCGATACTTGGCATTCGTGCGATACGATATATTGCCACACAAAATACCGTGATACTATGCTGTATCGATTGCCGCAGCTTTTTTGCTGTCTGGAAATCGCCAGATCTGTGTGCCATGTTAGGGGCAAATCTTAATTGGGTCGATTTCAGCTTCAGTGTGAACGTAGCCTAAATGGAAAGCCAGATGGTGCCTGATTTTCAAATTCTCTCTCTGGATGGAAGTCTCTGAGTTTCTCGCTCATAGTGTGCCTATCAGCGCCTATCAGGATCACTCCCTCCTCCCAGGCTCTGTGCCCTGGCTGAGGGGGCTGAGGGAGACAGGATCGCTCCCTCCTCACAGGCTCTGTGCCCTGGCTGAGGGGGCTGAGGGAGACAGGATCGCTCCCTCCTCACAGGCTCTGTGCCCTGGCTGAGGGGGCTGAGGGAGACAGGATCGCTCCCTCCACCCAGGCTCTGTGGCCTGGCTGTGGGGGCTGAGGGAGACAGGATCGCTCCCTCCACCCAGGCTCTGTGCCCTGGCTGAGGGGGCTGTGGGAGACAGGATCGCTCCCTCCTCCCAGGCTCTGTGCCCTGGCTGAGGGAGACAGGATCGCTCCCTCCTCCCAGGCTCTGTGCCCTGGCTGAGGGGGCTGAGGGAGACAGGATCGCTCCCTCCTCCCAGGCTCTGTGCCCTGGCTGAGGGGGCTGAGGGAGACAGGATCGCTCCCTCCTCCCAGGCTCTGTGCCCTGGCTGAGGGGGCTGAGGGAGACAGGATCGCTCCCTCCTCCCAGGGTCTGTGGCCTGGCTGAGGGAGACAGGATCGCTCCCTCCACCCAGGCTCTGTGCCCTGGCTGAGGGAGACAGGATCGCTCCCTCCACCCAGGCTCTGTGCCCTGGCTGAGGGCGCTGAGGGAGACAGGATCGCTCCCTCCTCCCAGGCTCTGTGCCCTGGCTGAGGGGGCTGAGGGAGACTGGATCGCTCCCTCCTCCCAGGCTCTGTGCCCTGGCTGAGGGGGCTGAGGGAGACAGGATCGCTCCCTCCTCACAGACTCTGTGCCCTGGCTGAGGGGGCTGAGGGAGACAGGATCGCTCCCTCCACCCAGGCTCTGTGCCCTGGCTGAGGGGGCTGAGGGAGACAGGATCGCTCCCTCCTCCCAGGCTCTGTGCCCTGGCTGAGGGGGCTGAGGGAGACAGGATCGCTCCCTCCTCCCAGGCTCTGTGCCCTGGCTGAGGGGGCTGAGGGAGACAGGATCGCTCCCTCCTCCCAGGCTCTGTGCCCTGGCTGAGGGGGCTGAGGGAGACAGGATCGCTCCCTCCTCCCAGGCTCTGTGCCCTGGCTGAGGGGGCTGAGGGAGACAGGATCGCTCCCTCCTCCCAGGCTCTGTGCCCTGGCGACTCCCTTTGCATTTTCCGGTGCGGCTGTTTCTTGAGATTCCCTGTCAACGCCTCCTCGCAGCACCGCACCCACAACACCTCCTCGCAGCACCGCACCCACACAGAATACAAAGCAGGAGGTAAGGCTTCCCCCCCTGCACACCCGCAGAGGCTGAGCGGTCGACTCGGAGACACACACACACGCACACACACACACACACACACACACACACACACACACACACACACAAGAAAAGGAGCGGGCAGAGGCTGCGATTCATTGCTTAAGAAAGGGGGTATAACATTACCGTAATTTCTAAACTTTTTTGTTGTTGTTGCTCCAAGTCATCTTTGGTGGTCCATGAATCAAAAATATTGGGGACATAATCGGCAGACATAAACTCAGTAAATCCTGCACACTGACATCTATTTTTTTCTCCTTTTTTTTTACAAAAAAAAAAAAAAAAGAAAAACGTGATCCTATGAATCGCAGTTTAAATTGTAATTGCAATCTTCTATCAAAGAATTGCAATTAGAATTTTTTTTTACAATATCTTTCAGCCCATGCTATAGTGCAAGCCTAAGGAACCATGTTCAGGTCCTATATACAGCAGGGGTTCTCAACTTGAAATTTGGGATCACCCAGGGGGTCACAAGATCATTATGCCTATCGTTATGCAGAAGCCCACTATACTGTATACACATTTATTATAATGTCTATTTTGTCTTTTTCCCCCCTTGTGAAATACAGAACAGTTTCCAGCCTCTATGGCCTCCTCTGATAATCACTTCAAAACCACCTGAAAATTGAAAATCATTATTCGGTCAAACTGTTCTCTATTCTGCAAGTGCAGCCTCTGACAGGGGAGGCGGGGGGACGGTCGCTTCCTTTTCAGGTTGAGAATAATAAACAGGTTGTCCTAAAGCCCTTTGGTTAAGAGTGTATGCGCACGTACAGAGGTGTGCACACACATCGAGACAGTGAGGAGAATATTTATTCTGTTAGTCTCTCTGTGTGTGTGTGTGTGTGTGTGTGTGTGTGTGTACTGTGCACACAAATCCGCCCACTATACTCCTCTAATTCCTATCAGTCCTTGTATTTACTTTTTACTCGGTCTCTCCAACTCATGCAGGGCACTGTCATGGCAGCTCCTGCTCTGCTTTCCACTGCATTTGTTGTGAATGATATGCCACTTTCTGCTCTGATTGGAAACTGATTACACACGTGGGGGGGGGGGGGAGTCATCGTGCAACTGCTCCTACCTGAACGCAGCTTTCATTCACATGATGAAAAATCCCTCCTTTAATAACATGAATATGCTGTGCTAGAATTCTCTCTCTCTCTCTCTCTCTCTCTCTCTCTCTCTCTCTCTCTCTCTCTCTCTCTCTCTCTCTCTCTCTCTCTCTCTCTCTCTCTCTCTCTCTCTCTCTCTCTCTCTCTCTCTCTCTCTCTCTCTCTCTCTCTCTCTCTGTGTAACACACTTCACAGGCTCTTCTCTGTGGGTTCTGCAGCAAAACAAGTCAGACGAGAAGAAAGGAGACGAGAGAGAAGAATGCCAAAAAACCTCTCGGCAGCTGCGTTCCCAAACAAGTACCTGTCTCCCCGTTATTATGGCAATTTCATCATATCGACTCTAATCAAAGCGGACCGGTGATTAAACGAAAACAGGTTCTGCTGCCGTGTTTTCTGCCGTGTCCGGTTTGAGGCGGCGCCGACAGCAGAAAGCAGAAGTTTCGAGTTGATTTGCTGATCCCCCCCCCCCCTTCCCCCCCGCACAGTCAGTCTCTTTCAAGCGATGCCTGCTAAATTGGCACGGGAAGGTGAGTCTCGGCGGGCTCTCGGCCAAGTCTTTGAGGTAGAGCTGTTAGTCTCGCTAGACCGTGTCCACCTGTCAAAAAGCTGCTGCACCTCACTCTTGCCTATCTTTTTCTTAAGGGATTTCGGAGTGATGGGATCTTTCAACCGGAAACGTCTGAGCTCGCTCGAGGTTTATTAAGGGGAGTTTTTCCCTGCGGTGTGGGATTTCCAAACATTTCGAGGTAGCCGGCTGGGGATCGTCGAGGATGAGGAATGGTAGCCTGGGGTAAAGCGTCCTGATCACGTGAACTCCTCATTCATGTTGGGTTCTGCCGATCGGTCTGGCCTCCAGCCCCGCCTCCAGCCCTTTCTTAGAGATGACAAAGTGGCCAATCAGGGACCTGCCTCATAGTTGACAACCGACCAATCGGGCAAAGCGGTAAGGTGGCTCTGCAAGCAATGAGCGGTAACGTTAACGCTAGTAAACGTTAGTATGCACTAGCTGAGTTTCTCGGCAGAAAAGGCGTTTTTGCCGTTCTTCTGAGTGGATTTGGCGATGCTGATTGGCTGCAGGAGTCCGCCCAGTAAAATGGCTGTGGATGGATTGGAGTCCAGACTGATTGCGAGAGATCACGTTTATCAGGATGCTTTTGACCAGGCTAGAGGAATGGATCAGTCAGGCAAATGTGAAATGCTGGATGGATCATGTGTGGAAGGATGGAAAACAGATTGTGTTTGAAGAGAACTGAGGATAAACTAGTAAATTCCAGAAGGACTACTGACCTTGGCATGGACGGCATAAGAGGCCAGCAGCACAGAGGCCTCAGGTGGACAGTGAATCTCTTCATCTAGGATCTTGTTCTTCATCTGTGGAGAGAGCAACGTTAGGAGGTTAGGAGCTACGACCAATCACCACCTGAATAACAGCCTCCTCGTTCCTCCTCACTTTCTGAACAGAAAAATCCATTTTCAAATTAACTACAGAGGTATATCTTTAGTCATTTCATTTGTTGAATCAGAAGAGAAGCTATTCAACGTTGTTTATTGTAAGAGTGCGCGTTGAAACTCATCAATAAATGATTCGCACTTTGATCTAACATGACCCAAACACAATGAAGAAGAAGAAGAAGAAGAAGAAGAAGAAGAAGAAGAAGAAGAAGAAGAAGAAGAAGAAGAAGAAGAAGAAGAAGAAGAAGAAGAAGAAGAAGAAGAAGAAGAAGAAACAACAGAATGCTTAGAGACAAGAGTGACAGGAAGTTAAAATACAACTTTCTAACTGATAACTGTGCTTTTGACAGCCAGAACCTCGTTCTGTTTTCCTTTCATCTTTAATCCATTTGACATGTAAGGGAAACAAACACAGGCACATATGGGTGTGTTCAGGCACGAGGCACTACTGCAAACGTGTTATTTGACAGCATTTAGGTCAGACGTCTTTCAAAATATATCCCACTTGTGTTTGAACACCGTCCACAAAATCAACTTCTTATATGCTGAGAACTGGTTTTGTAAAAACTCCCCCCAAAAAACGATGCCAAGTACCTAAGAGGTGCGTGCCATGGCCACATGGGGACCTATTACCCACCAAGAACTGCATACCTAAGCCAAGTGTCCTTCATGTGATCATTAAACTGCTCCAAGAGAGTATTCCACAGAGCATAATGACAAGGCAGAAATGCACCAGCCCTACAACTGCTGGCCAAACTCAAATCCTATTAACAAACTCCCTCCGGGTCAAACTGCTACTCCTCACCAGGTGTTTCTATTCCAGCTCCATCAGCCGTCAAGCTAACCTGACGCTGCCAGATGGATGGGTTTGCTTCACATTCTCAACAGCGCCCCCATCTGGCGGAGTCGGGTTACCGTCAAGCTGAGTCGGTCTCGAAACTACATCATGGGGGGGCGCTGGAGTGCAAAAGCTACCCGCTGTAAACATGCTTCAGCCATTAGTTAACCTACGCGGCTGACATGATGCTTCCAACCATATTATTTGCAAAGTCAGTCATGGCGTCTTCTCTTGTTGTGCACGAAACAAAAGGTGCGGAGCCAGAGGCTGACAGGAAGCGCTCAGAGGTTGACAGGAAGCGCTCAGAGGCTGACATGAAGTGCTCAGAGGCTGACAGGAAGTGCTCAGAGGCTGACAGGAAGCGCTCAGAGGCTGACAGGAAGCGCTAAGAGGTTGACAGGAAGCGCTCAGACTGACAGGAAGCGCTCAGAGGCTGACAGGAAGTGCTCAGAGGCTGACAGGAAGCGCTCAGAGGCTGACAGGAAGCGCTAAGAGGCTGACAGGAAGCGCTCAGAGGCTGACAGGAAGCGCTCAGAGGCTGACAGGAAGCGCTCAGAGGCTGACAGGAAGCGCTCAGAGGCTGACAGGAAGCGTTCAGAGGCTGAGGCTTCCAATCTGCTTTACAAATGAGCCCATGTTGTTGCCAAGACCGCGGGCCGAGGTGACGGAGGCGTGTGCGTCTGTGTAAATTGTGCGGTGCGTGCGTGCATGCGTGCGTGTGTGTGTGTGTGTGTGTGTGGGTGTGTGCGCGTGTGTGTGCGTGCGTGTGCGTCTGTAGCCGGGGCGGTGATCATTTCTGATAAGCGCTAATCCAGCTGTCATGCCGGTGACACTATCTGAACAGAGGCCTGCACCCGACATTATGGGAATTAATGAGTGTAGCTTAATAAGGCGACAGCCGATGCGAGGCACTAGACGTTTATATTCTTCTCCTCTCGTTGCTGTGTGTGTGTGTACCGCTTTAACTGTTGACTAAATTGTAGTCTTTCTGTGAGGAAGGTTTTCCTCTGGGAAAAAATAAAGAAATAAAGAAATAGCTTAAACTACCTCTAAACGGATTAAGGAGAGGATTTTATGCCTGAAGTAGATAAGTGCCTTTATTGCAAATAGTGAGGAGGAAGACAAGCGCACTGCTGTTTTACACCGTGTCTCTGTAGACCAGCAGCACAATGGACTGGGTATGACGAGTGCTATGGTGGACGACCATCGTGCCATGGAGGAGATGTCATTAACTGGGCCAATAACTGAGCCCTTTAAAAGCTAATTGGTAAGTGAATGTGGCCTGGTTGAATGGGACATCAGGGGCACAGTTCCAAATCTCATCTCTTGCAAGGGGACTAGCGTGTCGGGCTCCACAGGACTTCCCCACACAGTATGAAGTGTGGAGAAAGGGCAGTGGTATTACAGTATGTTGCAGTGATTCCACACAGTATGAGGTGTGGAGAAAGGGCAGTGGTATTACAGTATGTTGCAGTGATTCCACACAGTATGAAGTGTGGAGAAAGGGCAGTGGTATTACAGTATGTTGCAGTGATTCCACACAGTATGAGGTGTGGAGAAAGGGCAGTGGTATTACAGTATGTTGCAGTGATTCCACACAGTATGAGGTGTGGAGAAAGGGCAGTGGTATTACAGTATGTTGCAGTGATTCCACACAGTATGAGGTGTGGAGAAAGGGCAGTGGTATTACAGTATGTTGCAGTGATTCCACACAGTATGACGTGTGGACAAAGGGCAGTGGTATTACAGTATGTTGCAGTGATTCCACACAGTATGAGGTGTGGAGAAAGGGCAGTGGTATTACAGTATGTTGCAGTGATTCCACACAGTATGAAGTGTGGAGAAAGGGCAGTGGTATTACAGTATGTTGCAGTGATTCCACACAGTATGAGGTGTGGAGAAAGGGCAGTGGTATTACAGTATGTTGCAGTGATTCCACACAGTATGAAGTGTGGAGAAAGGGTAGTGGTATTACAGTATGTTGCAGTGATTCCACACAGTATGAGGTGTGGAGCAAGGGCAGTGGTATTACAGTATGTTGCAGTGATTCCACACAGTATGAGGTGTGGAGAAAGGGCAGTGGTATTACAGTATGTTGCAGTGATTCCACACAGTATGACGTGTGGAGAAAGGGCAGTGGTATTACAGTATGTTGCAGTGATTCCACACAGTATGAAGTGTGGAGAAAGGGCAGTGGTATTACAGTATGTTGCAGTGATTCCACACAGTATGAGGTGTGGAGAAAGGGCAGTGGTATTACAGTATGTTTCAGTGATTCCACACAGTATGAAGTGTGGAGAAAGGGCAGTGGTATTACAGTATGTTGCAGTGATTCCACACAGTATGAAGTGTGGAGAAAGGGCAGTGGTATTACAGTATGTTGCAGTGATTCCACACAGTATGAGGTGTGGAGAAAGGGCAGTGGTATTACAGTATGTTGCAGTGATTCCACACAGTATGACGTGTGGACAAAGGGCAGTGGTATTACAGTATGTTGCAGTGATTCCACACAGTATGAGGTGTGGAGAAAGGGCAGTGGTATTACAGTATGTTGCAGTGATTCCACACAGTATGAGGTGTGGAGAAAGGGCAGTGGTATTACAGTATGTTGCAGTGATTCCACACAGTATGAGGTGTGGAGAAAGGGCAGTGGTATTACAGTATGTTGCAGTGATTCCACACAGTATGAGGTGTGGAGAAAGGGCAGTGGTATTACAGTATGTTGCAGTGATTCCACACAGTATGAAGTGTGGAGAAAGGGCAGTGGTATTACAGTATGTTGCAGTGATTCCACACAGTATGAAGTGTGGAGAAAGGACAGTGGTATTACAGTATGTTGCAGTGATTCCACACAGCATGAAGTGTGGAGAAAGGGCGGTGGTATTACAGTATGTTGCAGTGATTCCACACAGTATGAAGTGTGGAGAAAGGGTGGTGGTATTACAGTATGTTGCAGTGATTCCACACAGTATGAGGTGTGGAGAAAGGGCAGTGGTATTACAGTATGTTGCAGTGATTCCACACAGTATGAGGTGTGGAGAAAGGGCAGTGGTATTACAGTATGTTGCAGTGATACCACACAGTATGAAGTGTGGAGAAAGGGCAGTGGTATTACAGTATGTTGCAGTGATTCCACACAGTATGAAGTGTGGAGAAAGGGCAGTGGTATTACAGTATGTTGCAGTGATTCCACACAGTATGAGGTGTGGAGAAAGGGCAGTGGTATTACAGTATGTTGCAGTGATTCCACACAGTATGAGGTGTGGAGAAAGGGCAGTGGTATTACAGTATGTTGCAGTGATTCCACACAGTATGAGGTGTGGAGAAAGGGCAGTGGCATTACAGTATGTTGCAGTGATTCCACACAGTATGAAGTGTGGAGAAAGGGCAGTGGTATTACAGTATGTTGCAGTGATTCCACACAGTATGAGGTGTGGAGAAAGGGCAGTGGTATTACAGTATGTTGCAGTGATTCCACACAGTATGACGTGTGGAGAAAGGGCAGTGGTATTACAGTATGTTGCAGTGATTCCACACAGTATGAAGTGTGGAGAAAGGGCAGTGGTATTACAGTATGTTGCAGTGATTCCACACAGTATGAGGTGTGGAGAAAGGGCAGTGGTATTACAGTATGTTGCATTGATTCCACACAGTATGAGGTGTGGAGAAAGGGCAGTGGTATTACAGTATGTTGCAGTGATTCCACACAGTATGAGGTGTGGAGAAAGGGCAGTGGTATTACAGTATGTTGCATTGATTCCACACAGTATGAGGTGTGGAGAAAGGGCAGTGGTATTACAGTATGTTGCAGTGATTCCACACAGTATGAGGTGTGGAGAAAGGGCAGTGGTATTACAGTATGTTGCAGTGATTCCACACAGTATGAAGTGTGGAGAAAGGGCAGTGGTATTACAGTATGTTGCAGTGATTCCACACAGTATGAAGTGTGGAGAAAGGGCAGTGGTATTACAGTATGTTGCAGTGATTCCACACAGTATGAAGTGTGGAGAAAGGGCAGTGGTATTACAGTATGTTGCAGTGATTCCACACAGTATGAAGTGTGGAGAAAGGGCAGTGGTATTACAGTATGTTGCAGTGATACCACACAGTATGAAGTGTGGATAAAGGGCAGTGGTATTACAGTATGTTGCAGTGATTCCACACAGTATGAAGTGTGGATAAAGGGCAGTGGTATTACAGTATGTTGCAGTGAGTCCACACAGTATGAAGTGTGGAGAAAGGGCAGTGGTATTACAGTATGTTGCAGTGATTCCACACAGTATGAAGTGTGGATAAAGGGCAGTGGTATTACAGTATGTTGCAGTGATTCCACACAGTATGAAGTGTGGATAAAGGGCAGTGGTATTACAGTATGTTGCAGTGATTCCACACAGTATGAAGTGTGGAGAAAGGGCAGTGGTATTACAGTATGTTGCAGTGATTCCACACAGTATGAAGTGTGGATAAAGGGCAGTGGTATTACAGTATGTTGCAGTGATTCCACACAGTATGAAGTGTGGATAAAGGGCAGTGGTATTACAGTATGTTGCAGTGAGTCCACACAGTATGAAGTGTGGATAAAGGGCAGTGGTATTACAGTATGTTGCAGTGAGTCCACACAGTATGAAGTGTGGAGAAAGGGCAGTGGTATTACAGTATGTTGCAGTGAGTCCACACAGTATGAAGTGTGGAGAAAGGGCAGTGGTATTACAGTATGTTGCAGTGAGTCCAGACAGTATGAGGTGTGGAGAAAGGGCAGTGGTATTACAGTATGTTGCAGTGAGTCCACACAGTATGAAGTGTGGAGAAAGGGCAGTGGTATTACAGTATGTTGCAGTGAGTCCACACAGTATGAAGTGTGGATAAAGGGCAGTGGTATTACAGTATGTTGCAGTGATTCCACACAGTATGAGGTGTGGAGAAAGGGCAGTGGTATTACAGTATGTTGCAGTGATTCCACACAGTATGAGGTGTGGAGAAAGGGCAGTGGTATTACAGTATGTTGCAGTGATTCCACACAGTATGAGGTGTGGAGAAAGGGCAGTGGTATTACAGTATGTTGCAGTGATACCACACAGTATGAAGTGTGGAGAAAGGGCAGTGGTATTACAGTGTGTTGCAGTGATTCCACACAGTATGAGGTGTGGAGAAAGGGCAGTGGTATTACAGTATGTTGCAGTGATTCCACACAGTATGAAGTGTGGAGAAAGGGCAGTGGTATTACAGTATGTTGCAGTGATTCCACACAGTATGAAGTGTGGATAAAGGGCAGTGGTATTACAGTATGTTGCAGTGATTCCACACAGTATGAAGTGTGGATAAAGGGCAGTGGTATTACAGTATGTTGCAGTGAGTCCACACAGTATGAAGTGTGGATAAAGGGCAGTGGTATTACAGTATGTTGCAGTGAGTCCACACAGTATGAGGTGTGGAGAAAGGGCAGTGGTATTACAGTATGTTGCAGTGAGTCCACACAGTATGAGGTGTGGAGAAAGGGCAGTGGTATTACAGTATGTTGCAGTGAGTCCACACAGTATGAGGTGTGGAGAAAGGGCAGTGGTATTACAGTATGTTGCAGTGAGTCCACACAGTATGAAGTGTGGAGAAAGGGCAGTGGTATTACAGTATGTTGCAGTGAGTCCACACAGTATGAAGTGTGGAGAAAGGGCAGTGGTATTACAGTATGTTGCAGTGAGTCCACACAGTATGAGGTGTGGAGAAAGGGCAGTGGTATTACAGTATGTTGCAGTGATTCCACACAGTATGAGGTGTGGAGAAAGGGCAGTGGTATTACAGTATGTTGCAGTGATTCCACACAGTATGAAGTGTGGAGAAAGGGCAGTGGTATTACAGTATGTTGCATTGATTCCACACAGTATGAGGTGTGGAGAAAGGGCAGTGGTATTACAGTATGTTGCATTGATTCCACATGGCTGCACACAATCAGAGCAGCACAGCGGAGAAGGTGTATTACAGAGAGCGACGCTCAACAACTTGTCAGAAAGTATGTGGACGCCTGCCCCCTGCTGGCATCTGATCAGAATAGTAAATAAGCCGCAGTGTAGACACATAATATCAACTCAGTGACTGGTGGGGTAAGTGGAGTAAATCTTCAGGTACCTGCATGATCTGATCCTGTACAAATCCCAGTTGAACATGATCCCCACCCCTGCCTCAGTATGTTTTTCATTGTTATTATTTTATGTTCAGAGAACCCACTTCTAACCTCTTGTGTTCTTAACCCCATTCATCCAAGCATTCTGCCCACTGGCCAGCAGGGTGTGAGAGGCCTTTAGAAACCCACGGTGATATCAAGGTGGACAGACAGGCAGGGAAAGCAGAGGGCGTGTCGGTCAGTGACAGAGTAGGTGAGCACAGTGATCTTTCTGGTCAGGCCTTAGTGGTGTGATGGGCATGTTAGTGGGGCTGGATGAGAAGAGTAAAAGCTCAGGTCTTTCAAGGGTACTACACCCAGAACCAAAAGAACAATATGAATAATATCCAAATCCATTTGAGTTCATTCAGTGAATAATTTCCAGACTGAGTTAGCTTTAAAGTGTAATTCTGCACAGTCTGAGCTTCTCTCCGCCTATGACACCATTTTGAAAAATGCAAGAAAGTGAGCGTGAAGAGCGGAGGAGATTTGGGGTTGTTGAAAAGAGGATAGACGGGTGTTTTGTGTGTGTGTGTGTGTGTGTGTGTTTTCTTCTCTATTTTTTTTTTACCAAATGACGTATTTTAGGGTAATTCTCCTTGAACACTACTGCATCTCAATCTGAACACCAGCTGCTCATTTTAACCACCGGAGGGCGAAAATACGGCACCGGCACATTTTGCTCAAATGTTGACAAAGTACAACATGAGTGTATTGCATTGTTATATTTCATAACTACATAGTAATAAATACCAGCTTACAACTCAAAAAGAAACATTTATTTTAGTGTGGAAATAAAACACAACACTAGATGCATGACCCAATTTCCCCTCAAGGATAAATAAGGTTTTCTGATTCTGATTTGATTTTTTTTTTTTTAAGTGTGGGGGGGGGGGGGGGGTTGAACGTCATATGAAAAGCCCAATGAGCAAATGGTGGACCTTGTATAGTTACCTGTAGGAAAAAGAGATGCTTTGTGATATCTTGCACTAACTCATCCTCCGCGTTTTCGGGGTAGAACTTGGCCAGGAAGTGAAGGGTGATCGGTTCCTCCTTGGGTACCTCCTGATCCAAAACCTGCAAAAGTGAACCAAAAGATACTGAGAATAAACCTCCACGTGCTGGGGAGGAGAAGCCATTCCCGTTTCATTGCCACTGGATCTATTAGCCGGGTCCACCTGGCTCATGTCGTCATTGCGAGGAGAGGAACGCCAAATCCCATACCTTTCTGTCCATCTTCAGCCAAGCCACTGTGTCCTTGATGTCGTACTGGAGCCCGAAGAACCAAGTCTCCCTCAGGCCCAGAGTCCGGCACACCAGGTCAAAAAGGTCTTTGCCCTTCCACTTGACCTGCAACACATAAAGGGATCTAAAACAATCTGCACCCGGGAGAAAAAGAGAAAACACGGAGCTAGGAGATGGGATTAGCTCTGTAACTGATTGAGCACATATGTTGGTCTTACGCAAGATACGGATTAAAAGAATTGTGAAATCAACACCTACAAAACACAAGAGAGATAATACGCAAATGCAGTGAAACATTGTGAACAAATGTGTCGCCTCCGATGAGCAGATCCACTAAGCTTGCTGCTTTCTCGTAATGCATATGAATAAGAAGCGCCTGCTTTATCCTTTAGTTTAGAAGGTAAAATATTCACAGCTAGTCGTAAGAAGCTGCCTCTGCTTAGCCCAGAGACATCAGGGCATCTATCCTATCCTAACCTCAGTCTAGTTCAAGGCAGGGAGCCATATATGTTCTCCCCATCCAGCTGAGTCTAGTGATGGGGAAGGCATATCAGATGCCATATCCAATTTAGATAGCTTTAATCTCAAACCTCTTTAGCTAACTATGGCTGCAAGCTTTCAAGTGCATTCAAGGTTAGCGCAGAAGAGGCAAAAAAAACAACACGGTGTGGAATAGCCGAATAGGGAGGGATATCAGTTCCGAGCTCACCATGCAGAAGGGATGACAACTACAGCCAAAGTTAATTTAAATGAGCTAATATGCATGCAGGGGTCAATGGAAATTCTCTGTCTAGATGAACAAGCCCCACTAATTGTTATTTTCACAAAACCCATTGATACAATTATCATCCCAGCACAGAAAATAGAAATTGCAAACCTGCAATTGACATTCTACTGCTGTAATTACCAACTGCAAACCTTGCTGGGGTTCCTCCCCTTTAAGTACAGAGATGGTCTCTGCAAGTAATTCTCATGCCTTTTTGCTCTGGCACATCATCAAGCAAACTATCAATGAAACCAGTGACACTGCAACGAGGCCCCAAAATGAATTTTAAAATATGAAATGATACCAGCACAAGTTAGATTGGTTTTTGGTTCAAACCGCGGGCTGATAGACAGAGCACATCAGTAAGTGCTTGGATTGGGCTTTTGACATTGATTGATTTGTTCCTATATGCCTGTCTCTTATAACCAGTTTCACCGTATGTTCATAGTTACTTGCTGCCACCTTGTGTCAAAAAAGCAAACTCCTGTGTTTTTCCTCTTCTACCACATATGCAGGTAATGCTGTTCCATTGGGGCCCGCAACAGTTTAGGGCCTGTCCTCTATCTCACCACTATAATAACATCATAAATCTCTCCCGATCTATGATACTGACTACTACAGTATACACGCAGCCACTACGCTTTAACAGTAAGTACGTATATATAGTACTCAATGAGCCAATGCATCTGCTCCATGGTGTCACATACATCATTCATAAATAACATACAATACAATAATAACATAAACCAGTTTTACATAGTATTTTACATAATGTCAAGGTGCTGTCGTGGAATTTCCAGGTTGCCAGGGAAGATGGTGAATTAGGAGTCCACAAACATAATACTTTAACTCCGAAATAATGTTCTAAGACTGAGGAATGATCTCAGACAGTTGAATATCAGTTTAGTTGCACTGTTCACACAACAAACAAGCTGGTCCATTGCAATGCAGACAGTGCTCGCATATCGTTCATATAATTCTCACTCTAACATCTGTTCTCTAATTCACCTCCTTCGTTATCTTCTGAGATGTTGTGCCAGCAGCATTTCTCAGGATGTGGTGTGAGAAGTGACCTTGACTGTTTCAATCTTAAGGCTTTCTGCGCTCTCCTATCTCGCTGCTTCCTAACATACTATCATTTTAAGAAGGAGCCATTGTCTGGACTTCTCTAAAGAGTGATCGCAGCTGTGCTCAGACCTGTACTGAGTACACCGACCCTTAATAACCCTATCCGCCTTGGTGAAAAGCTATATGGGTATAAATGTGTACCAAAAATATTCAACAGTGTGCCACCACCAAATATGTTTTCATCTGTTATGGTGCTCCGACACCACATTTTGCCAAGTATAGCACAGCAGTCTGTTTTGCATTGTGACCAGGGCCTCTTGCATTGGGGTCGGGCTTGTTATGCCACTGCTATCAGCCGTTGGATCATGAAAATGAATTTGATTTGCATGAAAAAATCAAATCTGCTGATAATGTGTCCCCCCACTATAGACTCAAGAATTTGCAAAGCAGTCTAGATAAGATATTATGTTCACCCTCAATTGATTGACATCAATAACAGCATTATAACAATTTAAGCCCAGAATATAGCACTTTGCAAGGGGAGCTGAGATCAATGGATCAATTCATTTTTACTGTTATGACCCTTACAAATAGGTTGAATGAAATCAAATCATACACAACAAAGTCACACACCTCGCAACTGAACTCCATATCAGATTCCATTGTGCTGATCCTGACGTTGAAGTTCTTCTTCTTGGCTTTTCTCCTCAACGAGTTAAGTCCCATTTTTGCTGCTAAAGCACTTGCCATGATGAATAGCTATAGGTCGCTACTCGCCGTTCTGAAGTTTAATTCGCACAGAGTGTGTCCTTTGGCATTATCCAGATAATCACAGCTGTGCATGTGACGAATCCAGGCAGCTCACTCAGCTAACGTGAACAGCTAGTCTAACTCAAAACATAGATAAATGGCTCGTTATCAAACTTTAAACAACAGCTTGAAAATTGAACATTTCCTTCATGAGCCAGGTATTGTTCATTAACATATTATAGCTAATCGTTTTGGGTATTAAATGACGAAAGCTTCCAATGGAAAAGTTATCAGAGAACATGTTTTGTTACCATCAAAGCTTTGCTAACATTAGCTAAGCTAACTAATAATTGTATATCCCATATCCAGTACACGCCCCTATCATGTATCATCATATATCCACATCATGAAATCCTTTGACGTTTAGCTGGTAACGTTATTCTCACAGTGATGGGCGCATCCAGATCCCTTTTAAAGAGTACAACCGCAAAGTTATCCTGAACTGCAAACCCGAGTGTTGCTCATATATTCTGCTAGTGTTGATGCTAGTGAATTAGCTACCTTAGCTAGCACTGCTGCATTCAAGTACTGTCCAAAATATTATAATTAGTGTAGCTCACATGAACGATCAACACAGTGATACATCTGTTAAAGTTAATAACGGCAAGTTATTGGTTGTTGTCCATTGTAAATAATCATTAAATTTGCCATATGTTTCTATTTTCACTCGTTTCACACATTTGGGTTACTTGTCTACTAACCCGAGGAGCCGTGAATGCAGCACAGCTTTTTCCTTCCTCTTTGCCCGACCAACCAATCAAATGCGCTATGCCTCGTCTGCCCCGCCCCAAGTTCGGCCCCCTGCGCCATAAAGGGGCGGGGCCTGGAGAATGAGGTAATCGGGGTAAACAGTAAAGATGGCGACGTCCGGAGAGGGGCATCTCAATCTAAACGGGGTTATTTCGGAGCTCCAAACTAAAAAATTGACGGACCTGCCGGCTGAGTTGCTCGAACACATTTTGTGCTTCCCTGTCCTCAAACATGTCGACATCTCTAACGTTTCATGCAGCTGCAAGCGGCTACACGACGTCTGCCATGGAAGGGGAAAGGTCTGGGGACACCAGTACAAACTCAGGTGCTGTATGATGTTTTTTACAGTACGTCTTCGGAGTTTTGACTTGGTGTTTTCGTTACTTCTCTTCAGAAAGAGCTTCCCCTGTCTGTTAATGCAGTTTTCAGTTCAGACTAAAATCGCTCCTCGACCTCCGTTGGTTCGTTTACTGCTAAATCCCAGCTGTCAAACGGTTGACGTTCTGCTGATGCACCAAATCCATCATCGCGCAGGCCAGAGAGAAGCTCTCCTCTGCAGACAGAAGCATGTCAATCTAGAAAAAGCTTCACAAGTCGCAGCTCAAACTTGATTTTGCTCGGTATGGCCGAAAAGGAAGTTGTGTAACCTTGAATGTGTTGAATAATGGTTGAATAACCCGAGAACTGCAAGATAGGGGAGCTCTTGCCAAAACCAAAGCCCTCCCCCTGACTCACTTGGCTGTGTGTGCCACATTACTCTGCTGATTGCTTTTCCCTGTACAAAGAGAAGACCAGTCTGCAGTAAACAAATTAACTGATTTGATAGACTGTAATATGTATTACTGTTTTAGTCAAGGGGTCGTTAAATTAATTATGGAACTTTCACATTCATTCATTCATTCACTCATGGATTGTGACTGACTATATTTACCATTTACTGCTTTTAACAGATGGCCAAGATTGCAGAAGTATTACCGTCAGAATGAGTGTTGCGACTGGCTAAGAGAATACAGAACACGCCATAGAGTTGGTATACAAATAAGAAGGACAGTGGAATCAATCTCCAAGAGATTCTTCACAGAGGTTGTGAGTAATCCACTTAAATCATTATTACATTACCATATGCATTAGATTTGGCTGGTGCCATAGTAACTTAAAATAATGCTAAATAAATGACAAATCCATTCACATGCATTATTCAAGTTAAGTTTACGTGATTGCTTGATGTTTAGGACAACAGCATTTGTCACTATGTCAAGATTGTGGTTTTCCTCTCCCAAGAGATGCATTATACAGTCAGTGCATCGTTATCATCATCTAACTTTGTGAACAATTGGCTGATCTGGTGTAAGTGTGTTTGCATGTGTATGCATTAGAAAGTGTGAGCTTGGTGTGTTCGAACTAACCCAGAGATCTGTAACGCAGCCTTGCGTTGGCCAGGTGCTGGGAGATAGCTTTGCAGAGATCGAGTCGCTTGGAGCACCAGAGCACTTCTGTGAAGACGAGCTCCTCTTCATACTCAATTCGGATAAGAGGTGAGTCCGTACCTCAGCGGGAGACAGTGCTGGCCGCAGCATACCACATTTGGCAAAAATTCATTAATTAATTGGTCGTGTTAATCCTCTCTGAGGCCCTTTGTGATTATGAAAGCTCTTTTTTTTTTGGCTGCCACTCTTTCGCCCGTGGACCTCCATTCATGTTTCCCTCCAATTCTTCATCCCCCTCTCCACCTGTCCTCTGCCCTAGGAAAAGCTTGACATTGAAGTACTATGCAAAGAAGATCCTCTACTTCCTGCGGCAGCAGAACATCCTGCGGAGTTTGAAGACATTTCTGGAGAAGCCTGCGGAGCAGCAGTTGGCTCTAGAAGGTGAGGCATTAGTGCAGGTGCACCGTGTCTATTCATTTTCCATTTACTTCTGTTTTCTATGTGTCAGATTGTAGCGTACATATGCCGTGGAACTATATATATACAGTATATAAATATATATATATATATATATATATATATATATATATATATATATATATATATATATATATATATATATATTTATTTATTTATTTATTTATTTGTGCATAATTGTGCACATAAACAAACAGGGAGGGACATGCTCTCTTCCCCTCTCTCTGTCTCATGCGGCAGCTAGACCCATATACTCGAACGTCAGCTTGACGAGGGGGTCACAGGGGAGTCCCCAGCAAAATGAGTAAATTGTGTGCTATTTCACTAGGATTACAATGACCACAAGTTAGCCCAAGGAGAGAATGTAGTGCATATATACTTGGTAATAGCTTTCACTCGCTGTCCTGTTATCTCCCCATCTACATTATATTATACTTGCGCTGTTTGCGTCAGCTGCATCGTGTCACGTTTCCGGGGAGCTGCACGCCAGCTGCGCCGGCAGGCTCGCCAGTCGTGGCGCAACCCTCGACCCCCGGGACCAACGCCTAGGACAACTGCCGCTAGGAAGAACAACATCCCATTAACCGCACAAACACAATGCAATACTTCGTACGATACAAAATACACCAGAGTAGAGCAGTTCCGCACCCAATCTACACCCGATACACAACCTGACTTGTGTTCCTAGTTCCACCTTGCTACAAGGATGAGACGATGCTCGCCTGTTGAAATGTTTTTGTCCTGTATTCCATTATGCATCTTTGCAGACATTTTGTCATTTCAAATCTGAAATGAACATGTTTTGTATATTCTCTCTTGGTCTCCTCTCTTATTCAAAGGTGCTGTGCTGGTGGACCAGTATTGTAACCCGTTGGCAGATGTCACCCTGGACGGCATATCGGCCCAGCTGGACGAGATCGCAGACAAGGTGAAGAAGATGCTGAGAATCAAGAACCCGTCCCACCCCAGCCTGAGGGCTGCTCAAGGTGGGCTTTCAACTCCAGCAAGTAACTGACGATAAAAAAAAAAGTCTGCTTTGTCTGTGTTTGAGGCTCCTCTGCTTGAGCTTCTTCTTCTTCTCCCAGCCAGTGCGTTCTGAGAAAATCAATCAAAATATGTGTATTTGGGCAGATATGTCAGCCGCATAAGATTCACATTTCCCCCCCTCAGCCGATGTTCTTATGAAATTCTGTTTTCTTTTCTACGATGTAGGGGACTGTTTTGTCGTAGAGGAATTTGAGCTCCAGAGACAGGTGGTGTGTGCCCTCAATTCTGTCTTATATGAGCAGCTTCAATACAAGGGCAACGAGTTTGATTACTACAACCCTCTGAACTCTTACGTCCACCAGGTAGATCTCTCTCCCCGAGAACTTTGCCAATTTCTAAACCTCAAGCTTTCCTACCATTTCCCCCCCGACTATTTTCATTGATTTTAAAATAGACAGTATGGATCAAATGACCAGGCAGTGTTGTTTCTGATCTAGGTGCTACTACGCCGTACAGGCATTCCCATAAGCCTCTCTGTCCTCTAC
This sequence comes from Poromitra crassiceps, assembly GCF_964638095.1. NCBI lineage: Eukaryota > Metazoa > Chordata > Actinopteri > Beryciformes > Melamphaidae > Poromitra > Poromitra crassiceps. Next base: position 33,377,964 of record NC_139631.1, read on the forward strand.
ATGACTTTGGCCAGGAAGCTGGGTGTTCCGCTGGATCCTGTCAACTTCCCCAACCATTTCCTACTGCGCTGGTGCCAGGAAACAAGAGGGTACGCTTTGTAATGAATGCGGCTTACGTCCCACTAAACACGATCCTTGGAGTTGGCGGTGTCATTCATGCGGTGCTCAGTAGGGGGTGTGACTCTTTGGGTATCTCACGATTCGAGTCAGATTCCTGGCGGGGGGGGGGGGGTCAGGTTTTGATTCAAACTCAATTCTCGATTCAGTAGATTTCAGGATCTACTCCGGTCCACTGCGTGCGAAGAAAGGTGGTGTAGCAAATTATGGCATGAAAGCAGAATAAAGTGTTTTTTTTTTAAACTGATTGCAATAATGTGAACAGTACACACAGAAAGGCAAACCTAAGACAACAGGTAACATTTATTCACGCTAAACCTGCACAAATAAAAACAGTATTTCTCAGCTCAGTGACTTCAAGAAAAATGAGTTAAAGTAAGAAAAAAAAAATACATTATTGGGAGTTGTGAATCCATTCAGAATCTTGGAAGATAAGAATCGCGATTCTTATGAATCGATTTTTTGGGGGGGGGGGGGACACCTAGTGCTCAGGGACTTTTAGCGTCACTTCAGGGGAAGAGCTGAGCTTGAATGTTCATGTCTATCTTGAACCAGCTATTCAAAATTCTATATCCGCTCATCTATAGTTGGCTAATACCAAGAGGCTGGATCAGGTGAATCAAACACGACATCATTGGAGTTTTGTTGTCTGCGCGTTACATTTACACATTGAACCTTCTCCCTGCAGCAGTGAGGACATCTATGACTTTGTCTACATTGATGCCTTCGGTAAAGGCAAGCAGCTGACTGCCAAGGAGTGCGAGTACCTCATCGGCCACCAGGTGACGGCAGACTACTACACTGCCATCAGCACCACCGAGGTGCTGCTCAGGATGGTGGGAAACCTGCTCAACATCGGCAAGCGAGGGTAAGGGCTGGGGAGGGTGGAACACCAAACAGTCACCGATAGCTCTGGCTGATGTGTGAATGGTTGGATGATGGGTGGGGGTCGGTGGAGGATGGATGGGGTTGATAGAAGAGGGTCTGGGCTGATATATGTTGATTAATATTACGTATTAATCAACATAATCAATGTATTAGTCTCGTGGGCCGGTAAACTGTTATCCTTTTTTCTCAGAAGCAAGCTATGACTTTTGCACTTTCAAGGACCGTTCACATCAAACGTTAACACCAGTTTGTATTCGTCTATAGCCCCCTTTCTCACACGAATTCCCGTAAAATTACCGGATTTCCGGCAACGGTAGCAGTTTCTGTTGTTCAAGATTCAAGATTCAGACAAGACACACCTTTTCCGCTTGTTTAACGTAATGCTGCCACACACAACACTGTTAAATTCCTCTGTTATCTCCTGGAAATTGCACTTAACCTTCAATTGCAGTTCAATACATGGCGGTAACTAAAGATGCTATGCTATTCTATGCTATGCTAACCACTGTGATGTCTTTATCAACTAACTAGACTAGGCAGAGCTTTGCATTGTTTCATGTTTGAGAAGTGCTAGAATCAAATGATTGGATGTGATGGTTGCTTGAATTAAATCAATGGATACATTGGGCTTTCTGGTTGAATTGCTTGGTGGTTTCTTTCAGAGAGGGCAATGAGAAATCCTACCAGCTACTGAGAGACTCACTGGACCTCTACCTCACCATCAACCCAGACAACGTCCAGTACCTGCTGCTGCAGGCTCGCCTCTACTTCCACCTGGGCATCTGGCCAGAGAAGGTGAAGCCACAGCCCAACCTGAAGAGAGAAATTCAGCACTGACTGCAGCACCATGCATCTTTATAGGCTTCCCCCCCTCCCATGATGAAAGGAGGAGGGATTATACATCGGCCTGCCATGCTCAGTATGGACGCCACTGATTGGATTTTGACAAAACATCAGGGAATGTTGCGAGTCATTGCTCTTTTATGGCCTTGTCATTACACTGATTGACCTATGAGGGGCGCTGCTGTCTTTGTTTAATTGTTTGTGCATCATACACACTATTTCAGACGCTGCTGATTAAAGTTTCACTCTGGCATTGTGAAACTTGCACTGATTAGCCTAAGAGCATCACTATAAATTGTACTTTTGGCCCAAGTGGTGCCTGCGTCATTTGTGGGAGACGAGATGTTTACGTGTTTAACTTATTGAATATGTCAAAATAACATGTAATCTTAAACAGTTTAACACAGTTTTACATGTTACTTTGACATATTTAATTGATCAATATACAATACTTTGGTATAATTACCATGAACAACCCAGTGGTATTGTTACTGCTGCCATTGTCATTTAGCCTTCCTGAAGAGGATAAACAAAGTGATTCCACCCCATCAGTCTGTCATCATTAACACAATCATTTTTATAATAAAGCATTCAACACTAATACACCTCCAGACAGACTTCACCAAACTCTTTGATCCTTTGATGTTTGTGGTCCATCCCAGGTGCTGGACATCCTGCAGCACATTCAGGCGTTGGATCCGTCCCAGCACGGAGCGGTGGGCTACCTGGTGCAGCACACGCTGGAGCACATCCAGCACAAGAAGCACCCTGTGGAGCCCGAGGTCAAGAGGCGCAGTGCCGCAGAACACCTGGAGGTCCAGTACTCTGTAGGCCTCATCATGAAACACAAGCGGTGGGTCACACTGACGCAGATACGTTAGAACGCTCTGTCCTCCAGCCAACCATCTATCCATTCTTTCTACTTCTCCTCTAGGTCAGGTTATAACTGTGTGATCTATTCCTCCTCTAGGTCAGGTTATAACTGTGTGATCTACTCTTCCTCTAGGTCAGGTTATAACTGTGTGATCTATTCCTCCTCTAGGTCAGGTTATAACTGTGTGATCTACTCCCCCTCTAGGTCAGGTTATAACTGTGTGATCTACTCTTCCTCTAGGTCAGGTTATAACTGTGTGATCTACTCCACCTCTAGGTCAGGTTATAACTGTGTGATCTACTCCTCCTCTAGGTCAGGTTATAACTGATCTACTCCTCTAGGTCAGGTTATAACTGTGTGATCTACTCTTCCTCTAGGTCAGGTTATAATTGTGATCTACTCTTCCTCTAGGTCAGGTTATAACTGATCTACTCCTCTAGGTCAGGTTATAACTGTGTGATCTACTCTTCCTCTAGGTCAGGTTATAACTGTGTGATCTACTCCACCTCTAGGTCAGGTTATAACTGTGTGATCTACTCCTCCTCTAGGTCAGGTTATAACTGATCTACTCCTCTAGGTCAGGTTATAACTGTGTGATCTACTCTTCCTCTAGGTCAGGTTATAATTGTGATCTACTCTTCCTCTAGGCCAGGTTATAACTGTGATCTACTACTCCTCTAGGTCAGGTTATAACTGTGATCTACTCCTCCTCTAGGTCAGGTTATAACTGATCTACTCCTCCTGTAGGTCAGGTTATAACTGTGATCTACTCCCTCTCTAGGTCAAGTTATAACTGTGTGATCTACTCTTCCTCTAGGTCAGGTTATAACTGATCTACTCCTCTAGGTCAGGTTATAACTGTGTGATCTACTCTTCCTCTAGGTCAGGTTATAATTGTGATCTACTCTTCCTCTAGGCCAGGTTATAACTGTGATCTACTACTCCTCTAGGTCAGGTTATAACTGTGATCTACTCCTCCTCTAGGTCAGGTTATAACTGATCTACTCCTCCTGTAGGTCAGGTTATAACTGTGATCTACTCCCTCTCTAGTTCAGGTTATAACTGTGTGATCTACTCTTCCTCTAGGTCAGGTTATAACTGTGATCTACTCCTCTAGGTCAGGTTATAACTGTGATCTACTCCTCCTCTAGGTCAGGTTATAACTGTGATCTACTCCTCTAGGTCAGGTTATAACTGTGATCTACTCCTCCTCTAGGTCAGGTTATAACTGTGTGATCTACTCCTCTAAGTCAGGTTATACCTGTGTGATCTACTCTTCCTCTAGGTCAGGTTATAACTATGATATACTCCTCCTCTAGGTCAGGTCTCAGGTTATAACTGTGTGATCTACTCTTCCTCTAGGTCAGGTTATAACTGTGTGATCTACTATTCCTCTAGGTCAGGTTATAACTGTGTGATCTACTCTTCCTCTAGGTCAGGTTATAACTGTGTGATCTACTCTTCCTCTAGGTCAGGTTATAACTGTGTGATCTACTCTTCCTCTAGGTCAGGTTATAACTGATCTACTCCCCCTCTAGGTCAAGTTATAACTGTGTGATCTACTCTTCCTCTAGGTCAGGTTATAACTGTGTGATCTACTCTTCCTCTAGGTCAGGTTATAACTGTGATCTACTCTTCCTCTAGGTCAGGCTATAACTGTGTGATCTACTCCTCCTCTAGGTCAGGTTATAACTGTGATCTACTCCTCCTCTAGGTCAGGTTATAACTGTGATCTACTCTTTCTCTAGGTCAGGTTATAACTGTGTGATCTACGGCTGGGACCCCAAGTGCACCATGAGCCAGGAGTGGATTACCACCATGAGGGTCCACCAGCTGTCCAGTGGGGCCAATCAGCCCTTCTACAACGTCCTGGTGCAGGACGGCACATGCCGCTATGCAGCACAGGGTACGGATAATACACACACACATGGTAATATTTACAGTACTGTCCTTATGGTGAATATTGTTCTAGAGTATTTGTTCCCAACCTGTGGGCCATGCGGTTGTGAGATTAAAACACATGTATGTAATATGTAAATGTAGTATTATTGTCAAAGCACTTGCATTGATAAGAACCAAAGGTTAATATCTTGTTCCATTGCAACATCACCACATAGCATATCTGCCATTTTGGCCTGAAGAAGACTCCTCTGATTGGCTGTCATGGTTCTGTGCCATTTTCCCATTGGTGCAACCAGTGTTTTTTTCAGGCCAAAATGGCAGCAGCGCTGTTGTCAAAAAAGCACCAGCAGTTTTGACTCTTGTCTTCAATACTCTTTATTATAAATCTTTGATAAATGCCTTTGCGAAATAATGAATGGTTGCAGCTTCAAGCAATAAATCAAGTCAAGTAGCCTGAATATAAATAAATCATCACTTGTCTTCAAGAGTTTATTTGCCCTTCCGTGTTTACTCTCGCAGGAAAGCATTCCAAGTAGGCATTGCTTTATTTTCACAAGTCGACAACAATGAGAACCACTGAGAGGAGATTCTCAGACCTTTTATAGTATCTGATGCATACAGCTGTAATGTTGCCAGAGTTGCATTTGTTGTAAGCAAACTTTCTAAGCATAACTTTGCTGTTTATTTGGGAGACGAGTCCAGATGCAGTGTAAGCATTACTGTGTATCTTATCGTGGACTGGAGCAGCTCAATTTCATTTCAAATATTTCATGCCCCTTAGGGAAACGCATAACACATCACCCTGCTATCTGCAGGCAGCTATACAAACAAATACAATAAAAGAAAATGTGCCAGACAAGAGTGAGTCAGTAGGTTCACACACACACACACACACACACACACACACACACACACACACACACACACACACACAAATAAATGAAAATACGCTCATTAGTGGAAAACACCAAATTATTATACAGGCATAAGAGGCTACATAATTGTATGTGCAAATTAAGCAATCTAATTGCAGACTGGACAAATTAATCTCCCTGTCTGTCTGGTATGCAGAACATTGTTGTCATGGTTATGTGTATGTCTGTCTATTGTAGACAGACACTTCACATATATTTGCATATTAATGAGAGCATTTTCTTTGATACTGCTAGGGCTATGTTATAAGATACTGTACAGTGTCCATATGAATTCATGATATATCACACATTATTATGCATTCATAAAATGTAGTTCCTCATTAGCATAACTGGTCATTTTTGATACTAGGCATCTCGTGCGCTTGATTTCTAGGCTCGATTTCTAGGCTGGCCCGCCCTGCAGCTCGACCGCTGGGCAGGCTCACTTGCGCTTATGACATCACTGATGAATGACATCACTGATGACATCATCAGTGCCCCTTTTAGATCGATAGATATCATGGTGTTTAAAGGAGAACATTAGACGGCACAAGTGCCCCCTGTTTCACTCTTTTCATTTCAGTTCATACTTTGTAAGTGAGACATTTCTTGACATCGCACTTGTCCTGTTGTTCTCCAGAGAACCTGGAGCCTCACTCCGCCCCCCTGGAGATTGGCCACCCGGAAGTGGGTCGCTATTTCTCCGAGTTCTCCGACACCCACTACGTTGCCAACGAAGAACTGCAGACGCGGTACCCAGAGGACATGGACGAGACACTGGGCACAGTGCAGGAGCTCTACCACAGACTGGCACCCAGCTCTGCGAGCCAAGACCAGGCTCCGCCTCCCGCCACAGACCCAAACAACCACCAGGCGATGCCCATGTAGCAAAGTATCTATGACCAGTATCCGGCCACCAAGGCTAATCCCTTTCTAGTCACCCATTCCCAATTCACAGTCCACCTAGCTGTTCTTTTACTTCATGTATTCTAGGCTAGGGCTCATTTACACATTCACAAGTGTAACACAAAGGTTATTGTAATAACTGCACTTGTCAGCATATTTCCAGAAACTGATGATTTGGTGCAGCAAGAATGATTAGGGGGATTTTTGCCCCTCTCTTTCATGGGTTCTTGCACAGGTCCAGAAAAGTATGGGAAGTGTATTCGGTCATTTCCGGGGGTCAAATGTGTCAAACTGTGTATATTTAGGTGTAGAAATCTGCGTACGCACAAAACAGGAAACATGCATAATGCAGTCTTTTCACCACATTTATATAAAAAAAAAAAACACGTACGTATGTTCCCACGCGTTCCTTCCTCATGAAGCTCAATCATTCTGAAATTGTGCGCACGTGCACGAGCCCGCTGGCCATGCCCCCAATTTACCATAAATGGCTTCCAACACACCCCCAATTGCCTGCTTTGCATAAAATCACAGCATTTTGTTTAGTCTGAGGAAAAATGGCAGAAGTGAAAGAGAAAGAAGTTGAGGGGAAAAGGCTTTCGCACACCTACGCGACAGGTGCGTCGGAGAAGGGCAAAACCCGACACAGTGAGAAAGAAGGAACTCCCGCACACTGTCTTCAAATGCAAATAAAAGTTTAATAAGTCAATAGAAGAATAAGGTTTCGGTCATCACGACCTTCATCAGATTCAAATGAATCTGATGAAGGTCGTGATGACCGAAACGTTATTCTTCTATTGACTTATTAAACTTTTATTTGCATTTGGAGACAGTGTGCGGGAGTTCCTTCTTTCTCAAAGAGAAAGAAGTGAAATTTCACAGATTGCGAAACGGAAGCACTGGTTTAACAAGTGGAAACAAGAAGACTCACATTGTTTGGAAGCCAAGCCTCTGGCATGACCAACAAAATGAAACAATCTGGATGGAGAAAGTAGCTAAAGCAGTGAACGCAGTGAGTTCCGAGCCAGGTAGACGGAATATAGTTTGGCACAGCCTTTATATACAGTATATTATGTTGTAACAGCCTGTCTTACTCCAAAATAATACAGGATGATCATCTGCATTTATACAAAGTTCATGTGTTTATTTGTTTCATGTAAATGTCATAATTATAATGCATGGTGAAAAGCATTTACTCGAGATGAAATGAACTTAAGGCTTGTCCCAAAAAAAAACGGTTAACCACTCACGCATCGCAATGTCAAGTTTTTGTTTGTTACTAGATTACAATGCCAACTCGCAACATCACACTAGTCGGACTCAGAAGACGGCGTACAGTACGTATGGTGTGAGAGATGTGTACCGGTACACATGTTCTCACAGCCTGTGGATTTGTATACGTTCAGAACCCTGCGTGGAACGTGGCGCAGAACACTTTTCGTGTGTATGCATGGTTTATACATTTGGCCCCAGGTCTGGAGAAGTATTGTAATTGGAAAAAAGTCTAGAAAAGGTTCTTCTATTACTGATGGACATATGACCACACATTTCCTATATAGTCACAGACGTTATGAAATGACAGTGGGTTGTTGGGGGGTGAAACTACTTTAAAACTGTAGTTTACAAAACCACTAGCTGCTTTCCAATGAAAAGTAGTAACTACATATCTTAACCACTCAAAAAAAAAAAAAGCTTGTCAAACCAAAACGACTTTCAAAAGGTAGTCCAACTAGACATCCCTACTACATCGCAGTCAATTATCGCAATTGGAGTCTGGAAACGTATATTGTTAGATGGAGGTACAACTGAACTGACACTGGCTAAAGTGTAGGTGTGTTTGATTTTGGCACGAGGGCAGGCCAACTGGTGGTGCCCTTCTGTCAATTCCTTTAAGTTAAAATTCACCACTGCACTCAGTCAGGTCTCCATAAACGCACTCTCCAAGTTTGGAGGCCATTGGAGCAATCATGTGTGAGTTATGGCCATCTAAAATCTAAAACATTGCCCGTAGCACCCCCTATAGGCATTCTTTTCATGCCAGTTTCATGCCAGATCCCTGAAAAAAAATTAAATAGGAGTATCACTTTGAGACTGGGTCGTTTGAAATTAACAATTAAGCAGAGGGGTAAATAGGGTAGCCAGGTAAATCTCACCTCGCCCCAAAACTGAGGAATGCTCCAGCACCTAGACACCCCCCCCCTTCCCAGTAACCTCGACACCAGTCAAGCAAGGACGCCTCTTCTCCTCCCATCGAGTTCACCCACTTAACAGTGCCACACAAAAGACTAACAAGCATCCAAACGCAGAGGATACTTTGGAGATGTACTTTACTTTGAACTCACCTTGGACTACATCTTTTAATCAAGTTGACCATGCACTTATGAAGGTTTGACTTTCACATTTCTAGAACATCTTAATTTTTTTTTTTTTCTGTATATTTACAAGTTAAACATTGTAGGATGTATGTAAGGCTCATCGATGTTGTTGAGCGACAGAGCGAGAGAGGGGGGAAAAGCCCACAAAAGAGGAAACAACAAGGAACAACAGTGACTTGAAACAGGAGCTTTGAAGAAATTTAAAAATAAAATGTTTCAAGGTTTTTCCCAGCTTTTGTCTGACTTGTTATTACCTGAATACTTCTGAATGGCCAGGGCCCAATGCTTTAGAAAACGCAACCTTTTGATATTTCCACCTATAATGAGGCTTTATTTAAAAGGCTCCAGTCCTGATTCACAATAGAACCATAATTTGACATTCTGGTTGCTCTGGAGTGTACTGTAGGGACACTCCCTGTAGACCATCAGTGCAAATAATGATGTAAATCCAACCAGTAGGTGGAAAATGACATGGGATTAACTTTGTAAACTACTTATTATTATCTTAAATGTAAATTGGAAGGGGTGGGCACTTCAAGTGTGGTCACCCAGGGGCACCGCACTATTAATCCGCTTTAATATCGCTTTATTTATTTATTTATTTATTTATTTTATAAATTAAGAGAGAGGGGTGCCCTTTTTTAACTTGAGCACCTGCCCCCCAAAATGTCTGCAGGTCACTGACTTCACTGATTAATTTAATGACTTTTGCAGTAATTTAAAAAATATATATATAGGCTATGTCCCTGGATGGACATATATACACACACACACACATATATATATTTATATGTATATATATATATATATATATATATATATATATATATATATATATATATATATATATATATATATATATATATATCATGTTTTGTTCTACCCTGGGGTACTATCTCAAAATTCTGTGGGTTTTGTTTTGTTCTGCACAGTGCACTTTAAGGTGTTTAGGACCTTGCGGATGCCTGGACAAGTCTTTTGTAGTGACAATGACTTCCCTATAGCAGCGTGATAAAGCAGCAGAGAAAACTTTGCCCCGTCACTCAAAGCAGACTGTCTGTGCGCCTTGACGCACCGACTCACAGCTGCGATGGGCGCTTCACAATGTTCGCGGGAGCAGACGCACTCCGAGCACAAGTTCCAGGCCTTGGCGGACAAAACGGGATGTAAGTAGGAAAATATAGGCTATCATGTGAGATTGATATATAAAAAGTTAGCTTCACTTATGCTGCGGTTTGTGTTGATCTCATAGCCTAATTGTTTCGGTTCATGGAGGGGGGGAGCGTGGGAGAGATAATTCGTTTACAGAGATGATCAGGTAGGTTTGTCCGAAGTTAATTATGTCGGAATTAACATGAGCCACAATGTGAGGGCAGACAGTCAAAAACAACATGATGTTTGTCTGTAAAAAGAAAGGACAAAATTAATGTGAATATAAATGCCTGTCGAGCTAACCATATCTTCTGAGTTCTTAAACTTATTTTTGAGGTGGCAAATTTTCCATGCGTTGTTATAGCCTAGTTCCATGGATTTGTGTGATGAATAGGCGTATTAGACACCGTTTGATCGGCTTAATATTAGACACTGACTGAGCTCCAGTTTCTATGGATAATAACTGACTGAAAATTGACTGCAGTCAGACTGTGACATTGTTGAAAATCTGCCTATGATGGGCTTCAAAATAAATGCATTGGGCTCTTTTTTTTTGCACAAAATGTTTGTGCTGCTGATTGGACTTTGGTCATTCAACTGTCATAAAACACACCCAGCAAGTGTAGATCTACTTTTAGGGCATCTTTGCATTTTATAATGTCAAGTAGGCAGAGATTGAACAGGCATGAACCTGGAGACCAAACAGACCCCACCTTGTCCAAAAAGGTGTGGATCACACTTTGACTGTTGCAACTGGTTTATAGCCTTGTTTATTCCACCTGGGTAGGGCCATGCATGACACTGATTCTCTGAGGCAGAATCTGTGCATATGTGTTCTTAGGGCCTCTGATGAAATCTTTCATTCGACAAACAAGACTATGCAGGTACTGAAGCAATGCATCCACGGATTTCTGTTGTTTTTGTATTTGTTTAGTTGGAATGTTTCCTCATAATTGCAGTTGCTCCATTGTGTTGTTGTTGTTGTTTTTTTCAAGGATACTAAAATAGCCCAAATACTATGACAAGCCACAGACGAATCCTCAACCACACAAGAAGCTCATCTACACACATCTACTTGATCCTATGTAAACTCAACTATTTGCCCTTGTCGAAAACTAAATAGCCCTTATGTTTTGACTGGGTGGTTGTCACACCGCCCACGCAAACCCATAATAAACTTGTTTCTGCATGAGGCCATAGCCTGTCTGGTGCATAATTCCTCATCCCACTCTCAGTAGCAGCAGTTGCTACTGCAAAGATCCATTGAGCTGCCTGAGGAGAGAGGGAAAAGAAAGTCAAAATAAACAGCGGTGTTGACCGAAACAATTCGAAATGCCAAACTCATCTTGATACGGGACAGAGAGAGACTGTCCAATCCTTTTTACGGCCACTAGTTCTCGCAGCCGGTTAATGATTCAAGGAACCCTTTGATATGTGATTGTGAAGACAGTCACAGCGCGCTGTGTGGTATGTTTGTTTTGCAATTAGGCTGATAGTATTTGTTGTAGAAAATTTAAACTTCAATTTTCTACAACAGTATTGTTGCACCACTTCTGTCTGATGAACTTGATCCGATCCATATTGAAACTGAATCTAGTCGTATATATCTTCGTAATCTATTTCGTGCCAGAAATTCCATACACAAAAAGGGCGTCCCTGTTTCAGAATGATCTTCTGCTTTATTATCCAATCAAATGTAACATCCCTAATGATGAATAATGGGAGGAGCGTGAGTGTGGTCACAGGATGCCTGCTGATGCGTGTGGGGGCGGGGCAATGATTGCATGTATCAGTGACATTCATTCATTTTTGGTGTGCTTTGTTGTTGTTTTTTCCAGTTTCTCTGGAGCAGATCATAAACCTCGACAAGAGATTCAAGCAGCTGAGTGGAAATGAAGAGACCATAAGGTACACGGTGCAGTGTGCACTCTGTAGTGTACATGGTGCATTCTGTAGTGTACACGGTGCAGTGTGCATTCTGTAGTGTACACAGTGCACTCTGTAGTGTGCACGGTGCAGTGTGCACTCTGTAGTGTACACGGTGCAGTGTGCACTCTGTAGTGTACACGTTGCAGTGTGCACTCTGCAGTGTGCACGGTGCAGTGTGCACTCTGCAGTGTGCACTCTGTAGTGTACACGGTGCAGTGTGCACTCTGTAGTGTGCACGGTGCAGTGTGCACTCTGTAGTGTGGACGGTGCAGTGTGCACTCTGTAGTGTGCACGGTGCACTCTGTAGTGTGCACGGTGCAGTGTGCACTCTGTAGTGTGCACGGTGCAGTGTGCACTCTGTAGTGTGGACGGTGCAGTGTGCACTCTGTAGTGTGCACGGTGCAGTGTGCACTCTGTAGTGTGCACGGTGCAGTGTGCACTCTGTAGTGTGGACGGTGCAGTGTGCACTCTGTAGTGTGCACGGTGCACTCTGTAGTGTGCACGGTGCACTCTGTAGTGTGCACGGTTCACTCTGTAGTGTGCACGGTGCACTCTGTAGTGTATACGGTGCAGTGTGCACTCTGTAGTGTGCACGGTGCAGTGTGCACTCTGTAGTGTGCACGGTGCAGTGTGCACTCTGTAGCGTACACGGTGCAGTGTGCACTCTGTAGTGTGCACGGTGCACTCTGTAGTGTGCACGGTGCACTCTGTAGTGTGCACGGTGCACTCTGTAGTGTGCACATTGCATGGCTTCAGCTGGCCTCACGGCTGGGAACCTGCATGTGGATTTAATGGAGCTGTCTGTCTCCACTAAAAATGAAATACTACCTGCATGTTGACTGTGGAGATGATTTGTGGTTTTCTCAGACACAGGATCTGGCACCGGCACAAACTGTCACATATGCTGATGCACACAGGCGTGACGTAACGCAAACACAGACACACAGGCAAATACAATATGTTGACATTTCAGACATATAGGCCTAAAACACACAAGCCGTTTTCAGACATGAACTCTCGACCATGTCCGTTGAATCAGATCCGGACATTTGCTCAAGTTGCCCTTTCACACATGTAGAACAGGCCATTTTTTATTTGTTTAATTTGTTTTCACACGAGGAAATCCTCTGTGTGGTTTAGCCGAGGGGTGGCGCCCGAGTTAGAGAATGTGGGGGGGGGGTGGGTGCAGGGCATGACAGACAGGAAGAAGAACCGCTTCAGTGAAGATGGCGAGTCTCTCGATGTTCCTTGCATCTGCGTGACAATTTCGGCCTCGGCTCACATCAATTTGGGAATCTCATCTCTCCTATTAGTAAACATTTCCGATCTTCGTTGTTCCATTGTTCCTCATCTTCATTCGTGATGATGTTGCTAATCGCATGATAGCAACGTCATCAACACGCCTGCTCAACGTCATCAACCAGCCTGCTCGCTCGCTCCGGACAATATCCTGTAGTATTGAAACATGCGTTGCTCTAGGGGGGGTGGGTGGTTAAAATGTGTTTGCACAGCCGCGCGCCCACAACGCACAATTATGTTCACACATAAACCCCATCCGGGTCATCTTCAGGAGTTCAATGCATGTGTGAAAATGGCTACACAAACACACACACACACACACACACACACACACACACACACACACACACACACACACACACACACACACACACAGTAGTCAGTCATCACTGGCATGCTGGTAGTGATGAATTGCACGTTCCTTCCCTTTAAAAAGCAACAGGGAACAATGTGGTACACAGTCTGTATGGTCTATATTATAGACCATACAGCAGGTATTTCTCCTGACGGTTTTGTACCTTGTTTTTGCTAACACTCACTTGGCCTGCCACAATGTGCCACATAGTAAAAGTGAATTGATATTGTATGCATTTATACGCAGTGGTTAAAATGGCCAGGTTGTCAGTGTTGGGGTTGTGTAAAATGTTCTGGTCGTACCTGTATGTATGTATAACCATTCTTCACTTGAGATCATGACATGTCTTTTGTCACATTGCAGCAGGGAAAACCTGGACAGCATACCGGCCCTCGCCAATAATCCAATCAGAAAGCAAATAATTGAAGCTTTCTTTGATAAACGGTGGGTACAGTCAAATGCCATTTTAGCTGCTTTACTTCACTAAGGATCATAGCAAATAGACTGAATGTGGTGCATTTGAAATATTATCTCCAAAACCACATCATCCCAAAACTGCTCAAACTCACCCATAACCATTATGTTCAGTTTGATAGAGATGAACCCTGTGCAGAAAATGCCTTGTCACAAGCTCATTCCACACAGTATTTTGTATTCATAACAGGGTTAGATTGATATATTGGTTTACTATACCAGCCCAATAATAGGGCTTTTATTAAAGATCAGACATAAGCCCTTGATTTTGTTTTGCTGTTTAAAAGACATCTCAATGGTTATAGACATTGAGGCTAAAATGAGGCTACATTAAGTTTTAAAAGTTTAAAAGTTTTGCTCTTATGTCTTTTGAGGTACTGTATAGATGGTCGACAACATAAACATTCTAAATCCCCCCCGGCTTACTTCCTGTTGCAGTGTTTGCTAATACAATAACTGACAGACAGGTTCCAAACTGTTCCCTCGATATGACACAAATAAAGCATTAGGTTATCTTCTAGATATGGACTTCTCTGGTAGGCCTACATCTTATTCATATTGAGGCTACCGCTGTTTAGGCATTGTTTAAATATGTAATAATTATGACTAAAACTGGGGCCTGGGCTATACATTCCCTAAAGGATTCTGGGCTAAATGAGAGCTAGCGCATGACGTTGAAATGACAAGTCGTACTCAGTGGGTTACTGGGAGGCCTAATTCATCAAACCCTAAACTTTGACCTCCTCTGGCTCTGACCAGGAACCAGCACCAGGAGGAAGTGGGCTCCCTGCACGAGATCGGCTTTGAGCAGTTCCTCATGGTCATGTCCCACTTCCGCCCGCCCAGCCTGAAGACCACAGAGGAGGAGAAGCTGGCCATGAGACGAGAGAAGCTCCGCTGTAAGAAACTGCACTCCATCATTTACTATTACACACCTGGATACAGTGTAGTGCAGGGTGCCCGACGTTTTTTTACACTTCAGATCTACCGTACTCCCCCACGCCACCCCGGAAAGGTTGGTGCGTTGGTGTCTTTGATCTTGGCCGTACCACTTTCATCAAAATGCAACATGTCTTCTGGCTGCATAGCATTCTGGTCTATGGAGGCTACTGCTGGTGGGGTAATTGGTCTCTCTGCCACTGGCACTTAATACAATAGGTTCTTCCTCTACATCTCTGTTTTTTCTCCTTTCCACCAATTTTTGTTATATTATGTGCAAATAAATAAGATTAAGATTGTCGACTATCGCTACAAAATAGTCGGTCGAGAAAGAAGCCTTTGATGTTTAGTTCTGAGGGACTATCACCAAAACCTGACGTTTACCGTTGATGTTTTAGACAGATAAAACATTTTGGCGCCATCAAACTCCATTGTAGCTGAAGATGTGACATCATATCTTGTATGTTTGGTAGAATAATATGAAGAAAAATACACCAACAAACAAGACAACGGCATGGGTCCTGTGCATAGTCCTGTGTTTGAATCGCCTAAAAGATGTTGCCCCTGGAGGTGTGTTGTGGTATTGTCCTCGGGGTGTGGGTTTGCCACAGCACAAGGAAATTGGCACGGGGAAATGTGCTTAATAAACAACAAGTAGACTGATGTGGGCTACAGCCAAACACTTCCTTGTAGACTCAATGAACGCTTATTGTTTTGGATAATAAGACGTGACCTTCCATTCATCATGAGACAACGAGTTCACTTTTGGTCGGCCACTTCCATTGTTTGAACTCCTGTGAAATGGTATTAAAAGAGCGCACAAAGACTGACATGATTTTTGCTGTTCTCCTCCCTGGTGTGAAATGATTTGAAGACTCACTGCCAGGGGAAGCATAATTCTTCACGTTCTTTCAAAGAAACAGATTTTTTGGCACAACACCCCTGCCTGGGCTTTGGGAGTTTTGTGCCACAGACGACAATAACTATAGCACCATACTAGAACCAACAAGGTGTCTCCCATGTCAGGACTGATCAGGGCCAGACCAAGCCATTTGTCTCAAATGTAATGTCATCATGCCTGTTCCTTTCCCACACATTTGACTAGATTTTTATATTGGGGAAAATGGACGAGCAATATAAATCAAAACATCTCTCTTCCTTCATAATGATGAAGGCTGTATTCTGCCATTCAAACTTTGAGGTAAAAAAGGGCCTTTAGGGTGTCAGCTTGACATTTTAAGCCGACATTCTATCGTCGGTTCAGAAATCACACGGGCAGCATAGTCAAAATGTCGCTCAACATTGCCGGAGGACGGCTAAACCTGAAGCGCTGTCATGCCAGTTAATCGATAAGCTCGCATCCTTAAAATGTCAATCTAGATGCTGGCGTTTGGCATTTGAAGGGCTCTCTATGGCCTCGTTATGAGTCTTTACATTCAGCAGGCAGTCGTGGCCTGAAGAGGAGCTGCCAGTTCTTATTTAGCTCCTTATCTCTGCATCTGGGAGCAAACATTCCCTGAAGCACAACTTCCTCCTCCGTCCAGACCATGTGGAATGGTCCATTAGCCAGATCCTGTGCTTCTTTGCAGGACTGTCTCTTTTTAGAAATTAGAGCAGCCTTAAGTCAACAGGGAAACAGTATTTCTATTTCATCCCTCCTGACCGCCAGAGGCGGTGCTTTAAGCACTGAATATCTTCGTCTCGCGCTTGCTCAGGTCGAGTACCTATACCAACAAAGTCACCCGTGACCCCCGCGTGACGCCGGCTTGTCTATATCTTCCGGTGTCATCCGCGGCTCTTTTCCTTTTTTCTTCTCGCTTGCAGCAGGTGTGCGGTTGCTACTCGCACGAACATCTGTTTTGAAGATTTGGATCTTGGATTTGTATTGTTGGATCATTGTAACGCTGCAGCCAGTTGTGTGCAGCCTTGCGACCACCGGTCGGAGTGCGGAGTGTTCGCCCTCCAAGGGCTGTGACTGGCTCACGGATCTCCGTGGATCGAAGCGTCGGTATCCCCACGGTAGGCACTGGTAGAGGACAGCGATTCGCTCATACTCCCAGTACGTTTAATTTGTTTTCAGTTTGTTAGCGGCAGTGTTCTGCAGAGCTAAATATTAAGTTCCCACCTGTGAAACGGTGGTTTTCAGTTTGGTTAGCGGCAGTGTTCTGCAGAGCTAAATATTAAGTTTCCCACCTGTGAAACGGTGGTTTTCAGTTTGTTAGCGGCAGTGTTCTGCATAAACTGAATATTAAGTTCCCAGCTTGCGAGCTGTGGTTTTCAGTTCAACTTTTCTGGTGAGGACGGCGGTTCGCCCATACTCCCAATACATTTTGTTTGTTCCACCTGTGAACGGTGGTTTTCAGTTTGGTTAGCAGCAGTGTTCTGCGCAAGCTAAATATTAAATTTCTCATAGCAGTAGCGTTTCCGCTCAAGCTAAGCTCCAGCCATTGCTGTGTTTTCTTTTGTTTTTGCAGTAGCGTTTCCGCTCAAGCTAAACACTAAGTGTTCCAGCTCGGGCTGTGTTTTTTCAATTATTAGCAGTAGCGTTCCGCTCAAGCTAAGTGGGTTTCAGTAAAAAAAAAAAAAAAAGCTGTGTTTCTAGTTAGCAGTGGCGTTCCCGCTCGAGCTAAATAGTGTACCAGCCTGTGCCGTGTAAGACAAGAGTGTTACTGGTGAAGGCAGTGCTCTCGCTCCCGCTCCCAGTAAACTGTTGCGACTAGACATCACCATGATGGCATCACACTGTTGTAATGCCTGTATGGCCTCTCTTCAGCCTGATGATGGCCATGATCTATGCCCCTCTTGCCTTGGCCTCGAGCATTTGAGGGAGGGCCTATCAGATGACCCGTGCATGAATTGCAGCTTCATGCCCCGGTCGGTGAGGCTGGCTAGACTGGTGGAGGTGGGGCAACAGTTGGGCGATGCTCTCACCCCATCAGAATCGTTGCCCCCAGCCCAAACCAGCCGTCCAAAGCGCCCGGCGGCAGAGACCGAGGGCGCCTCCTTCAGGAAGAGAGCTAAGAAAAGCAGCGGACTCTCTTCCAAGGTGGATCGGTTGACAACTGAGCTAAACCAGATGAAAGCACTTCTGAGCCTGGCATTACAGAAGCAGTGTGTGGACGTGGGGGAGACGGATGCACCTCCCCTTCACACTGAGAGCGTGCAGTTCTCAGAGCAGGATGACGCTCTTTCGGTGGCAGCTTCAGCTACTCAGTTTAATGACCCTGAGGAAGATGCCTCACAGGTCTCAGGGATGGGCTCCCGTTCCTCAGGGCACGGTTCCTCACTGGAGACGGAGGACGGCTCAATGGGGGCCATCATTCGCATGGCCCTAGCCCGCTTACAGCTCGACGTCCCTCAGGCGGACTCGGCCCCGGCGAGCGCGTTTTTCAGGCGCAGTCCAGCCCCTGCCACCTTGTCTGTGCCGCCCTCAGAGGAATATCTGAGGGAGCTGCATGCATGCTGGAGGGACTCTAAAGCCCTCTCCCACCCTACATCGGACGCAAGAACCTTGGCAGCTATGCAGGATGCGCCAAGGTTTGGTCTGGGCCGCATGCCATCGGTGGAGCCTACTATTGCTTCTCTAATAGTGGCTCCGGACGAGGCTTTGAGGCCGGACGCCAGATGTCCTAGGCCCCAGTGTAGGGCTACGGATGATCTGCTTGCCAAAGCATACGATGCAGCGGCCCGCATGGGTCGTATCGGCAACTCCCTCTCCCACCTGATGCTTGCCCTCTCGACCTCCCTGCACCAGGCTCCACTGGACGCCTCGGTCAGCAGCCTCAGCGACGCGTCACTGCAGGCTTTTGCCCTAATGTCGAGAGAGCTGGGACGGGTGATGTCCACCCTGGTCCAGACTCGCCGGCAGGTTTGGATGGCGCAGTCACCTCTGACGGAGACGTGCAAAAAAATTCTCCGTAGTGTTCCGGTGGAACCAGGAGAGCTGTTTGGGTCGGCAGCGATAGAGGCGCTGCAGCGCACGGTCCAAGCTGGGCAGACCAGGCAGCAGCTCGCTGGTCTCCAAAGGAGAGGGCCCGCTCCCAGCAGGGCTGGGGGTTCTTTGGGTGCCCCGCAGTACCGCTCGCAGCCACCAGCTTACCCTAGAGGTCGGCAGAGGGCTCAGCGGCCGGCTCAGCGACCTGCTCAGCAACCTGCTCAGGACTTTCGCGTTCCCGGGCGCCCGGCGCCTGGGCAGTCTCGAGGCCCTGCGCCTGACCGTCGCTCCCCCAGAACCTTCAGAGGCAGGGGGGCTAGGTACTGAGGCATTGGGGCCGGCCGTCGGCTGCTTTTCCCAGCAGCAGATCAGTTACTGGACTGCTCACACCTTGGATCCCTGGGTGGTTTCCACCTTAGCTCAGGGATACAAACTGCAGTTCCGGCGCCGGCCCCCAGCCTCCGGCCGGGTCAGAATGACCACCATCAACGACCCGGCAAAATCTCTGGCTCTGAACCAGGAGCTGTCTGCCCTCCTGGCCAAGGGAGCCATCGAGCCAGTAGACCCTCTGCTACAGCCAGGGGGGCTCTACTCAACTTACTTTCTGGTAAAAAAAGAAGGGAGGCGGACTTCGACCAATCCTCGACTTGAGGGGTCTCAACAGGTTTTTAAAAGTTATGCCATTCCATATGCTGACCACAGCAGAGGTTCTGCGAGTGGTTGCCCGGGGGGAGTGGTTCACGTCCATAGATTTAAAGGACGCTTATTTTCATGTGCCCATTGTGGCGCACCATCGGCAGTTCCTGAGATTCGCCTTTCAGGGCCGTCATTTTCAGTTCAGGGTGCTTCCCTTCGGTCTCTCCCTCTCCCCAAGGGTGTTTACCAGGTGCGTAGCGGCAGCTCTTGCACCTCTGCAGGCAGAGGGTGCGAAGATCCTGCCTTATCTGGACGATTGGCTCATCTGTGCACCGTCCCAGGCTCAGGCAGCACAGATTACAGAGCGCCTATTACTTCATATGAACCGGCTGGGCTTCAGGGTCAACTTCGAGAAAAGCTGCCTCGAACCTGCCCAGCACGTCACCTTCTTGGGTGTGGTCCTCAACACGGTAACCATGAGGGCCTACCTGTCACCTCAGCGTGTGGACAACATTCTCCACTTCCTTTCCCTCTTCAGAGGGGGCGGGGTGTTGCCCTACATCCAGTTCCAGCATCTCTTGGGCAATTTGACAGCTGCCTCAGGCGTTATCCCCTTGGGCTTGCTGTCGCTGCGCCCCCTGCAGAGGTGGATGAACAGCCTCCACTTGGATGCCACGTGGCACAGGCACAGGAAGGTCAGGGTGACATGGCAGTGCCTCTCTCCCCTGTCCCCATGGAGGGAGAGGTCATTTCTGATGAAGGGCGTGCCCATGGGCTCCATTCCATCACGCCGAGAGACTGTCACAGCGGACGCCTGCCTCTCAGGGTGGGGCGCAGTCTGGCAGAGCAGGACCGCTCAGGGGCAGTGGTCTGTTCAAGATGGCACACAGCACATCAATGTGCTGGAGCTGCGTGCCGTAGAGCTAGCACTCCGGCACTTTTTACCTTTCCTGAGAGGGAAACATGTACTTGTTCGGTCGGACAACATGTCGACCGTTTCTCAGATAAACCATCAAGGCGGCACCAGGTCCGCAAGGTTGCTGAGGGTATCCCAGAGTCTGTTAACGTGGGCGGCTCCCCGCCTGGCCAGCCTGCGGGCGATGTATTTACCGGGAGAGCGGAACCAAGTGGCAGATTTCCTCTCCCGACAGAAGCCTCCGCCAGGGGAATGGCGGCTTCACCCAGAGGTGGTGGAGACCATCTGGGGCCTCTTTGGCAGGGCGGAGGTGGACCTCTTTGCTTCAGAGGGGTCGACCCATTGCCCCCTATGGTTCTCCTGGAGGGAGGAGACCAGTCCCCTGGGACAGGATGCCCTGGCGCACGATTGGCCAGACATTCTGCTGTATGCCTTCCCACCACTGCCTCTGATTTTGCCAACGCTTCAGAGGGTCCTTCAGATGGGCCACAGGGTGCTTCTGGTGGCCCCCTTCTGGCCGGGGAGGATTTGGTTCCCTCTGCTGCACAGCCTCTGTTGCAGCGCGCCATGGCGCCTCCCCAACAGGGAGGATCTCCTGTCACAGTTGGGGGGTCGGATTTGGCATCCCGACCCTCGTCGACTTCAGCTGTGGGCTTGGCCTCTGCAGGGCCCCTCCCACTACTGAGAGATTGTAGCGGGGGCGTCAGGAAGACCATTCTGAATGCCAGAGCACCGTCCACTCGTTCGCAGTACGAGAACAAGTGGAAGATATTTTCTGACTGGTGTGCACGCCAGAATCAGGATCCAGTGCACTGCTCGGTGCCCACGGTTCTGGAGTTTTTGCAGCAACTCCTGGATGGTGGTCGGTCTCCCTCCACATTGAGAGTTTATGTGGCTGCTATTTCTTGCCAACATGTCCAGATTGAGGGTGTTACCGTAGGGGGCCACAAGCTTGTGTCCCTCTTCTTACGAGGGGCGACGAGGCTGCGTCCCCCAAGGACCCCAAGAGCTCCAGCATGGGATCTGCCCCTTGTGCTGGATGCATTGTGTTTGCCTCCCTTTGAGCCCTAGGCCCAGGCAGGGCTGAGGTGGCTGTCAATGAAAACCGCATTTCTGCTGGCCATTACCACAGCAAAGCGGGTTGGGGAGTTGCATGCCCTCTCTGTGAGTGACTCATGTCTGAGGTGGAATTCTGATGACTCAGGGGTCACCTTATGGCCAAACACGGCGTTCCTTCCGAAGGTGCTGTCACGGTCATACCTTAACCAGCCTATCCAGCTGGCACGATTCAACCCCCCACCGGAGGAAGGTGTGGGTGAGGTAAGACTGTTATGCCCGGTGCGGGCCCTTAGAGCTTATGTTGAAGCTACCGCGTCAATACAGCGGTCAGAACAACTCTTTGTCTGTCATGGCGGCCCTAAGAAAGGTTGTGCTTTGTCCAAACAGCGGCTGTCCCACTGGATTGTGGACGCCATCGCCGATGCCTACAGGGCGAGTGAGCACCCCCCGCCATCCGGGGTGAGGTGCCATTCCACCAGGAGCATTGCAACATCATGGGCTGCCCTGAGAGGGGTGCCCCTGGAGGCCATATGTGCAGCTGCCTCATGGGCGTCACCAGGAACGTTTTCCAGGTTCTACAGGGTTAATGTCGCCACCCCGCATCCACTGGGAGTGGTCCTGTTGCCAAGTTCCTCTGCCTCCACGCAGTGAGGTGGGTACTTGGGATTCTTTGTGACCTTGTTGGTAGAGGTCATCCAGTGCTTAAAGCACCGCCTCTGGCGGTCAGGAGGGATGAAATAGAACGAAAGTTACTTATGTAACTACGGTTCTATGAATCCCGGATGACCGCCAGAGCGTTCAGTCACTCAGAATCCTCATGGTTTCGCGAGAAGATTCCATAGGAAAAGAGCCGCGGATGACACCGGAAGATATAGACAAGCCGGCGTCACACGGGGGTCACGGGTGACTTTGTTGGTATAGGTACTCGACCTGAGCAAGCGCGAGACGAAGATATTCAGTGCTTAAAGCACCGCCTCTGGCGGTCATCCGGGATTCATAGAACCGTAGTTACATAAGTAACTTTCGATTTCTTTCCTCAGGGTTGTTGAATGTGCATTGTGTTCTCTCCCCAGTCCTGTTCAACATGCACGACACAGACAACGACGGCACCATCACTCTGCTGGAGTACAGGAAGGTAAGGGCAAGGAGTCGAAGAAATGGGGGATATATGTGTGCATCATGTAGTATGAGACATAGTTGCATGTGTTTTACTTTACTTATGTCTTTATTATTATGCAAATTGCTTTATTATTGCTTCTTTTTTGGGCAGTGTTGTTTGGGTGAGATCCGCTTGCAAGCCTTTTTTTCCTCACCCACAGTTTTCTTGACATGTTTTTTGTCTTGTAGCATGATTGTGTCACTGTGCAAAGAAATCAAACTAAAACCTAAGATTAAAGATACACTCGGCAAGAGTATTGAAGTATAGAGAGGCAAAGTGAGCGTCACTTCCTGCTTCAGCACTGTACCAGAGATTTTCATCCGCCATTTATTTTCCCATAGACATTTCGTAAAATGCTTATAAAAATAGTTGTACTTCTTCAAACCAAATGGTTCAGATGTATTTTAGAATCGGGAGAGACCATAGAACATTTCACTCGGACCAAAACTTAAAAAACTACATAGAAAAAATATTTTCTTTAAATCCGCATTTTTTTGGGGGTCCGAGTGAAAATGTTCTATGGTCTCTCCCGATTCTAAATATAGCTGAACCGTTCGGTTTGACGAAGTAAAAATATTTTTTTATAAGCATTTTACGAAATGTCTATGGGAAAACAAATGGCGGATGAAAATCTCTGGTACAGTGCTGAAGCAGGAAGTGACGTTCACATTGCCTCTCTGTTGATGTTAGTTAGTTGTCGCAGCATTAAGCTCAGTTCTATTTCTCTGTGAATATTTATGGATTGTCATGTTCTCATCCAAGGTAGTAGAGGAGCTTCTGTCAAAAAGTGGTGCCATCGGCCTGGAAGCTGCCAAGGCCATAGCAGATGCTGCCATGTTGGAAGTGGCGAGCACAAATGTGCCCCACATGGTAATGGCAATTACAAGCACTAAAGCTTTACGATCAATATACAGCATTAATATGTACATTTATGTATGTACATACATGTACAATTAATTATCTGCAGTAATATTAAACTTGTAAAGTCAGAACAGCATGTAAAAGTGATGGCTTAATTCATCCCTTCATTATCTTTGCAGGGACCGGACGAATTTTATGAAGGAATTACATTTGAGCATTTTGAACAGGTTTGCACTATCCCACCTATACGACCCATCTGACCCATCCTTTGATTATCTAACCTACTTTTTCCCACATTTACTTCTCCTGACAGAATCTTATCATGTTTTTCCTCCCACAGATTTTAAAAGGCCTGGAGATGGAGTCCAGGATGCACATCCGCTTTCTGGACGTGGACACCACAACGATGCGCTGTGGGAAAGCCAAAGCAGCCTCTTGAAGGAGTCCTCCTTTTGAAGAAATATTTATGTTGCTGCTGTTTTTAGCAGAACCTCTCCAGTCGTCCACTGGAACGAAGCCAAACACTTTGATATTAGACGTGCACTAATTTTTTTCATATAGAGTGATTGGGAAATAATCATACAATTGAAGCATTGATACTTTTTTTTTTATAGGAATTATGAAGACAGTCTACTGCTCATGCGGTTTTAGGTTTGCTATAAAGATGCTGGAGATAATCAAGTTGGAGGAAAAGTTTAGTTCCATCATGACAGCTTTAATATATATTTTATTTTTCTTATATTATTATTAAGTAGAAACTGTCAAGCATTTCAAAGAGATTCATCTTACCTTTCTCCACTCCCATCCCTAACACACTACCTCTCTCCATTCTCCTCGCATAAACTTGTGTTTTTACAAATCTGCCTGTAAGCACCGTGTAATGTGAACGTTCCCTTGGCCTTTAGTCAAAAGGTTCACACGTTGGGGTTATGTCCACCGTCCTCTGTGGCCGGTCGCTGTGGCGTTTGTGGGTGGTCTGGTGTGGCCCGTGTCCCCAGCCTGAGGCAGCAGGCACAGAGCATTCATCCAGTGCTCCAGAATAGTTGCAGGTCCAATTCATCCGTTCCTCTGAGACTTTGTGCAAATGCCGCGGATCTCCCATGAAGATCCAGTCGCCTGCTAGAACCTTCACATGAATGTGCTACTCACTATTTTTATACACTACTATTCTTAAACACTGCCCAAATAAAGGAAGACATTTGACTTTCTTGCCAAAGACTTGATGAAAAGCTTTGCACTAATTTATGTGAGTGAATGAATCAAATAAACTGAGGAAATTATTCTTTCTGTTTTTGAATCTCATCTCTCTTTTATTGTTGCCGATGTTGCCTTTATGGAGCTTAATTGCATTGATTCAAAATCCAGGTATACAAACATAACATCCATCACTGGCCTTTACGACACTGTTTTACAGCATCGTCAATCCTAGCTGGAAAGTGGCCATTATAAATTACACGTTACAAATACCTACAGTATGCAACAATTACAGATCATAGAAATACAGGCATCCCATTTCTGAGTCAGTGTAAAAACCGCTGAAACTAGGAGAATAAAATTAAAAGTGAAATAAAAGGGTACAGTTTGCAGATTCAAACTAATGCGAGGCTGGAAGTCTTACACAAGCTCCATTGTCCACACACCCCCACACACACGCAGATCACACACACACACACACAGATCCACACACAGCCCAGTTTGAGCTGGGGCAGCAGGGTGTCAGTGGGACGGGTGGGAGCCAGACAGCGCGTCGTACGGCACCGCCAGGCCGATGTTGTAGTTGTAGCCGGTGTTCTCGGCGTAGCTGGACCTGCAGATGTCCAGGACGTGATCCTGGGACGAGACGTCCTCTGAGAAGTCGTAGTGGCAGATGACTCCCCTGTGTCTGCAACATGAAAAACATTCATATCAGTACGCTGTACAGCAATCACCTGCAGCTTATTTCCCTTTGTGGAAATAAGACAAACTAGGAATTCTCATTCACGGTGCTAAAAGGCTGCCCAGCGTGACCTCTGAATTTACGTTTTATTTGACATTTTGGTTAAACGTTATTCATATGATGTTTTAAAATGCAAATTAAAGGAGCTAAGTGTATCATTTGAACATCCGCAAAGCATCACCACATTAATTTTGAGACATTACTGTAATTATTGTAAACAAACAACGATACCACCGGACCCCTACACTGTATTTAACAATGGGACCTGCATCATCAATCTACTGGATTGCCTTACAGCAAAACAAAACAGGAAGAGGGCGCTGTTTTCCAAGAGCAAGTAGCAACATCTTTGTGACAGGAAATGGTAGGTTTTATGGCAAACGTCTTAATTTATGGGAACTGTCTTATGTCCTTTATCTCACTGGCGTGAGATAAAGGACATTAAGGCTAGTTGTCTGGACCATGTTCTCATTTGTTTATGGTAATTATACCAAGGTGTCACAATTAATTTGGTCATGATATACTGAGGTTTATATAAATGCTACATGCAGCACCTTGAAGAAGGTCGCATTTGTTTTGTCGTAAGGGATGTAAAAGCTTCAATAGTCAAAGTCTCAACAGACTAATATAACTTTACATTCTAAGCCCACGTTAAGACTCAGTAACGGTCATTGATTCTACGGAGTATCTCTGAACCAGTGGTGACATTAGCCCATGGGATGGGAGGGGACAGCTGGACCAAAACAGTGTGTGGCAGGTAGGTCACCTCACCTGCGGTGAGCGGTCAGGTCGTCGTCAGTGATGCAGGCCCCCCGCGGAGACTTTTCATCTGGGATGTTGGCTGTCAGCAGGGTGCTGCTGGTGAAACGCACGTGTCTGACAGGGTGCCTGCAGCCAGCAGACAACAGACAACACATACATGTTTTAATAGGGGAGATATGAATGGGCACTTGTGATCACATGACATTAGACAAACATTTAATTTCCTCTGGTGTACTAATAAGTATATTGCCAACTGGAGGAAAGACAATATATTTATATAGCACTTTTAGAAACAAAAGTGACAAAGATAGTAAGACGAAAAAAGAGAACATTAAATTATTATTATTATTATAAGTACAGTACCCTTAATCCGGCATTGGCCAATTGTGCGTGTCTGGATGTCTGGATGCCCCGGCCAGGCTGAACATTAAGTTAACTTAAGTTCAGTATAAAACATCCAAGTCAAACACTGTTGAGCTTGTCTGAGCTCCTCAGGCAGAGCCTTCTGCACTTCAGCTCACAAGGGCTCAAAAGCTCAGAGATGTTGCTAGCATCAAGGAGCCTCACAAGCTCTCAATAACACAACACATTTATTCTAAAACGGACTTGAGATAATGATGCCAGAATGCGGTCATGTAGTCTGTTCTCATATTTTTTGTTCAGTTCTAATCTGGACCTCATGGATATGTGGCACTTCACCTAAGACTGTCAGCTTGGCAGACTGGTGTCAGCAGGAGGACATCATTCACCTAAGACTGTCAGCTTGGCAGACTGGTGTCAGCAGGGAGGACATCATTCACCTAAGACTGTCAGCTTGGCAGACTGGTGTCAGCAGGAGGACAATGAGACAACAAGGAAAGAAAGTGGAATAACCGGCTTGTTTGGTTTTTCGGGAGACGCCTCAATTCAGTCAAAACTCACAGCACATAATTAGATTTAGCCTCTCGAACTTTGAGCTGGACAGCGTTACTAAGATATACCGGCCCATACCCTAACTGTGTTTGAAACAAGCCGGAGAAATGCAGGTACAAAAACTGATCTTTGCCATTGGTACTCTGCAAATATATGTCTTCCATATTTGTATTGGAAATGGATTTCATCCTACAATAGCTAAGAGCAGTCCGCAGAGATGCTCTCACTGGCTCAGACAGAAGACAACATTAACAGTCAAAAGACAATTACAGAGTGCTCACTGGTCAGCTCCAGAAATGTGAGGTGCTCTTGAAGTACAAATGTATAGCCTAAGGTAAAGCATCAGCTTACTTCAGGCACTGATCTCACACTGAGACAAGGTGTAAAGGTTAAAAAGCCATTATTTTCTAGGGCATAATCAAGTTAAAATGATCACCGCCGACCGGTTTCAGCCTCGCAGGGCCTTCTTCAGGGCGTGTAGGAAAGATCAGGAGTGAAGAACAGTTAATTAGCCAATTAGTGTCCAGGTGAGAGCAGTGAAACAAGATCAGCATATTCTCAATAAGTCACATGAAGAGAGATATCAAACAATATAACCATCAGACATTAGATGCCTTAACCGTACCTGTTGTGCATCTCCCACAGCTTGGCTCCCATCCTCATCTCCCACACACACACCAGCCCCTCGCCTCCGCCGCTCACGATCTTCCAATCGTCCGCCTGCACCGAGGTGACGCCCAGGTGGTGGGCGTACAGGGACGTCACGGAGGAACCGGAGCGCAGGTCAAACACCCTCACCCTGCGCCGCAAACAGAGAAGAAACGGTGCCATCAAGCTAAGAAAGCTCAGCAAGAAATTGGCTGTTTTGTTGGAGAACATTGCATTATCTGTGGGCCAAAGGTGGTTGTTTGATACCTAAGTTTTCTTTCGACTTGTAATTTTCAACATTTGACATGTACATTTTAGCCTCCATAGACGACAGAGTGTGACTCCACAGTGACCTTGAATGAGTGCAACAGGAGAGTACTCAGAAGATTAGCGAGTACAATAGTTTCAGTCATTTCCAGCTAAGCGTGGTTATTTTGTTTTGTATTTCCTGCTAAGTGAGGAGGAGGACTCATACCAAAGACACAGTAGAGGGAAGATGTGAAAGAGGGCATTGATTTGCAGACAGAAGGACACTGTTCTCACTTCTAACAGGAACTGCTGCAAAGGGAACCTGCCAACATTCAGCTAAGGGACCGATCGAAAACAAATAAGCAGATGTTTCGTTTGCAAGCTTTTGTTGCTGCTTCATCTGCCCAGGTCTGCACATGCATATCCTGTTCTTACAGCTCACACTCCTCTCCCAGTCACCAGGACAAGCTTACCAACATGTACCGTAAATTCCGGACTATAAGGCGCACCGGTGTATAAGCCGCACCTTCAAAGTTGACTATTTTTTTCTTATATAAGCCGCACCGGACTATAAGCCGCGGGTGTTTTAATGGGTTTTTTTTTTTTTTTTTTTTTTAATTGTGTTTTAATGTTTAATTACCATATGTAATGCTCCCATTTATTAACATTTCAACAAAACAACATAACACAACACCACCTGTGTTGTTATTTACAGTGCACACAGTGTCATACAGTGTCATACAGTGTCATACAGTGTCATACAGTGTGGTGAAAAGAGGGCAAGAGAGGAAATTAAAACAGAAGTGGCTTTATAGTTAGAAAGAGTGCTAAAAAAGAGAGATTTTATTTATTTTTTTGAAAAAATCCATAGATAAGCCGCACCGTTATATAAGCCGCAGGGGCCAAAAAAGGCCAAAAAACGGGAAAAAAGGTGCGGCTTATAGTCCGGAATTTACGGTAAGTATGTATGTTGGTTTTAGATGTGGAGCCGAGAGAAACACTAAACTGATGGTAACACGGAAAAGATATAAATGTGCATTCAACGTAAACATGGGACATATAGAAACTGCTATCAGATTAGATGAAGTTGTAATGACCTCTGTGAGACTCACTGCAGTGGCAGACAACAGGAAAAAGAAAACAAACGTATAAATAAGAGCAGATCAAATGGAGGCCAATATTAAAGGAACACTCTGCCCATTTTCAACCAGCTTTGTATCATTAGAACATCAGTAGTATATCAGAAAACTGTAAACCGTTTTGAAGTCTGTCATTTAATTTGACAGTTATTGAGTGTTAAAGTGTGGACCAGTGACATCACTGGTCCACACTAACTCAAATTAATAACTCATTAACTCAAATCAACTCTCAATAACTGTCAAACTAGATGAATGATGAATAGTTTGACAGTTATTGAGAGTTGATTTGAGTTAATGAGTTATTAATTTGAGTTAGTGTGGACCAGTGATGTCACTGGTCCACACTTTAACACTCAATAACTGTCAAATTAAATGACAGACTTCAAAACGGTTTACAGTTTTCTGATATACTACTGATGTTCTAATGATACAAAGCTGGTTGAAAATGGGTGGAGTGTTCCTTTAAGTAAAAATTAATTAATTTAAAAAGAAATCTGAAATATATGAACCTATATAACAAAATGAGAGCAATTTAACATACTGAGAAAAAGAACATGAATGGAAATACATATAAAAATTATAATAATATGCAGTATGAAGTTAAAAAAATAAAATTGTGTATGGTAAATTTTGTAAAAATGGTAACTGTGCAATACCTGATTGTTTATACATGTAGCTTATTTATATATTCATATATACTGTACATACATTCCTAAAAATAGATGCTTTCTCATACACTTATTATTATTGCATTGCATATAGTAGCTAATCATGTAAATGTTTAATTATCCTTTGTTTGTTATTCTTGTTTGTTTTAGCCTGAGCATACATTTTTCAATTGTGTGTGAGTACATTGAGAGTTAAGCAAAGCGTACCGGAGCCAATTTCCTTGTATGTGCACACACTTTGTCCAATAACGCTGATTCAGATTCTTACTTGTATTATAAAGCACTTTATAACTTGCATTGTGCTGTATTTCTTATTTTGCATTGCAAAGCACTTTGTAACTTTGTTTCGAAAAGAGCTATACAAATCAGGTTTATTATTACTGTAGTATCATTATTATTAAATATATTACATTTACAGCTGTAGATATATGTAGTACAGAACATGCAGATTTTCATATGGGCCTTATTAGCTCTTCAGTTCGCCTTATTAAAATCCAATATGGAAGCACCATGTGCAGTACTATGTGCAGAAAAAGTATATATATAAATGGAACTACCAAAAATAGCAGTAAAGAGGATACTGCTGCCCTGCTTCCTAAAATTGAGAAACATCAAAAATCAAGTTGTTTTCATTTTCTGTTTTCTTATCTCGTCTTGTTTAGACTACTGCAACTCCCTTTATTCCTTCTTCCCTTTTGCCCGGTGCCAAAAACATCCTACTCATATTCCAGCTTTTGGCAGCTCTCCACGAGTTTCCAGTTAGATACAGAACTGATTTCAAGATGTTATCAATCACATTTAAAGCGAGTTCTGCTCCCCATGCAGACTTGGTGCTGAAGCACAACCTGAGACTCTAAATAATGTTTTTCGTTTAGCTCACTCCTTAATCTTGTTGTGTGATTTTTATTACATTTTATGTAATTATTATGATTGTTTTGTTATAACTTTTATTTTGAATGTGTCCAATTTTGAATGAGTTCATTTTTAATTTTTTTTTTTACCTTTATTTAACCAGGTAGGTCAATTGAGAACCAGTTCTCATTTACAATGACGACCTGGCCAAGAGGCAGCATAACCCGCTTCTTATGTCAGTATTCTTGTGGTTGTATGCTGTTTTCCTTGTCATCTTCTATTTAGCATTTCATGAATGCCGCCCTTAGATGATTGCTAAGTAAATGATGATGATGACGACGATTATTATTAGTAACAGTAGTAGTAGTAGTAGTATAAATTTGATTATAAAACGGCTCTCTCAAATCAAGCAATCTGATTGGTTCACAGCCATTGTATAAATCCAGTAACCCACTCCAATAACCCATGGCCATGGGTTATTGGTTGCCATGGCAACTCTCTTACTAAAAGCCTTTGGTTACCTCAAAAAAAACAAATGGCGGAGACAGCTGTCAGATCCTTGTGAATCGATCTTCGCTTATAACTTTACTAATACTTCACAGAAAATTATGTTTTGTACAAGAATAGATGCGGGCTAATGTCTTCTTTGCAAAAAAAAGGCTGTTAACCCCGCATTTAACCCCGTAACGTTAGTTGGTGTCGGGCTTTGCAGAAAGCACTCAGCTTCTCAGCAAGCGCTGAGAATGCAGCGCTGCGCTCGAGCTGCCTGTCGGGGTTTCCAGAAAGCTCTCAGCTTCTCAGCAAGCACCAGGATTGGCCAATGTCAACTTCAGTCTCCAGAATGATCCAATCAAATCACCCGCACGTTCTTGCGGTCCCGCCTTACAGTAGTGTTTCAACTGACTCTATCAGAATACCATGCCAGTCGGACTTATAGTATTATTATTATTATATTATTATACTTGGAAACCGTTTTATAAAAGCAATATAGCACTCGAGCTGCGTGGTGTTGTGGAATATATCCCGCTGATAAGCTGTTATCCCACGAGGCCGCAGGCCGAGTGGGATAACAGCTTATCAGCGGGATATATTCGCCACAACACACTTGCTCTCATGCTATATTGCTTAAGTATTTAGTATTAGTATTAACATAGAACAGAACATAGTGTAAATATAAACATGGAGCTGCTAAAAGCCAGTAAGAGCAGGCGTTGCTGGGTGCCATGAGACAAAAGCCCAGGGGACCTTCAGCAGCACCATCTGTTGTGACATGGCTTTATTGCAAGTCAAAGCATCCAGGACATGACTCCATCCACGCCCAACCTTCTTCCAACAGTTCATCACCATAATCAAATTCACAATTCATTTCCGCTTCCAGACATTTAAAAAGAATCAGAGCTGAATGGCTAAATGGGCACGGCGGGCGTGTCTGCTGTGAGGGTGGCATGACGTGATGGGAGCACACATTCTAACCACGGGGATTAAACATTACTGGAAGACTGTTGGGAGCCATAAATCTCATGTTGGAGCCGACTCTGTCTTCAGTGGCCAGACGCCTGTTAATTCATCAGGAGGATCAGTGCCTAATAAGAACAGTGGAAGAGAGGCGGGGATGTTGCCTACAGCTAGAGACACTACAGAGACACCACACTGATGCAACCGCGTGATCAGGTCATCACAATTGGCCTTGTGTGAGAGGTCATCTTTGAAACCACTGCGACCACTTCACTCTCCTTTTTCTGCATTACTGTTTGCCTCCAGGATTGAGAATAACACATCACTG
Source organism: Poromitra crassiceps (assembly GCF_964638095.1). Lineage (NCBI taxonomy): Eukaryota > Metazoa > Chordata > Actinopteri > Beryciformes > Melamphaidae > Poromitra > Poromitra crassiceps. Next base: position 33,410,445 of record NC_139631.1, read on the forward strand.
TACCCAGGAAATGACAAACTCACCCTCTCAACTCCTTCATTCAAAGGGCTGTTGAAGTCAGTGCCACACAACGAGCAGACTATCTTGCTTTGTTTTAGGGTTTCTGTTTTGTAGTCAAGACCACCTTAGTCGAGTCCAAGTCAGTGAAAAGACCAGGTCCAGTCGAGTTCGAATGAACACGGGGTCGAGACCAGGGCAAGACCCAAGACCAGAGTAAATCGAGTTCTGTTCAAGACCAAAATACACAATACGCAACTGTAAAAGTAAAATAAATAATACATAAGGATTTTCTTGAATACTAACTGAGGTAGGGAACTATCTGCAGGAGGTCTATACTAGCCCTGCAACATCAACCAATTAATGCATATACATTTGAGGACTATTACATACAGTAATATACCCAGGTGCAATCTCCTAAATTGTAGTGTTGGAGGGAAAATAATGAAGGTAGATCAGTTGGGGAAAAACACATCTTTGAAAACTTTTATATAAAAGTCAAGTAAGTCATCCTGTATTGTCCGAGACCAAGACAAGGCCAGTCCGTCCAGATAGACCAAGACAAGGCCAGTCCCAGTTCAGATAGACCAAGACAAGGCCAGTCCCAGTCCAGATAGACCAAGACAAGGCCAGTCCCAGTCCAGATAGACCAAGACAAGGCCAGTCCCAGTTCAGATAGACCAAGACAAGGCCAGTCCCAGTCCAGATAGACCAAGACAAGGCCAGTCCCAGTCCAGATAGACCAAGACAAGGCCAGTCCCAGTTCAGATAGACCAAGACAAGGCCAGTCCCAGTCCAGATAGACCAAGACAAGGCCAGTCCCAGTCCAGATAGACCAAGACAAGGCCAGTCCGTCCAGATAGACCAAGACAAGGCCAGTCCCAGTCCAGATAGACCAAGACAAGGCCAGTCCCAGTCCAGATAGACCAAGACAAGGCCAGTCTCAGTCCAGATAGACCAAGACAAGGCCAGTCCCAGTCCAGATAGACCAAGACAAGGCCAGTCCCAGTCCAGATAGACCAAGACAAGGCCAGTCTCAGTCCAGATAGACCAAGACAAGGCCAGTCCCAGTCCAGATAGACCAAGACAAGGCCAGTCCGTCCAGATAGACCAAGACAAGGCCAGTCCCAGTCCAGATAGACCAAGACAAGGCCAGTCCGTCCAGATAGACCAAGACAAGGCCAGTCCGTCCAGATAGACCAAGACAAGGCCAGTCTCAGTCCAGATAGACCAAGACAAGGCCAGTCCCAGTCCAGATAGACCAAGACAAGGCCAGTCTCAGTCCAGATAGACCAAGACAAGGCCAGTCTCAGTCCAGATAGACCAAGACAAGGCCAGTCCCAGTCCAGATAGACCAAGACAAGGCCAGTCTCAGTCCAGATAGACCAAGACAAGGCCAGTCTCAGTCCAGATAGACCAAGACAAGGCCAGTCCCAGTCCAGATAGACCAAGACAAGGCCAGTCCCAGTCCAGATAGACCAAGACAAGGCCAGTCCCAGTCCAGATAGACCAAGACAAGGCCAGTCCCAGTCCAGATAGACCAAGACAAGGCCAGTCCCAGTCCAGATAGACCAAGACAAGGCCAGTCCGTCCAGATAGACCAAGACAAGGCCAGTCCGTCCAGATAGACCAAGACAAGGCCAGTCTCAGTCCAGATAGACCAAGACAAGGCCAGTCCCAGTCCAGATAGACCAAGACAAGGCCAGTCTCAGTCCAGATAGACCAAGACAAGGCCAGTCTCAGTCCAGATAGACCAAGACAAGGCCAGTCCCAGTCCAGATAGACCAAGACAAGGCCAGTCTCAGTCCAGATAGACCAAGACAAGGCCAGTCTCAGTCCAGATAGACCAAGACAAGGCCAGTCCCAGTCCAGATAGACCAAGACAAGGCCAGTCCGTCCAGATAGACCAAGACAAGGCCAGTCTCAGTCCAGATAGACCAAGACAAGGCCAGTCCCAGTCCAGATAGACCAAGACAAGGCCAGTCTCAGTCCAGATAGACCAAGACAAGGCCAGTCTCAGTCCAGATAGACCAAGACAAGGCCAGTCCCAGTCCAGATAGACCAAGACAAGGCCAGTCTCAGTCCAGATAGACCAAGACAAGGCCAGTCTCAGTCCAGATAGACCAAGACAAGGCCAGTCCCAGTCCAGATAGACCAAGACAAGGCCAGTCCCAGTCCAGATAGACCAAGACAAGGCCAGTCCCAGTCCAGATAGACCAAGACAAGGCCAGTCCCAGTCCAGATAGGCACAAGGCCAAGACAAACCTAACCTTGCGAGGGAGCTGGATTCGCATGAGATCATGACATCGCGATCACACGACAAATTATGTGAAAACAAACCATTTGGCAGCGTCAAGATAAGACAAAACCAAAAGCTTAGAAAAGTGGTCTCCAAACGGGAAAGGGACCACCAGCCACCGGCCGTGGCACTCTCTACTTCTTTGTCTCTCATTCTCTCCCCCTCCTCCTCCTCTCTCTCCCCAGTCTTTGCTGTTTGCACAGGCGTGGTGGCGCCCGTCCAGGCGGCCCTTATCAGGACCCTCATTTGCTCCCTGGATCTTGCAGAAAACAGAGGGACAAAACTCATTTGGAGCAGAAGAGGAACTGCATTAGGGGCCTGGCCTTAAGCCACCCTGTCTGTCTGTCGGAGGGCCAGCATCGCCCACTGTCCCTCGCTCTCCCCTCATTTTCATTTTGTCCTCGACCCGCACAGCCCATCAGCTGGGGGCCAAAGTGTCAGAGCCAAGCTGGTGCTCGTCTCTCCAAGCAAAACCACTTCCCTACCAGAGAGCAAAGGACACAAGTAAATCGGAGAAGAGTAGAAAGTCTCACACATACTGTATAGAAAAACAGCCATTACAACTCCTCATTCAAATGTTGCTGTTCTGTTGAACTATACAGTACAATAGAATCATCACAATGGCGAACATCCATTTTCTTTTGCGGCCCGACATGATGAAGTGTCTTTAATGGCGCATCTTTATGGCCCATCTAACTAATATGAAGAAAACCTTGTAACTAAACAATATGGTCAATATGGTGTGGTCTGCCTCCCGCTTCCAGCCAGCTGCTCCATGGCCTGATGGATTCAGGAGTGGGGGGGTGGGGGTGGTGGGGGCGGGGCAAGTTTGGACGAGACGTGCCAGGGGTTCTTCTTTCCCTGCCAGCTCAGGCGCAGCACTGTCCGCTAACAAGTGCAGAATGGATGAGAATGGCTCTTTTATGTGTCTTTTCCTCATCTGGAGAGCCAGGTTATGGAGTGTGTGTGTGTGTGTGTGTGTGTGTGTGTGTGTGTGTGTGTGTGTGTGTGTGTGTGCGTGTGTGGGTGCGCGTGCGTTCGTGCGTGCGTGTGCGTGTGTGTGTGTGTGTGTGTGTGCGTGCGTGTGCGTGCATGTGTGTGTATGTGTGTGTGTGTGTGTGTACATGCATTTGTCTATTCTAACATCTCTATTCAGGCAAGACAAAGCAGCCAACGTCTTACTTCAGAATAATGCGATGCCTCTGCCTCCTTTCAGCAGGTTTTGCTTTTCAAGGCGAGCCAGAGAGAGAGGCAGAGAGAGAAGCAGAGAGAGAAGCAGAGAGAGAGGCAGAGAGAGAGGCAGAGAGAGAAGCAGAGAGAGAGGCAGAGAGAGAAGCAGGGAGAGAAGCAGAGAGAGAGGCAGAGAGAGAGGCAGAGAGAGAAGCAGAGAGAGAGGCAGAGAGATAGGCAGAGAGAGAGGCAGAGAGAGAGGCAGGGAGAGAAGCAGAGAGAGGCAGGGAGAGAAGCAGAGAGAGAAGCAGAGAGAGAAGCAGGGAGAGAAGCAGAGAGAAGCAGGGAGAGAAGCAGAGAGAGAGGCAGAGAGAGGCAGGGAGAGAGGCAGAGAGAGAGGCAGAGAGAGAGGCAGAGAGAGAGGCAGGGAGAGAAGCAGAGAGAGAGGCAGAGAGAGAAGCAGAGAGAGAAGCAGAGAGAGAAGCAGGGAGAGAAGCAGAGAGAAGCAGGGAGAGAAGCAGAGAGAGAGGCAGAGAGAGGCAGGGAGAGAGGCAGAGAGAGAGGCAGAGAGAGAGGCAGAGAGAGAGGCAGGGAGAGAAGCAGAGAGAGAGGCAGAGAGAGAAGCAGAGAGAGAAGCAGAGAGAGAAGCAGAGAGAGAAGCAGGGAGAGAAGCAGAGAGAGAAGCAGGGAGACATGGAGGTGTAAAGAGAGGTAGAGCGAGAAGCAGTCCATATTTTTATACAGTCTATGGTCTTTACCCAAGTGTGTCTGTGTGTGTGTGTGTGTGTGTGTGTGTGTGTGTGTGTGTGTGTGTGTGTTGTGTGTGTGTGTGTGTGTGTGTGTGTGTGTGTGTGTGTGTGTGTGTGTGTGTGTGTGAGTGTGTCCTACCTCCTGTCTTTGTTTCCGCACACCAGCAGGTGGGGGCCGCTGTCTCTCAGGTTGAGGCAGGTGAAATCCCCCGGCGAGTTGCCGACACAAACCGCCGACTGGCCCGTCTCTAGGCTGTACACCTGGATCTGAAATGTGAACATCATTCGGTCAATCTGTGGATGGAGACGTTTGGAACTCTTCTGTAAGCTTGTGTAGATCTTACTGGGCATTCACACCGAACACAAAACCAAAACCAACTATATGAAGAAGACTGTAATATACAGATCTATAAAGGCCTGGAATTGTCTACCAGGAAATATTTCCTCCATTCATGGGAGGGTTGGTTTTAAAAGGAAGTTAAGATCCCAGCTGCACTCTCAAACACCAGCAAACACACACTGATGCTCAGGACTACACTTTAACACTACTTGGAATTTTATGTTTTGAATAGTAGTGTCTTTTAGATAAATTGTGTGCGCAATAGGCCAGCTAGAGAATTAGCTGACCAAAATATTGTTGTTTTTCTATTCTACTTTGTATCGATTTTTACTATGTTTTTCTGTGATTTTCCCTGTATTGTAATGCATTTAATATGGTATTTTACTACTGCACTTTACTGTCTACTGTTTACAATTGCTTGTAACGTAATGTGTATTGTGTTTGGACCCCAGGAAGACTAGCGGTCGTTTTGGCGGCGGCTAATGGGGATCCTTTTTAAATAAACAAATAAACACAAATCCGTGTGGCGAGAGAGCTCACAAACAAAGTCAATGTAAACACGCACGGTTTAAAAGATCGTACACGAGTCGGGGAGGCGTGGTGGGGCATGGGCCTCATTTGCATAAAGTAGTCTGGAGCAATACTTTATGGAAATGAGGAAACGGACACTGCGGAGGAACACCCCGCCCCTGCCTGCCCCACAATGCATTGCACGGCTAACACACAATGTATGGGAAGCGGACAATGAGTGGGCAAGCACTTAGACTTTGGCATGCTATGGAGAGAGCGGCCCGAAACACGCGCGCACATGCACGCACGCACACACAGCGCCAGAGCGAGGGGAGAGGGGTCCGACCTGCGCAAACCTGCACCGCTTACCTTGGCACCTGGGTGTGATTTCTAAAGCATCTATCGGCTTTGAAGAGTAGCTGAACTTGTTCTGCCATCCTAGATCCCACTTAGAGATGTGTGTGTGTGTGTGTGTGTGTGTGTGTGTGTGTGTGTGTGTGTGTGTGTGTGTGTGTGTGCGTGTGCGTGCGTGTGTGTGAAGCTAAAAGCCCTGGGAGACTAACTAACACTATCTGTCTGAGCTGGCAGATTGATCACATGGCCTTGCTCCCTCCATTAATCTGGGCTGGTTTGGGAGTGACAGCATCCTCTGTAAACACACAGCTGGGAGATGAGCTTGTCCCGCTGCTGAGGCGGCCCGGAGCCTGCATTACCTGGACAGACCATATATGCTTCCAGCACACGAGTCAGTAGCGGCTGCACCCTGCTCCATTGTGGTGTCAGCTCATCAATTTTTGCCTAATGACCTGTGTGAATCCTATTTGGTTGACTGTCAGTTTACAAGCGCCTGGGTCATTGTAATTTACACAATAGCAAGAATCACAGCGATCGGACTCGGGCAGACATGAGGAGTTCAGCTGTGAATAAAG
>NC_139631.1:33426438-33431438 GCF_964638095.1 Poromitra crassiceps
CCCACTCCTGTAGGTTCTCTGTCTCTCTCTCTCTGAGGCAGTGACTGTCCACTCCTGTAGGTTCTCTGTCTCTCTCTCTGAGGCAGTGACTGTCCACTCCTGTAGGTTCTCTGTCTCTCTCTCTGAGGCAGTGACTGCCCACTCCTGTAGGTTCTCTGTCTCTCTCTCTCTCTGAGGCAGTGACTGCCCACTCCTGTAGGTTCTCTGTCTCTCTCTCTGAGGCAGTGACTGCCCACTCCTGTAGGTTCTCTGTCTCTCTCTCTCTGAGGCAGTGACTGCCCACTCCTGTAGGTTCTCTGTCTCTCTCTCTGAGGCAGTGACTGCCCACTCCTGTAGGTTCTCTGTCTCTCTCTCTGAGGCAGTGACTGCCCACTCCTGTAGGTTCTCTGTCTCTCTCTCTGAGGCAGTGACTGCCCACTCCTGTAGGTTCTCTGTCTCTCTCTCTGAGGCAGTGACTGCCCACTCCTGTAGGTTCTCTGTCTCTCTCTCTGAGGCAGTGACTGCCCACTCCTGTAGGTTCTCTGTCTCTCTCTCTCTGAGGCAGTGACTGCCCACACCTGTAGGTTCTCTGTCTCTCTCTCTGAGGCAGTGACTGCCCACTCCTGTAGGTTCTCTGTCTCTCGCTCTCTGAGGCAGTGACTGCCCACTCGTGTAGGTTCTCTGTCTCTCTCTCTCTGAGGCAGTGACTGCCCACTCCTGTAGGTTCTCTGTCTCTCTCTCTGAGGCAGTGACTGCCCACTCCTGTAGGTTCTCTGTCTCTCTCTCTCTGAGGCAGTGACTGCCCACTCCTGTAGGTTCTCTGTCTCTCTCTCTCTGAGGCAGTGACTGCCCACTCCTGTAGGTTCTCTGTCTCTCTCTCTGAGGCAGTGACTGCCCACTCCTGTAGGTTCTCTGTCTCTCTCTCTGAGGCAGCGACTGCCCAGTGCCCACTCCTGTAGGTTCTCTGTCTCTCTCTCTGAGGCAGCGACTGCCCAGTGCCCACTCCTGTAGGTTCTCTGTCTCTCTCTCTGAGGCAGCGACTGCCCAGTGCCCACTCCTGTAGGTTCTCTGTCTCTCTCTCTCTCTGAGGCAGTGACTGCCCACTCCTGTAGGTTCTCTGTCTCTCTCTCTGAGGCAGTGACTGCCCACTCCTGTAGGTTCTCTGTCTCTCTCTCTCTCTGAGGCAGTGACTGCCCACTCCTGTAGGTTCTCTGTCTCTCTCTCTCTGAGGCAGTGACTGCCCACTCCTGTAGGTTCTCTGTCTCTCTCTCTCTGAGGCAGTGACTGCCCACTCCTGTAGGTTCTCTGTCTCTCTCTCTCTGAGGCAGTGACTGCCCACTCCTGTAGGTTCTCTGTCTCTCTCTCTCTGAGGCAGTGACTGCCCACTCCTGTAGGTTCTCTGTCTCTCTCTCTGAGGCAGTGACTGCCCACTCCTGTAGGTTCTCTGTCTCTCTCTCTCTGAGGCAGTGACTGCCCACTCCTGTAGGTTCTCTGTCTCTCTCTCTCTGAGGCAGTGACTGCCCACTCCTGTAGGTTCTCTGTCTCTCTCTCTCTGAGGCAGTGACTGCCCACTCCTGTAGGTTCTCTGTCTCTCTCTCTCTGAGGCAGTGACTGCCCACTCCTGTAGGTTCTCTGTCTCTCTCTCTGAGGCAGTGACTGCCCACTCCTGTAGGTTCTCTGTCTCTCTCTCTCTGAGGCAGTGACTGCCCACTCGTGTAGGTTCTCTGTCTCTCTCTCTCTGAGGCAGTGACTGCCCACTCCTGTAGGTTCTCTGTCTCTCTCTCTGAGGCAGTGACTGCCCACTCCTGTAGGTTCTCTGTCTCTCTCTCTCTGAGGCAGTGACTGCCCACTCCTGTAGGTTCTCTGTCTCTCTCTCTCTGAGGCAGTGACTGCCCACTCCTGTAGGTTCTCTGTCTCTCTCTCTGAGGCAGTGACTGCCCACTCCTGTAGGTTCTCTGTCTCTCTCTCTGAGGCAGCGACTGCCCAGTGCCCACTCCTGTAGGTTCTCTGTCTCTATCTCTGAGGCAGCGACTGCCCAGTGCCCACTCCTGTAGGTTCTCTGTCTCTCTCTCTGAGGCAGCGACTGCCCAGTGCCCACTCCTGTAGGTTCTCTGTCTCTCTCTCTCTCTGAGGCAGTGACTGCCCACTCCTGTAGGTTCTCTGTCTCTCTCTCTGAGGCAGTGACTGCCCACTCCTGTAGGTTCTCTGTCTCTCTCTCTCTCTGAGGCAGTGACTGCCCACTCCTGTAGGTTCTCTGTCTCTCTCTCTGAGGCAGTGACTGCCCACTCCTGTAGGTTCTCTGTCTCTCTCTCTCTGAGGCAGTGACTGCCCACTCCTGTAGGTTCTCTGTCTCTCTCTCTCTCTGAGGCAGTGACTGCCCACTCCTGTAGGTTCTCTGTCTCTCTCTCTGAGGCAGTGACTGCCCACTCCTGTAGGTTCTCTGTCTCTCTCTCTGAGGCAGTGACTGCCCACTCCTGTAGGTTCTCTGTCTCTCTCTCTGAGGCAGTGACTGCCCACTCCTGTAGGTTATCTGTCTCTCTCTCTGAGGCAGTGACTGCCCACTCCTGTAGGTTCTCTGTCTCTCTCTCTGAGGCAGTGACTGCCCACTCCTGTAGGTTCTCTGTCTCTCTCTCTCTGAGGCAGTGACTGCCCACTCCTGTAGGTTCTCTGTCTCTCTCTCTCTGAGGCAGTGACTGCCCACTCCTGTAGGTTCTCTGTCTCTCTCTCTCTGAGGCAGTGACTGCCCACTCCTGTAGGTTCTCTGTCTCTCTCTCTCTGAGGCAGTGACTGCCCACTCCTGTAGGTTCTCTGTCTCTCTCTCTGAGGCAGTGACTGCCCACTCCTGTAGGTTCTCTGTCTCTCTCTCTGAGGCAGTGACTGCCCACTCCTGTAGGTTCTCTGTCTCTCTCTCTCTCTGAGGCAGTGACTGCCCACTCCTGTAGGTTCTCTGTCTCTCTCTCTCTGAGGCAGTGACTGCCCACTCCTGTAGGTTCTCTGTCTCTCTCTCTGAGGCAGTGACTGCCCACTCCTGTAGGTTCTCTGTCTCTCTCTCTCTGGGGCAGTGACTGCCCACTCCTGTAGGTTCTCTGTCTCTCTCTCTGAGGCAGTGACTGCCCACTCCTGTAGGTTCTCTGTCTCTCTCTCTGAGGCAGTGACTGCCCACTCCTGTGGGTTCTCTGTCTCTCTCTCTGAGGCACTGACTGTCCACTCCTGTAGGTTCTCTGTCTCTCTCTCTGAGGCAGTGACTGCCCACTCCTGTAGGTTCTCTGTCTCTCTCTCTCTGAGGCAGTGACTGTCCACTCCTGTAGGTTCTCTGTCTCTCTCTCTGAGGCAGTGACTGTCCACTCCTGTAGGTTCTCTGTCTCTCTCTCTGAGGCAGTGACTGCCCACTCCTGTAGGTTCTCTGTCTCTCTCTCTGAGGCAGTGACTGCCCACTCCTGTAGGTTCTCTGTCTCTCTCTCTGAGGCAGTGACTGCCCACTCCTGTAGGTTCTCTGTCTCTCTCTCTCTGAGGCAGTGACTGTCCACTCCTGTAGGTTCTCTGTCTCTCTCTCTGAGGCAGTGACTGTCCACTCCTGTAGGTTCTCTGTCTCTCTCTCTGAGGCAGTGACTGCCCACTCCTGTAGGTTCTCTGTCTCTCTCTCTCTCTGAGGCAGTGACTGCCCACTCCTGTAGGTTCTCTGTCTCTCTCTCTGAGGCAGTGACTGCCCACTCCTGTAGGTTCTCTGTCTCTCTCTCTCTGAGGCAGTGACTGCCCACTCCTGTAGGTTCTCTGTCTCTCTCTCTGAGGCAGTGACTGCCCACTCCTGTAGGTTCTCTGTCTCTCTCTCTGAGGCAGTGACTGCCCACTCCTGTAGGTTCTCTGTCTCTCTCTCTGAGGCAGTGACTGCCCACTCCTGTAGGTTCTCTGTCTCTCTCTCTGAGGCAGTGACTGCCCACTCCTGTAGGTTCTCTGTCTCTCTCTCTGAGGCAGTGACTGCCCACTCCTGTAGGTTCTCTGTCTCTCTCTCTCTGAGGCAGTGACTGCCCACACCTGTAGGTTCTCTGTCTCTCTCTCTGAGGCAGTGACTGCCCACTCCTGTAGGTTCTCTGTCTCTCGCTCTCTGAGGCAGTGACTGCCCACTCGTGTAGGTTCTCTGTCTCTCTCTCTCTGAGGCAGTGACTGCCCACTCCTGTAGGTTCTCTGTCTCTCTCTCTGAGGCAGTGACTGCCCACTCCTGTAGGTTCTCTGTCTCTCTCTCTCTGAGGCAGTGACTGCCCACTCCTGTAGGTTCTCTGTCTCTCTCTCTCTGAGGCAGTGACTGCCCACTCCTGTAGGTTCTCTGTCTCTCTCTCTGAGGCAGTGACTGCCCACTCCTGTAGGTTCTCTGTCTCTCTCTCTGAGGCAGCGACTGCCCAGTGCCCACTCCTGTAGGTTCTCTGTCTCTCTCTCTGAGGCAGCGACTGCCCAGTGCCCACTCCTGTAGGTTCTCTGTCTCTCTCTCTCTCTGAGGCAGTGACTGCCCACTCCTGTAGGTTCTCTGTCTCTCTCTCTGAGGCAGTGACTGCCCACTCCTGTAGGTTCTCTGTCTCTCTCTCTCTCTGAGGCAGTGACTGCCCACTCCTGTAGGTTCTCTGTCTCTCTCTCTCTGAGGCAGTGACTGCCCACTCCTGTAGGTTCTCTGTCTCTCTCTCTCTGAGGCAGTGACTGCCCACTCCTGTAGGTTCTCTGTCTCTCTCTCTCTGAGGCAGTGACTGCCCACTCCTGTAGGTTCTCTGTCTCTCTCTCTGAGGCAGTGACTGCCCACTCCTGTAGGTTCTCTGTCTCTCTCTCTCTGAGGCAGTGACTGCCCACTCCTGTAGGTTCTCTGTCTCTCTCTCTCTGAGGCAGTGACTGCCCACTCGTGTAGGTTCTCTGTCTCTCTCTCTCTGAGGCAGTGACTGCCCACTCCTGTAGGTTCTCTGTCTCTCTCTCTGAGGCAGTGACTGCCCACTCCTGTAGGTTCTCTGTCTCTCTCTCTCTGAGGCAGTGACTGCCCACTC
>NC_139631.1:33433938-33693938 GCF_964638095.1 Poromitra crassiceps
ACTCAGAAAAGATAACCCCCCGCCTCCACACACACACACGCACACACACACACACACACACCCACACACACACACACACACACGCACGTGCACATGCACACACGCACAGCACATATACTGTATACATCCACACACTGACAAGAACAACAAAGAGGCATGTGGAAGGCTCCAAGACAGCTACAGTTGGAACAATAACGCTTAATGTCGCGCGACAGATATGATGTCAGAAAGAGACAGGAAAAAGTGTCTCTTCTGATGTCATATCTGTCAAGAGACAGTTTCAAAAGTGTCTCTTCTGATGTCATATCAGTTTCAAAAGTGTCACGCGACGCATAAATTAAGAGGTAAGAGGGAAGCTTCAAAATAAACCTGCTGTGTCGGCCACACCCACAATAATGAATTGAATTTACATGTTGGACATTTAGCAGGTGCGGCTCTATAAAAGTCCAACTGCCAGAAAAGGTAGTGATGATGATGAAAAATGTTGTAAAACGTGAGACATGACATCCTTGGATGGCACCTCCATGCATTGTGACAACTTTTAATTAAGCATATGTCTACTTCGCTGCATGAAACACGTTTGGGCGTCACGAGTGTTTGCAGCCAATTCATGCTCCCGCTTCTTCGCAGTATGAAATTGCTGTCAGGAACACGGCGAGAGCGAGAGATATGTTAAGCGCTGATTACATTTTTCAAATATTTTAATTAGTGAAAGAAGTGTGCTAATTATGAATTGGCATAATTTAGGTGGGAGTTTTGGACTAAGTTCTCTAGGCAAACAAGAAAGTTGGGATGACCTTCAGCTGATTTTGCTGATTTTGCCTAATTAACATGCAGCAAATTAAATACTACAGCTTATGGGACAAATAAATAATGAACAGTAAAGTCTACTGGAGACAATGCGGCTGCTTTTTAGTCTTAACTTTGGACATCATTTTGGACATGCCGAAGACGAATATTATGAATGGCCTTGTTAAGGAGGTATGCTAAAGATGCTACAACAGACAGGACAGTTTTCCTCGTTTTATAGTAGGATGTTTTATTACTTCTCTTATGTGTTTGATCTCTGTGCAGTTGAATAGACTAAACTAATCTAAACTAGACATAAAAAAATGATGACAGAACCTATTCCAGCAAGACTGAGTGTTTCTTCGTGAATAATGATGGTTTGAAGTGATCAAGAGGAACCGGCTGCTGCAGTAATTTGGCGTGAAAATAGAACACTTGTGGATTTGCACATCCAGCTGTATGGACTCACTCCAGATATGCCAGTTGTTTTACACGACCAATCAAAAGGTTGGACACACCTGATTGAATGTTCTATGTTTTTCATTCTCTTAAAGCCTTTTTGTTTGATCTAAAGGCTTATGATGCTTGAAATACGTTTCTTAGACAAATATAAATCGTTGATCCAATTTATGAATTTCTTTCCAAAGCCTTTGCCTTTCCATCAAGGCAAATGGCGGCTAATTTAAAGAATCTAAAATATAACATAGTTTTGATTTGTTGATTTGTTGTTTTGGTCACTGAATACTGTAATACTATTTGTGTTATTTCATCGTTTTAATGTCGTTATTATTATTCTAAAATATGAAAAACAATAAAAATAGTATAAAAAAAAGACAGTTAGTGTATCTCCACATTGCACAATGTAAACGTTGCTTCATCATCACAATAGGTTGTGAGACAATATTTATATCCCTCGTTGCTACTCTCCTGTTGGTCCACTGTGTGGCGCTTTAGTGCTACATTGGAGCCGGTCAGAGAGGTGCTACATGCTTTTGTCATGGGGGTGATGATGTCAGTGGAGCAGCACTGCCAAGGACCTGTCCATCACAGACAGAGTGCTGCACCCAGACACAGCCTGCTCTAGTGGCCACTCCCAAGCCACTTGGCCAGTCACTTAGGTAGCCCACATCTGTGCCTAAATTGAATATATATATATATATATATATATATATATATATATATATATATATATATATGTGTGTGTGTGTGTGTGTATATAATATATATACACATATATAAGATAAGATTTATATATACAGTATATATATATATATATATATATACTGTATATATAAATCTTATAGATTTATATAATATCTATATATATAAATCTTTGCATGCAACTGAAGTTTGAAGTAGCCTTTTGTAGCAATCATTGTATCCATTGCCTCTCTTAACAAAGTGCACCCATGGGTTGAAAAGCACGATGATTGCTGCATAATTGAACCAAGGTTGCTGTCCATGAGCCTAACTGACTAGTTTGTCTCGTGGTTGTTTGTACTTTCTAAGTAAAGGTATAAGCCTCAATTAGGGGTCCTTAGAAACACCATATTATTGGAAGCAAACAGAAGCAGCTTGGGGAACAACAGTTGATCAAAGTACATTTAAAGGCTGTAGTAATGAGGGACAGAGCCCAGGAGGGTTTGGCGCTATTTATGCCAGCTAGCTCTACGAAAGAAATAACTCCCACAGCTACCTTGCATTCATTTCTAAAGGGACCCAATACACCAGGGCGCAGAGAGAGAGAGTGATCACATCGTTAAGAGACACAGTTTATATTTTGCAGGGCTGAAATGCTCTTAGGGATGAATCTTTTGTCTCTAAGAATCTAATCAGTGCAGGACAGACTTTTAATTTGAACAAAATGAAAAGTGTTGGTCCACACACACTCAGAAAGGCAGGGGGCTCGTTTTCTCCAAAAGAGTTTAATTCGTTTAGGGGAGAGCGGGGAAGTCGGGCTTTTCGGCTCTAAGCCAGTGATTACACCGATAGTGGCCGAGTGCCAAAGCCTCCGTCTTGTCTGCTGTCCGCTGAATTAATTAAACGCTGCGTCTGAACATGCAACCTCCCGTTTTAAGTGGTCGCCACATTTACCAGCTTGTACATGTTCCCATATTTTCAGTCTAGGCACCTGTTCAGAGCACAACTGACCTCGTTAACTCTATGGAAACCTTTCATTGCAAGATGGTCGTAATTTAAATAAGGTAACAATTTTATTACCACCCCCACCAACTATTAACACCAACTGCAGTTGAGCTTGCTGGCTTCTAAACCGTTGCCATTTTAGTGCGTCAACATTCAAGGTTGAGTGGCCAATAACATACTAAACGTAGGGGGCTTAGTAATGGTGCCATTTGGCTTCCCCACCTGAGCATCTCTTTGTCAGGTCCCAGGAGCACAGGAGAGGCCTTGACATGGATCCATCAGTTCCATTAACACACAAAGACGAGATGGTTTTTCACTAAACAAACCTGGATTGTTATTGACAATGACCTGGATAATGGTTCACAGAATGTGCGCATGGGGTGGCAGCATCTAGTGCATTAACATTCAAATTAGGGATGTTCATTTTGAAAATTTTCCAAAATCGATAATCGGTGAGAATTAACGATCAATTATCGATTATCGATTTTATTAATACTTAGAAAATTTTCAATTTTTTCAATTTTTTTTTTTTTTTTTTTTAACAAAATGAATGCCTATGGCAGAAAATACGAAAGACAACGTGTTCTCCTCAATGAACTCTTTATTTCAATGTGTCTCCTCTCCAACACTGCTGTCCCCGGCGCATGCCGGTGTGAATTTCTCATGTTTAAAACAGTTTTGTTGGCACAAAGGCCCGTGCCCAGCCAGAAAACTAGAGACTATATGAAGCTCCACCTCACGTTAGTCGGCTGTGCAATGGAGTGGGGCGAGGAGGAACGAATTCCACCCAAACCTAGTCCAAAAAAAAAAAAAAAAAAAAAAAATTTTTTTTTTTTTAATAATTAAAAAATCGATCCAAATGCCACAGGATCGATTCCAATCCTTAACGATCGATTATCGATTTTCGATAATTGATGAACATCCCTAATTCAAATATCATCCCCAGTCTAAACAAAGAAATCACAATTTATCATTTTTGCCCATTGGAAAAATATAGTCTGTTCCAGCTTTAATTGCTGCACAACTCAATAGATGAGAGCGGTAATAACACTGACAGGGTTAGGGGGTTATCTACTGGAAAACTCACCAGCAATGGTATTTCAGGATACTCACATTTTCAACTATTCACCAATGGAGGGCAATGGTACCGACATCTCATCCACGAAGGCTAAAAAAACCTCTCTTTCTCAAGCCAAAAGTGCAAATGCAAGCTGTGTCGATGTTGCAGTTCCTCCTGGTCACTGACAGAGGTCGATAAACATGATAAGTTAGTTATGTTTATCGACCTCTGCCAGCAAAGCAGAAATTGAACTTTTGAGTCATAGCCAAGTTGGTTATGTGATGGAAAGCGCACAGAGAGGCTGAACCCACCTTGTTGCCTCCGTCGTGCATGGCCCAGCCGCTGCTCTTCACCCCCAGTGCAGCCTGGGAGTTGGAGGCGTCCAGGCAGGTGACGGGGTGTCCGTACACCGAGTGCAGGGTGCGCGGCTCCTCGTCCCGGGGGTCCAGCAGGTACACGCTGTCCCCCGCGGCCACGGCCGCCAGGGGGCGCTGCTGCGCTCTGCCTGGCACCACAACCACGCTGTCCACCTGCCGCGCAAACAAACAGCAGCTTACTTACACCTACACCAGAGAGCTTGTGTGGTAGAAGCACCTTGGGTAGCCATTGCGGCTTCAGGTCTCACTCAATTTGATCAATTTTTTATTCGGGTTGAGTCACACCACAAAATGCGGAAAGTGAGTCAAGTCAAGGGTTTGTATATTTTCTGAATAGGAATATTTTAACATAAAATAGCATTATGTGAGAAGAAAAAACTATAAAATAAATCACAATGGAGGTGAGACAAAAATGAGGGATCAGTCATAAAAATCACATCACATCAGTGCAACACATTTGGTATATACAGGAAGACACAAAGTGACAGGCTGGACTCACCATCTTGGGTAGCTGAGCCTGGCAGAGGGTCCTCCAGTAGCCGCGGTCATCGGGCCGGTGCAGCCGGACGTCGGGCCCGGCGGCACAGGCCAGAGTGGGGCAGTCGGGGCTCAGGGCCAGGGCCTGGATCCCCCCTGGGCTCTGGAAGTGGTGGATGGGCTCTCCACCCGTCTCCGTGCTCCACAGGTCCACACAGCCTTCACCCGGGAAGGAGGAAACAGCTTGTTAACAGCTGATCTGCCACCTGCTCAGATGATCCCCATTCATCCCTGCTTTGTGCGACGTGAAAATATGTATTGAAGCTTCAAAACCACATAAATGACAAACAGTGCATAATGAGCATAATAAATAGCATAATGATGAACATATACAGGCTGTAAACATGCAGAATATTAAAATATACTATAAGTGTATGTAGCCAGTAGGTTGCTGGGCCATATTTCAATGTTATTGTTTATCATCTTTCAGTGGAATCATATTGTGATGATATGGTGATTTCTTAATTGATAACAAGCTAATTCTCTTTAAAAACTCAAAAATGAGGTATGAAACATTTTGAAAATGTCCGTTTTGACATCACACTTTAATCCAATGTAACCTTGCGAGGCAGCTGGATTCACGTGAGATCATGAGATCATGAGATCACGATCACATGACAAATCCATCTTGCCACCCTCCAATCTATTGGTTTGAATCTGAACCACCAGTGGTTCACAAGCACCAATCAAGCGTCCTATGAGGCAGCTAGGGGCGGGCTTTAGTTGTGTGACGACACCGAGAACGAGCCTGTGATAGATGTGATAGACAGATGGTTCATCCAATCACCTGCCAGGTATTTTTTTGAAAGTGCCTGCCCTTTGAAACGGTTTCCCGAGCGACTCCTTCCCAGATGGTTATGTGAAAACAAATCATCTGGCAGCGGTTAACTAAAATTACCATTTGGTTCAACGGGATGAACATTCATTGGATTACTTAACATGTGATTTTGCACACGTGAGCCACCTAAGACGACATCAAATTCAAAGACTTTTTGAGAAATTTCAAGATCCAATTCCCCAAATTCAAGGAGCCAACACGGCATAGTTTTTCACACATGAATCAATGTTAATTACTGTTACAACACTGAGCATTTTTATAATGAGAACGAACAGAAGCTCACAGACAATTAAAAAGAGAGAGGGTTGTGAAGACTTCTCAAGTGCTGTTTCAAATGACAGAAATCCACCCACTGCAACGCTTGTTAGAAAACACTTGTTTCACTTGTCGAGAGCTGGAGGCGGAGCAAAATTTGACCCAGGTGACGCCCCTCGTAATTCTCTATGCAGGAAAAACCCTCAATCGAAGCTCATTCAATGATCCATGTCTATTTTCAAAAACGTTTAATGCCTTGATTTTCATTTTTGAAATTTGCACACACACACTTAGGGCTGCGCAATTAATCGTATTTTCATCGTCATCGCAATATGAACATGCGCAATAAACACATCGCAAAGACTGCCTGAAACGCAATGAATAACAAAAGTGGTTTTATTTACATGCGTCATGCATTCCCACTCAGCATCTGATCATTTTGTCTTGTGTTGTAAATCCAGCGTACACCTTTCCCTTGGAACAGTGCGCTCCGCCCCTCTGCCAAAGCCCAAACATGCTGTGTGTAGTTTCAGCTAGAGTCAGAGTGTGTATTTAATTTCTTTATTCAGTGGGCACAGGCTATGTTTGGGGTCTATGTTAGCATTATTAAAGCAGAAATACATAGGAACTGTATAGCTAATATGCATACTTTAATATTTGTTTATTTATCACGTCGTATCGTCATCGCTATATTGAACAATGTTATCGCACATCGCAGATTTTCCTCATATCGTGCAGGCCTAACACACACACACACACAGACACACTGTCTCTCACACACACACACACACACACACACACACACTCTCACTCACTCACTCACCATCTTCATAAGCAGCGGCAGCCAGTGTGCTGTTGACCTGGACGTGGCTGACATGTGGGCGGGGCTCAGCGTTGGCTGACAGGCCGTTGGCTTTCAGGTAGGAGGCGCTGGAGTCCCAGTGCAGCGTGTCCCACAGCCTGACATCACCAGACGTGTACCTGAGACACATACACACATATTGAGTCGTACGACACGCACGCACGCACACACACACACACATACTCAACTCTTCTGAGATATCTCCAAAACAAAAGACCGCCAACTGCAACAGGTCACCACCCATGTGTCCACCACCTGCTCCAGAATAGACTGAATGTGTGGGCGTCCGGGACGGTAGTGTAGCGGTAGATTCCCTGCCTACCAACACGAGGGTCGCAGGTTCAAGCCCCCGTGTTACCTCCGGCTTGGTCGGGCATCCATACAGGCATGATTGGCCGTGTCTGCGGGTGGGAAGCCAGATTAAGGGTATGTGTTCCGGTCGCTGCAGTAGTAGTGCCTCCTCTGGTCGGTCGGGGCGCCTGGGGGGGACTGGGGGTAGGGGCCTTGATCCTTGATCCTCCCACGCGCTACATCCTGGCGGGGAATCCCCTCGCTGTCAGGTGACAAGAAGAAGTGCACTGGCGACTGCACATGTATCAGAGAAAGTATGTGCTAGTCTACAACTCTCCCCAGACCGGCAGAGGGTTGCGAAGCAACGACCGGGGACAGCTTGGCGGGGGGGAATTTGCAAAGTATAATTGGGGAGAAAATGGGAAGGGGGGGTTAAAAATATACTGAATATGACCATTTACTCTCTCACTCTACCTCACCTCATCTCGTGCTTTTTCCTCTCGTCAACTAAGGCTTTATCTGCCATCCACAAAGAAGTAGTGCAACAACGTAGACCCGCCCCCCCTCACTCTCAAACTGCATTACAGCTTCTTCCATCGCACTCCCTTGCCTTCGCTCTTTTCCTGAGACGATGAGGTCTCACAGCGGGAGACGAGAACGTCGCTGCCAGCGTCACCACCTCCATCAAGACTGAGCAAGCATCCGCCTCACAGCATGGGTGTGTGAGAGAGCAACGGAGTGTTGCGTGTGCGTGGTGCGCGTGTGTGTGTGTGTGTGTGTGTGCGTGGTGCGCGTGTGTGTGTGCGTGGTGCGCGTGTGTGTGTGCGTGGTGCGCGTGTGTGTGTGTGTGTGCGTGTGTTTGACATCGCAGGGCTTGTCAGGAAGTCAACAATTGGAAAAACACATTTTCACTTAATTGGTGCATCGCCTGAATGCCAACAATCAACAGGATGCTGATGCTGAATCTCATCCAAGTCATTCAACAACACTTGTGTTTACGGCTAACTCTGCACAGATTACGCTGCCTCACAACACTTGTGTTTACGGCTAACTCTGCACAGATTACGCTGCCTCACAACACTTGTGTTTAGGGCTAACTCTGCACAGATTACGCTGCCTCACAACACTTGTGTTTACGGCTAACTCTGCACAGATTACACTGCCTCACAACACTTGTGTTTAGGGCTAACTCTGCACAGAATACACTAGTCACAACACTTGTGTTTACGGCTAACTGCACAGATTATGCTGCTGATTATGCTGCCTCACAACACTTGTTCTCTCCCTCCCCTGCACCCCCATCTCTCCTTCTCTCCTCCTCCACATTCCTATCTTCTCCCCACCTCCCCCCTCTCCTCCGTCTATAGACCAAATCACCGTGACGTCACCATGTAAACAAATTTACTTCCGGGTACCACTTGGGGAAGGCGGCAGGTTTAAATGTGCGTGTTGTCAAATAAATGCTGTCAAACCCTCTCGTTGTTTTCGGCCGACTACTTTCAATTTAAATGGTTAAACGGTTGGTAAACATGCTTGTCCGACGTATCTAGCCTTTCTTCTGTGTTTGTTTTATGTAGTGTTAGCTAGCTAATAATGTTTGTTTGTCTGTCAAACTCGCTGTTTTTTTACGTTACAGACAGAGTAACCTCGCGTCACCAGGCTCTTCTCGGCGAGAAAGAGCCTGGTACAGACAGAGCTACTGACGCCACGTCAATTTAATTTAGCTTCAAGTCTACTCTAGTCTGGTCCAACAGGTAAATTAGCTAGTCTGGTCTCCACTAACGTTAGTGAAAGTGTTGTTATGAATGATATTAAACAACAACACAACACGGACGAACCATTTTTGTCTTTGTCTGTTTTTGTCTTCAACACGTCAGTTTGTGCCGTCCACCGCCATTATAATGTGTGGACCTCAGGGGTACCCGGAAGTAAATGTAAACATCCCGCTGATTTGGTCTATATTGCTCATTCTCTCCCCACCTCCTCCCTCCCCCTGCTCTCTTCTCCCCCACACCTCCCCTCCCTTCCCCTCTCCTGCTCTCTTCTCTTGCTCCTTCCCCACCTCCTATACCCTCCCCACCCCATCACTCTCTCACATTCCCCCTGCTATTCTCCCTTCTCCTGCGCTCTCCTCTGCTCTCCCCTCATTCCTATATTTTCTATATTATCAATTGTTCAAATGTTATCTTTATTCTGTATATTCTTGTTACTGTTGTGTCAGCTAGAATTAGCTAGACATACTTTCTGTGAAGCCCTCTGAGACATGCTTGTGAATTAGGGCTATATAAATAAACTTGACTTGACTTGACTTGACTTGTGTTTACGGCTAACTCTGCACAGATTACGCTGCCTCACAACACTTGTGTTTATGGCTAACTCTGCACAGATTACGCTGCTTCACAACACTTGTGTTTTTTTACGGCTAACTGCACAGATTACGCTGCCTCACAACACTTGTGTTTACGGCTAACTCTGCACAGATTACGCTGCCTCACAACACTTGTGTTTACGGCTAACTCTGCACAGATTACGCTGCCTCACAACACTTGTGTTTAGGGCTAACTCTGCACAGATTACGCTGCCTCACAACATTTGTGTTTACGGCTAACTCTGCACAGATTACACTACCTCACAACACTTGTGTTTACAGCTAACTGCACAGATTACGCTGCCTCACAACACTTGTGTTTACGGCTAACTCTGCACAGATTACGCTGCCTCACAACATTTGTGTTTACGGCTAACTCTGCACAGATTACACTACCTCACAACACTTGTGTTTACAGCTAACTCTGCACAGATTACGCTGCCTCACAACACTTGTGTTTACGGCTAACTCTGCACAGATTACGCTGCCTCACAACACTTGTGTTTACGGCTAACTCTGCACAGATTACGCTGCCTCACAACACTTGTGTTTACAGCTAACTGCACAGATTACACTGCCTCACAACACTTGTGTTTAGGGCTAACTCTGCACAGATTACACTGCCTCACAACACTTGTGTTTAGGGCTAACTCTGCACAGATTAAGCTGCCTCACAACACTTGTGTTTAGGGCTAACTCTGCACATATTACGCTGCCTCACAACACTTGTGTTTAGGGCTAACTCTGCACAGATTAAGCTGCCTCACAACACTTGTGTTTAGGGCTAACTCTGCACAGATTAAGCTGCCTCACAACACTTGTGTTTAGGGCTAACTCTGCACAGATTACACTGCCTCACAACACTTGTGTTTAGGGCTAACTCTGCACAGATTAAGCTGCCTCACAACACTTGTGTTTAGGGCTAACTCTGCACAGATTACGCTGCCTCACAACACTTGTGTTTAGGGCTAACTCTGCACAGATTACGCTGCCTCACAACACTTGTGTTTAGGGCTAAAGGTCCTTACACATCGGGAGCATTTTTTTCGTGCGATTAATTCGCACGTCAATAATATTTTTCGAACCTATATCAGTCAATGCAACCGTGCATACCAATGGCGAAGTTTCGCTGAGCGTTATTGCGGTGTTTATTTTTTCGAACTGCGGTCGATTTTTCTGAAATTCGCTTCCGACGTGTACACATCTGTGGCTGTGATTGACAGGTGGGTCAAAACTCGCATCGCAATTTCGTGCCGTATATTCGCATCGCTCTTGATGTGTAAGGACCTTTACTCTGCACAGATTACGCTGCCTCACAACACTTGTGTTTAGGGCTAACTCTGCACAGATTACGCTGCCTCACAACACTTGTGTTTAGGGCTAACTCTGCACAGATTACGCTGCCTCACAACACTTGACCTTTATCAGTACGACTCATAAGAGTTGTTGGGTTAATGAGACAAAAGAGTGAAGGAAGTGGCCTCCAAGATGCCACATCTCATTCCACCTGTTTTCTAATGGTATTTTGTAGATGCAATTGAATCAGTCTTGATTCTGCTTAACTGCTATTGATTATTTGCTACTTAAACAAATTTAAGCACTATGACTTAGCTGAATTAAGCCTAATGAAGGCAAAATGATTGATGTTGCGAATAGCTGAAGTATATAAACAAAGATGTAGAAAAACAGCTGGTGCTAGACTATCTTCACATGGTGCAAAGTGCTGTATTGTCTTCCTCGTAGACACTATATAGGCATTAGTCTATACTGTACTGACCTGAGAAGAAGACACAGTCAGGCGTCTCCAGTGAGGACTGAGGGGAACCTAATCACTCCACTCCCTGGAGACCCTGCACAATCATGTCCTCCTGGTCAGTCTATCAGGCTCCCTGGACATCCTGCACATGTCCTCCTGGTCAGTCTATCAGGTTCCCTGGACACCCTGCACATGTCCTCCTGGTCAGTCTATCAGGCTCCCTGGACATCCTGCACATGTCCTCCTGGTCAGTCTATCAGGCTCCCTGGACACCCTGCACATGTCCTCCTGGTCAGTCTATCAGGCTCCCTGGACACCCTGCACATGTCCTCCTGGTCAGTCTATCAGGCTCCCTGGACACCCTGCACATGTCCTCCTGGTCAGTCTATCAGGCTCCCTGGACACCCTGCACATGTCCTCCTGGTCAGTCTATTAGGCTCCCTGGAGACCCTGCACATGTCCTCCTGGTCAGTCTATCAGGCTCCTGTGGGATAGACTCACAATCTATCACTGTCTCCTCCCGGTTGTTTCAGGCATTTAATCCGCAGTTCACAACATGCTCCTCCCTCACCAACTGCTGCCATTAGGCCTAATAGCTCCTGTGGAGCAGCAGGAGAAGACTGGGGTTGTCATTGGAAACACACAGATGTGAATGCGTGTAAATGTCTGGAGGTGAAGCAGGGTGGTGTTGAGAAAAAGTGCATGCTTAGATATCTTCCATGGTTAATTTTCCTTTTTCTTTCTGTCAAATGTAAAAGCTGTGAGTCACTCTTGTGTTTTCAGTCAACAATAGCAAGTAGTAAAATGTATGAATGAATGAAGATATGACAGACCATTTCAATTGATAATAATAATATAGATCAGATGTCAGTCCTTGAAACGTACCCAGCCAAGACGTAGTTGTCACAGGAGCTGACGTCACACAGCACTTTGCCCAGCTCAAACTGCAGCTGGCTGATGGATCCCACGCGATTCTAGGTAGAAAACATCGTTAAAGCTGAAAATATAAACGAGTTTGGCCGTTTCTCCCTCAGAACGATCTGACCTGCACTCCACCACGCTGACCCAGTTCACTTCTCCTCACACTGACATTTATGATGCAATTAGCTAACCTGACGCTGCCAGACGGGGGCAGTATTGTTAGCAGTTAGCACCCTGGGCAGTGGGCACAAATCGGACTTCATTGTCTCCTGGCTACAGTCGATGTTGGCTTCCAAAAGTCCCAAACAGCCACTTTCATTGCTTTTTTTTTCCAATCAAACTGACACTAACAAAGAAGTGGTTGCTGACAGCCTGCCAATGTGTTAATATCCCCGATCAGTATGCTGTTCCATTGTACTGAGGCAGTCTTAACTACAGTTGTAACCCACTGAATGGCCTGCTGCACAAATATACACATAGTGATATTGACAAAATCAAATATCACAAACAATATTTTAGACCGAATAGGTCGATCTATACACTGTATGTGACGATATTTTGGGGATGCGCAGGATATGATGAGCAGATAATGCCAATCATTGCTCGTTTTACTCAGCCAGAACAGGCTAATAAGTTCAGAAAATTGTATCACTTTACTGTTAACGCAGCCTTGACGAGGAAGAAGAAAGATTTATCTTGTCTCATCTCACAAATGTCAATAGTATACCATCTATCACCCAGTCCTATAGCGGTCGATACATTCCTTCACCGCCAGAAGTGCCAGAAGGGGGAGATAAAGGTTCTGCACTCCAAAAGACTCCAGCTTTTAGTGGTTCAGCTGAGTCCAGCCCGAGCTCACCTTCCAGTTGGAGCGCACAGCATTGTCGGAGTTCCTGCAGTCTCGCAGCGTGCTCTTCCAGCAGGGGGAGTCGGACACGCTGGCGTCGCCGTGATATCCCTTCCTCCTGCAGATCCTGAACCACAGCACCCCATCCTCTGCAAGGACTCTCCACGCCTTGCTCACCTGGGAGGAGATCATCGTTAGATAGTGTAATAGCGGAATGAGTCAGCATACATTAAGAGCTGGCATGACTTCATTTGTCTGTGCTTAACGAGCTGTGTTGGCTACCCAACGGACTCTACAGTGGCTGCAGTAGAGTGCAGCACACACCCAAGGAAGATGAAATGCACCACTCAAGATCATTTTAGGTTTGGTAGGTTTTTTAATGCTGCACTAGGCAGCCCCAAAATGGCTGCGAGAGATAAGTGTTGGACATCTATATCCAGAAACCCTGTAACTTACGCGATGTCATTAAACTGCACACTTCTAAAACCAGATGGTCTGTGATGCGTTTCCCATTACCAGAGTGTGGCAGCTCACCACAGTCTAATTTGTCCAGCCACAGTTTCATAATGAACCGAAAATATGTTTACACTTCTCATAACATAAAAGATCTCTAAAACATTGTGTTTGGCACCGTTGCTTCAGCAAAGCATCTCTCACTCCCAGTCAGAAGATTTCCTACCAGTGTCTGACACTCGACACACCAGAAGTGAATTTGGGCAAATTTTGCAAATCTATATGGCATCTCAAGTAGAGGGAATGGAATGCTCGTCACTATTAGGGCCCCACAGGTGTATTTGTCAATCTTGTCTAATGCAGCTTTAACAGCGTGATGAAGGCAGCTTACCTGGGCACATCGCCCCAGTTCAGTACAGTTGAGATATTGGAATATCTTCGAGGCTAACTCGTACGGCAACTCGCTGTCAAAGAAGGGAATGTCATTGAGCTCATTCTGAAAAAAAAGGAGAAAATAATAAGAATGGTTTAAACTTTAGTGTATTGGTTCTAGAGAGCTGCAAACCCGAGGGTACCCTCGCGGGCCCCTTGGGCCTGCCAATACGGGCCGAGGCAGGGCTTTGTTTTTCTTTTTTTTTATTAATACTGTAGGTCCGTGCCGGGACGGGGTCGGGCCGTTTCAATAATTAAATTAAATAATGTTGTATTACTCGCTTGATTCTACACAGCAGAGCACAGTCAGACAAAGAGGAGGAGTGCACAGACACTCCCCCACACAGTCACACACAGACCCTCACGTGATGTTAGTCTGCCATTCATACTCATGTCATGACATGTAGCTTTCCGCTCAGTCAGTGACAGACAGACAGCGTGCTGTGTAGTGTGTAAAAAACAACAAAACAAGCCGTGTGTGCCTTGTCCGTCCGTGTACAGCGGACAGCTCCCGAACAGAGAGAGAGAGAGAAACAAGCCGTGTGTGCCTTGTCCGTCCGTGTACAGTGGACAGCTCCCGAACAGAGAGAGAGAGAGAGAGAGAGAGAGAGTCAAATAGAGAGAGAGGCTGCAGGAGCAGGACGGCCGCGCCGCAGCAGCAGCTGAGGAACAGAGAGAGAGGAAGAGATGTGTCATTATATCGTAATATTGGCTTCGGGCCTCGCAATGGGCTCGGGCCAATTAATTTCATAACTCATCCTGGCCGGATCGGGCACGGGTCTGCATGGCACGGGCCGGGGAGGGCTCGGGCCGAGATTTCAGGCCCGCGCAGCTCTCTAATTGGTTCTCCACGTGGGGTCCACAGACCACCAGGAGGTTCCAAGGCTCCCCAGCAAATGGATGAATTGTTAAACTTCACCATTATTTTATTTACAAGAAGTTAACACAATTATAGAATTGTAGAAGAAGTAGTGTTTTCATCATAGTTTCACTGTTATCTCTCTACCTACACTACAGATACTCGTGGAAATCTGGACAAAATCATCTCTAACAAAATATTAAAAAAAAAAATCAAATGGGGGTATGTAAAGAGTTGAGAATCACTGGTTTAATGTATTCTGAGTGATCAGTTATCATCATCATCATCACGAATCTCACGATCATCACTATGCTCACCAGGTCCCGAATGAGCTGATCCACCAGCTTCTCTCCTTTGTTGGTCTTTTTCAGTGGCTGTTGCACGGACTCACTGCAGACACGACCCATGCTCTGATACTGCCTCTTCCTCCTCGTCCTCTCCTCCTGCAGCCTGTCCAGCAGGGGACTGGTCCTTCCATCTAGCAGACCACTTGCAATGGACACATACTGTGGCTGGTCCTCTGACTGTCTCGCACCCTTTCCCCCTCCATCACATCCTTTATCATTGTCAATACAACTGCTCCCCTCTGATTTTGAAGGACTGCTGGCCTCTCTTCTGTCTCTGGCGTTTGTATTTTGACACAAGTCCTCAAAATATCGATTTTTCGAGTCTCTCCGGCCTGGCTGACCAGGAACAAGTGGGCCCTCCTCTTTCTTATATTCTAGTTCTTCTTTCCAACGCTCCCTGAACGCAACAAGTTCATCCGCTGCCATATTCCTCAAGCATCGCTGACGAATATAATAGCCGTGACTGCAGATTGGTAGAAAACGATGCTTTAGGTCCTACAATTTAGGAGAGGATGATTGATAAAACACAGCAAGAAGCATGAAGACATGTCGGCGCCATACTAGATATAACGCTCGCATGAAAACAAAACAAGCCCGTGTCCTTCTCTATACACAGTCCGATGAGGGACCACGCGTCGCACATAAGTTCCGCGAATTTTAATTCCGCATGGTTTATTATAGACGGTGCATTTGTCAAGGGATGCATTTGTTGATTTCACCTTCTCTGCATAACTCTGGATATATTGCTCTGGATATAAATGCAGGTATTCAACGTTCAGCATGGTTGTGTGTGTGATCATAATGGATGTTTTACCCATGGGGGGGGTAGGGGGGGGGGGGGGTCAACGCCATGTCCCACCTCACCCTTTGTAACAAAAGACAGACCAAACCAGCGGAGAGCAGACTTTGAAGAGTTAACGAAACGATCGCATCTCTCTTTTGGGAGAAGATGATGTAAACCCCTACACCATGTGACACTGTAATGAATAATACAGTAGTAGAGGAGGGAGGGAGAGAGACGGGGAGAAACGCAAACACAGTTAAGGTTTGGTCCGGACAGCGAGGGAGGGAGGGTGATATTCCACCATCGCTCAGAGTGACTAAACAAGGGGAGACAACAGACAACAACAATAAGCCAAGATGTGCTGTCTGCCGGTGGACCAGCCTCTGCTGCTGCCCGGGGACTCCAGCTGCGCGCGGAGCCCCTCGCCGTGCTCCGTGGCTCAGCTGCTTGCCTTGCGCCTGAGGAGGATCGGGGACCAGCTGGAGAAGAAGAGCCGGGAGACAGAGGAGAAGAGCCGGGGCACAGACAGCTGCCGGGGGGGCCGGGGCGAGATGACCGGACGACGGGACCACTTCAAGAGCTTTGTATGCACCGCCATACACATCACAGTGCTCGTGCTGTTTGTCACGAGGAGGCGACACCTGTAGGGCGCGCAGGTTCGCGAGACTGCAACACCAGCAACAGGTACGCAACCTGCATTATATGGCTATAATGATGTGTACATGCACTATGCAGTATAGGCTATTAGTGCATGAAAATCTGGGTAATCTGTGACTTCCAGTCGGTGGTTATCATAATGTAAACCACACCACCATCACCACCACAACCACAACAATAGCAATAAGAATAGGCTAATAATAACAACAACAATATTATGATTATTATGTTTATTTGCAGTGCACTGTAATGCATTATTAGGCTATAAAACCATCCAAAAACCTAACATTTTGTGATTTTCTTATTTCACTACAGTTGAATTTGCTCATGGGTTGAGAAAGTTCTGCCAATTATCAGGAAAAACTTCATTATGCTAGACAAACACAAAATGATCGTTTAATTTAATGGCATAAACTAATAGCCTATTTCTATTCCCTATGTTTGCTCGTCATGATGCAATAATAATACATAATCCTATTATAAAAGAGAGCATGTGGGCAATATGTTCTCTGTCCTCTCTCCATTTAAATTTTTGTCCCACTGATGATGTCATCAGTGATGTCCTAAGCCACTGATGATGTCATCAGTGATGTCATAAGACTGATGATGTAAACTTAAGGGGCACACACACACACACACCCGCGCGTATGTAAACTTAAGGGCAATAACATTTTGGGAGCAACACACACACACACACATTCGCGCGTGCCAATAGAGCAGGCGAGGCCACGCAGAAGCCGAGCCGTGGACTAGGCCACGCAGCGGCCGAGCTGCAGGGCCAGCTCGGCGAGCTGCAGGGCGGGCGAGCAATTTGCTACTACTTATAACTTACTAAACTTTGGATTTCATATGATTAAGATTCATGGTAGTCAAATATGGTGGTTGAATCAGCAAGTTTTGGACAGGTTTACCCTCCACTGCATCCCTGTAGCTGGGGCGAGGGTCCTAATTGTAGCCAAACTGTAAGGGGGTGGGGGCTTTATAGGGTGAATAGAAATCACAGGATGTAGGCTACTGTAGAGAAAGAAACAGTGTTTACATTGTTTCAGATGGTGCTCTTTGGAAATGGCACAATGCTCTCCTGTTGCGATTTGAAAATAAAATAGAAAATATTTATGGCAATAATTGCTTATATTTATATCCTGTGTAGATGGTGCCTTGATGACCATGCATGAGGAAAGAAATGGACTCAGAACAGTTGCACTAAAGAATCAAGGGATGCAAGAAGAGTCGGAGGACGTTCCAGCCGAGCTGTGCTGCTGCTGCATGCAGGCTATCCACAGCATCCAGGCAGCTGTTTTGGAGGGAATTAAAATGCGTTTCATGTGTGCCTGACTCATTTCACGTGTCATGAGGACTTCTTTGGGCGATATTTGGGCTGCACTGCGAGTTTCACGCTGAGTTTACACACTGAACTCCTAGCAGTCCTGCAGTCAGCTGCGCATCCCCCCCCCCCCCCCCCTCCTGTCTGACTCTGTCATCCCAGTTCTAAAACGGTGATGTCATCCTCCCCTGGTAGCATGGAGGGAAAAACTAACCCGACTCTTGTGAATCTCCACCTGCCACAATAGGAACGCACCGATACTAAAATACTAATTAAGCTAATTAGATGTGGAAATGGATATTTAAAAAAAAAAATCCAGCTTTCTTAGGAAAATCATTGAATGGTGCCCAGTAGGGAAAATGGTTTGGGGCTTCACATTGCACTGTACTTTTTAATAAGCTATAGCCTACTGTAAACATACAAACATGTAAATAAGTAGATGAGGACTTGGTTATTTTAGACAGATTCTTCTGTGCTTTACCATTATCCTTTGGGGGCAGTGTTAAGTGGCATTATCATCACCAACACCATACAGGACTTGTGCACAGGAGGCTATGCTGTTATGCTATCTGTGATTTCTGGAAATAAGCTGTTTTTGATATAGCAGAACTGTAGTGTGAGTGGAATTATTGAAACTGTGTCTTTTCTAAAAGTGTGTGTTCTTTATACTTCAATATTTCATATGAATTTTGAGTAATCAACAATAAACACATTTCTGAAACATTTGTCTGTAGCCTAACTGTACACTACAATTAGACAAGAAAAACACCATGGCAAATCAGGCTATATCGTTTGAATTTAATTGAAAATCGTGGTTGTGTACAATGCATGCAAGCAAACAAGGAAACTGATCACCTATAAACAAATCTGAATATTCAAATGAAATAACATGAACTGTGCACCGATGGAGGAAAATAAATCTGGTATGACAAATGCAAACAGAAATGCACAGTTAAAACCTATTGTATTCACTGTGTGCACCACACCTACCGTCTACATCAGTGCTTCTCAACTGATCTAGCCTAACGACCCACATTTTTCCTTAGTCATTAAATCGCGACCCAAATTTCAGATTTTTTTTTCTAGGCCTAAATAAACTGCATGCCAGTTTTCCCCTCGCCAAAATGTATAGAGCATTATTTAGCCTTCCTGACAACTAGCATGGTTTTGTAATCCAAGGGATTACGTTACTTATTACAGAAATTGTCATGTAATTTGTAATCGGTAACTGAGTACATTTCAAAGTAATCTGACCCAACTCTGGATGATGATCACATTTTCTGTGTGCATGTAAACGTGGCCAGGGCTAGTAGATCTGGAAATGGGCCGAGGTGGTGCCGTCCTTCCAGCAGCGCAGGGTCTCAATGACAGCAGAGCGGCACAGCGGACACGTTCGCTCCCGGTCGAACCACAGGCACAGGCAGTCCTCGCAGAACACGTGCTGGACGCAAACACACAGCACATATTTCATTTTCCATGCAGAATTTAAAAAAGCACACCGTCCACTCAGATGCACAGGTAACCCATTTACAAGATCTATGGATAACGGTTCTTGCTTTGGGCACTCGAGTGGTTGATATGCTCTTCATGTTATTTACAGTTTATTACTACTGAGTGACCATCATGGGTAGCAACGATCCACCTTGCTGAACGGTCCTTGAGCAAGACACTGAACTTCCGCCCAGCTCCAAGGGTGCTGCTCTGTATCTGACCCTGACCTTTGACCTCAGTGGAGGGGGGAGGGGGGTGGGGTCCAACTCCCATGGGTCCACTAGTAATAATAATAATAATGATAATGATAATGATAATAATAATGACAATAATAATAATCCTGGAGGCCTGTAAACCAGCCTGAGCACACCAAGTGACTCTCATTTGATACAGCTGTGGAAGGTCATGACAAGTTACAGCACGACTTGACAATGTCCATCGGTCGGTTTGTTTGTTTTTCCAGCGTTTCTTCTTGTGAAACACCTGCGACGAGTGGGCAGAACATGGTACGCTCCTACAAACGGCAGGTGAGGTAGTCAAATTCAACAAGCAGCAGTGTTAGAAGGCAAGCAAAGTGTTTTCTTTCCCATATCTCCTGAAATCTGACGGATGCATTTGTTCATTTATGTTAATTGGCTAATCCCGCCATAATCCCAGCAGAGCAGTTGGTTACTGTAGGCTTCACGTGTTGTTTTTTCCCCCCCCTGTCAGCGAGTCCTTCTTACCTGACAGAGAAGGGCTACGGGATCTTTGAAATCAGCTTGACAAATAGCGCAGACATCGCCTGCCTCGCTGCACTGCTGGCTGCTGGCCCGAACACCGTAACTCTGCAGCCGACACACGGAGAGATATGGATAAAGGTTTATGTGTGGAACAACAACTTCATGCTTCAGGCGTGTTGTGTACAAGGCAACTCATCAGCTCACTCAAGTGACTATTTAAAAAGCTGGAGTATACTGATAGTGTGATGTGGTTTGATTTCATATGCAATGTTTGTATTGTATAAGATAGTGAACAATCAAATGTAAAATGAGGATATATCAACGTGTGATGAAAAGTGCAAAAAAAGGGACACTGAAGATAAAGCGTCATCATATCTGACCTGAGGGCTGCAGAGGATGGCCATGGCCTTGCGTATGGAGGATATGCGCCCACAGATGTCAAAAGACTGCAAGAAAGAAAGACCAAGTACAATCACACTCTTGTGTTTACACGGTTGAAATGTTAATATTCCTGTTTCAACTGTTTTTGGTTGCATCTGACCAGCCTGTTAGGCCTGGACACATCTCCGAACTCCTCTTGCAATCTGAATTAACAATAAAAAATACAATACAATCAAAATACAAACTGTCTCCGTCCAGAGAAAGATGGACTCGCCCACATTAGATCGTTTCCTCTCTCTTCTCTTTTGTTTCCTTTGGTATAAAAGCATCACAGACCGGCCGGGTTGGTAAACATGAACGTAAACATGAACGTGTGTCGTTTTCTCACGTACATTATTTCTGGGTATTGAGGTTCATATCTTACAATTACCTCCCACTGCCACTTGGAGCCACCAACGCACAAAGATTCTTAGTGAAGCTTTGATTTAACTTTATTTATCCAGAGAAGTTTGTGCTCTTTTTTTTAATTCCACCTTGCTTCAAATCCATACTGTTGCATGTTTTGACCTGGGAGTGGCTCAGGGCACTGGGGTGCCCTTTAGCAAGGCCCTCAACCCCAACCGCTCCAGTGGAGCTGCTCAGTGGCCAACAGATCAGACTGTGGTTGTACTGGCCAGCTTCCTTTACAGGGTGCTCCTGGAAAAGAGAGAATTGCTCTCAGTGAGACTCCCCCTGTATGAATAAAGGTAACCACAGCAGAGGTTGCGCTAGACTTCCCCGTGTCGTACAAATTCTGTCATAATCTAAAAATGGTAAATGGACTGCATTTATATAGCACTTTTATCCAAAGCGCCTACATTCACCCATTCACACACCGAGGGCGGCCAGCTGCCACGCACATCGGGAGCAATTTGGGGTTCAGTGTCTTGCCCAAGGACACTTTGACGTGTGGACTGGAGGAGCCGGGGATCGAACCACCAACCTTCCGATTAGTGGACGACCTGCTCTACCTCCTGAGCCACAGCCGCCCCTAATAATCTATTACAGCCGTCAGATTTTTCTGTCATCATTTAAATAAAAACTAGCCTGGTAAACCAGCCGGTCACGTGAACTCACATTTCATTTCGTTCTTCGTTCCCGTCTGGCCTGAAGCCTTCACCCACTATTTTGCAGTGGGCGGAGGTTGGGCGGATGTACTTGCCTTGACAGACAATTCCTTCAGCCAATCAGGGTATTGGGTGATGGGTATTTATTTTTCCTTTTACAGCTCCATTCTTCTGTCATCAATACAAAACTTAAGATACTTTAAATAAACTTTAAACAAACTAAGAAAGCTGATAAACCTTAATTGGCATGAACAAAAGGAAAACCATGATCTTCAGCATGGTCAAAGACAGTTTGCCCTGCCGGCCACTCCCCTCACCTGCCAGGCTTACCTGAGGCCTTTATGTTTTTCCTCCTGCCAGCAGGTGGGGAAATTCACAGTAACATTAACCTAACAGTAAAGTATACATTTTCCTCCGTTTTTGGCTCATACAGAGCTATTGCTATTTCTGCAATAACTGCACTTTATGGCTGTTTAAACTAGACGGGAAAAAAATGATATTAGATTTTGCTTCCTTTTGGGTTGTGGTTTGGTGTAGGAGTCGCTTGTGGACAGGTGTTGAAAATTTGCATTTCGCTAACGCTATATACACTTAACGCTGTGTATCTGGTTACTGTGCATACATGTATGTTACATCTCCAATGCTCTGTGATGTCCATATCAAATAAACTTAACCTAACCTACGAACATTGGCATTACTCCTCGAGACGGACAGGCAAGGAGGCGGCCATTATTGTTTTGTTAGTGCAGTGCTAGTGTCGTTCCTGATTGGCCAACTTGCGCTGTCAATCACAGGGCACTGAGTGCAGTCGCTAATTGGCTCTTCCACTTTGCAGTTTCTGCTTAAAGCCCTCCCAGGGCTTGAGACCAGACGGTCCCGCAGAACAAAATGAAATGTGAGTCCATGTGACCGGCTGGTTTACCAGGCTAAATAAAAAGTGTGAAAGAAGGAAAATCTTGGGTTAAAGTGACCACTGGACCACAGTTACTCAGCAGCTCCACTGAGCGGGCCAACTGAAGTAACTGGCGGTCAGGTGCTTTAGTTAGTGAGTGAATCAGCAGCAACAGACGCACATCAACATGCTACAACAGTGACCCAACAACCACGATCTTGGAAAACACCTGATTGCTCCAGTCCTGCACGCGAGCAGTCCACACCCAGGAAGTAAAACACCCAATTCATCTCAACAAGCCCATCATCGAAAAATGTCCCCCGATGAATCACAGGCGCGTGATTTGAACCACGCCACAGGGCGTGGTTATTGCTTATCCTATGTGGGGTTAGAAATCACGCATCACAGGCGTATAGAGAGGAAAGGTGACCGCCTACTTCCTGCTTGAGTACTGTACCAGAGATTTTTATTCGCCCTTTATTTTCCCATAGACATTTTTTTAAATGCTTATAAAAATAGTTTTACTTTCGTCAAACCAAACGGCTCAGCTATATTTAGAATCGGAAGAGGGCATAGAACTCGGACCAAAACTTAAAAAAACTACCGGTACATCGAAAGCATCTTTTCTTTAAATCCGCAATTTTGTTATGTTTTGGTCTGAGTGAAATGTTATGTGGTCTCTCCTGTTTCTAAATATATCTGAACCGTTTGGTTTGAACAAGTAAAACTATTTTTATAAACATTTTAGGAAATGTCTATGGGAAAATAAATGGCGGATGAAAACCTCTGGTACAGTGCTGAAGCAGGAAGCAGGCGGTCACTTTGCCTCTCTATAAATGCAAGCAGGGGCTATAAATCTCAACAGACCGTATATAGAACACATGATGGTGAGCACTACGCTGTGTACAGACCGTATATAGAACACATGATGGTGAGCACTACGCTGTGTCAATTGTGCCACATCATCATTGCATCATTATTGCATCGGCAGGCCTCAGATATTCGCTGATCCAAGTTCCCACGTAGTTTCACTACTACTGTATGTCGCCTTTCCCACTTGCTGTGATGAAACTGAACTGACTCATTTCCGAGTTATGTTATCTACCTGCTCTGTACACCGTAAGCTTCAATTTCTGGTCTACAGTCCTATTCTGAAACAAACTACCCATGACCATTTGACCTCTCTGTCTTTTAAATCCACCAATTTCTTTCAAATCCAAAAACAGACATAATTCTCCTTTGGACAGCATTACAATTACTGGTGGAGTTTGCAATAATGAGCTGTAGATTTCTCATTTACTCTTATTTCTTTTTTCTTTTTCCTGGAAATTCTCTCTTCAATCATCATTCGAGAGTGGCTGCTATGGCTCTGCCGTTACTATAATAATAATAATAATAATAATGATTGGATTTATATAGCGTCTTTCCAAGTGCTCAAAGCGCTTCACAGAATCATTATTCGTTCACACCATTCGTACCGGTGATTCGAAAGCGTGGCAGCCACACATCGGCGCTCAACGGCCCCTCCGACCACCATCATTCATGTCTACATTCATACCAATCATACGAGGCAAGGAGGGTTAAGTGTCTTGCCCAAGGACACAACGACAGCAGCTGGGAGGGAGCGGGGATCGAACCGTCAACCCTTGCGTCATTGGCCGACCCGCTCTACCTCCTGAGCTAAAGCCACCCCAACTACTGTTTGCTGTAATGAGGGGGATGTAGGAACTGAGGATGGTTCCGTTTTATTCGGTTGCTCTGGATATGAGAGTCACCTAAAAGAAGAATGCCAGCCAGCTACGGTAAATGTAAAGAAAAACAGAAAAACACGATTGAACTTCTAGAAGATCAGAGGTTACCTTGCAGAGGCTGTAGATGATGATGAGCATGGCTCCTAGAAAGTAACTGTTAGAAGGGTCTTCTCCCATGATGTACTTGTACCAGAGCTGGATGGGCACCAGCGCCCGAAACAGCTGACTCAGCTCCTCGATCACCAGGTAGAACTTCCCCTGGACAAAAACACACACACACACACAATTAGAAACCACACTAGTGGAAGTCGATCACCAGGTAGAACTTCCCCTGGACAAAAACACACACACAATTAGAAACCACACTAGTGGAAGTCGATCACCCGGTAGAACTTCCCCTGGACAAAAACACACAATTAGAAACCACACTAGTGGAAGTCGATCACCAGGTAGAACTTCCCCTGGACAAAAAACACACACAATTAGAGACCACACTAGTGGAAGTCGATCACCAGGTAGAACTTCCCCTGGACAAAAACACACACACACACAATTAGAAACCACACTAGTGGAAGTCGACCACCAGGTAGAACTTCCCCTGGACAAAAACACACAATTAGAAACCACACTAGTGGAAGTCGATCACCAGGTAGAACTTCCCCTGGACAAAAACACACACACAATTAGAAACCACACTAGTGGAAGTCGATCACCAGGTAGAACTTCCCCTGGACAAAAACACACAATTAGAAACCACACTAGTGGAAGTCGATCACCCGGTAGAACTTCCCCTGGACAAAAACACACAATTAGAAACCACACTAGTGGAAGTCGATCACCAGGTAGAACTTCCCCTGGACAAAAAACACACACAATTAGAGACCACACTAGTGGAAGTCGATCACCAGGTAGAACTTCCCCTGGACAAAAACACACACACACAATTAGAAACCACACTAGTGGAAGTCGACCACCAGGTAGAACTTCCCCTGGACAAAAACACACAATTAGAAACCACACTAGTGGAAGTCGATCACCAGGTAGAACTTCCCCTGGACAAAAACACACACACAATTAGAAACCACACTAGTGGAAGTCGATCACCAGGTAGAACTTCCCCTGGACAAAAACACACAATTAGAAACCACACTAGTGGAAGTCGATCACCAGGTAGAACTTCCCCTGGACAAAAACACACACACAATTAGAAACCACACTAGTGGAAGTCGATCACCAGGTAGAACTTCCCCTGGACAAAAAACACACACAATTAGAAACCACAGTAGTGGAAGTCGATCACCAGGTAGAACTTTCCCTGGACAAAAAACACACACAATTAGAAACCACACTAGTGGAAGTCGATCACCAGGTAGAACTTCCCCTGGACAAAAAACACACACAATTAGAAACCACACTAGTGGAAGTCGATCACCAGGTAGAACTTCCCCTGGACAAAAAACACACACAATTAGAAACCACACTAGTGGAAGTCGATCACCAGGTAGAACTTCCCCTGGACAAAAAACACACACAATTAGAAACCACACTAGTGGAAGTCGATCACCAGGTAGAACTTCCCCTGGACAAAAAACACACACAGTTAGAAACCACAATAGTGGAAGTCGATCACCAGGTAGAACTTCCCCTGGATAAAAACACACACACAATTAGAAACCACACTAGTGGAAGTCGATCACCAGGTAGAACTTCCCCTGGACAAAAAACACACACAATTAGAAACCACACTAGTGGAAGTCGATCACCAGGTAGAACTTCCCCTGGACAAAAAACACACACAATTAGGAACCACACTAGTGGAAGGCGATCACCAGGTAGAACTTCCCCTGGACAAAAACACACAATTAGAAACCACAGTAGTGGAAGTCGATCACCAGGTAGAACTTCCCCTGGACAAAAAACACACACAATTAGAAACCACACTAGTGGACGTCGCCTCTATAGGTGCTTCATCTAAACGGTGGCTCGCAAGTGAAAACACTAAAAGTAGCTACTTCTTGACTTATAATGGAAGTGGAGTTTGCAGAGGGAACAACAAAAGCAAAAAGGCACCTCAGGAGTTAACCGACGTCTCAACCAAAAGAAACTGGAGCACTTGAATAACAAATTGAGCCAATGTGTATTCAGTCTCTCTCACTGAGCGTCCACAAAGCAGAAAGAGAAAACAGCTTCCGGGCAGCACTCTTCTCCTACCATCTAGTCAAGAGCGGTGCCGCGGGGCACTCTTCTATCTAGTCAAGAGCAGTGGCGTATTAAAAGCTTAAAAACAGCACGCCTCCAGCACAAACATGGCCGCCGTCCAGGGCTCGGCAGTTTCACAGCGGTGCGGCCAATCTCCCCACACTGAAGGGAAACTGGCAGCGGCTGTTTCCACCTGCTACCCAGCGCCCACATTAAACCCCAGCCCTACGGGGGCGTGCGGCGGCACCGCCCCTCCCTCTATCATCACAGAGGCGATACAAACTTCACAATAAGTCCACGCTCAGTGAAGTGGGTTCTGGTTAAAGAGCAGAGAAGATGCCCAAATCGAAGGCAAAACTTGATTCCCCCGATGGCCCCCGTGGCATCCCGGCTTGCATAATGACTTGCTGGATGCTAGCTGACAAAGATGGATGACTGTGGGTGAAGAGCTGTGAGCAGCCAGGTTGGTGTAAGGGGGAGGAGGACCTCTGCTAGCGGGCCAATTCATCTTCCTGATTGTCCCCTCAGCCTGGCGTCCCACACAGTGCCCATCACGCCCACGCAAACTCACTGACAAATCACACCCACGCAACTAACTGACAGCACTAAGGTTTGGACACACGCCAAGCCGTTTGACTAAGCCCTACTGCAGGCAAGTTATTTCTTATTTGGATTTATTACTTTGTCTGATTTCTTGATCCTCTCCACCATCACACACAGAAACCGACTGACACACACACACACACACACACACACACACACACACACACACACACACCCACATCGCATGCACACACACACAAACACACACATACACAACTTGAGCTACATCCTTCAGCCACAGAAATGTGTTTTCATTCAATATTGCTTGAGATGGGTAGAGAGAGTGGCATTGCATTTGACTGTAGTGGAGGTACAGTCACACCAGAGCCACAACTGAACCATGGACTGATGTTAAGAAGACCAAACCATAGGAACTATTGTAAATGCCAAAAGCCCCAGAGTCACCTTGCACACCTGTGTGACACATAGATATGCACACATGGACAATGCGCAACGAGCTGATCTGTCTTGGGCCTGCTGGAAGCTTGCGTGCGATCTATCACTTGTGCAGACGTGCGCTGACTGCAGTGCTGAGGCACGATCATTAGCGTGTCCTTGGCTGGATGCAGTAATGAAGTGGAAGTGGCTGAAGCTGATTGGCTGGATGCAGTAATGAAGTGGAAGTGGCTGAAGCTGATTGGTTGGATGGAGTAATTAAGTGGAAGTGGCTGAAGCTGATTGCGTGACTTCATGGGGTTCGGCACAGACAGGACCACTTGGCCTTTGCTCTGGAAAGGGCAGCGACGGCACAGTCTGGTAATCTCCAGGGCTGTGACTGCCTCTGTGTGTGTGTGTGTGTGTGTGTGTGTGTGTGCGTATGTGAGAGAGACAGTGTGTGCGTGTGTGTGTGTGTGTGTGTGTGTGTGTGTGTGTGTGTGTGAGAGACACGTGTCTGTGTGTGTGTGCTTGCGTGTGTGTGTGTGTGTGACACATGTCTGTGTGTGCTTGCGTGTGTGTGTGTGTGTGTGTGTGTGTGTGTGTGTGTGCTTGCGTGTGTGTGTGTGTGTGTGTGTGTGTGTGTGTGTGTGTGTGTGTGTGTGTGTGCTTGCGTGTGTGTGTGTGTGTGTGCGTGCGAGAGAGTGGAGGGTATCGGTAATGGCCCAGGCTCCAGGGAGGGATGACCTCACCCGTGCAACCCCCTCGAGGGAAAATGAGCTCAGTTGCCGACTGCCTTGGTTCTGATAGGCCTGTTTATCAGTGGAAAATATCATCCTTCTAATACTGTGACACCCCCCCAACACACAACACACACACACACACACACACACAGAATATGAGCTGCACCTGTAGTGTGTGTGTGTGTGTGTGTGTGTGTGTGTGTGTGTGTGTGTGTGTGTGTGTGCGCGTGTCTCTCCGTAGCCACATATTATTCTGTTGCCTCGGGCCACACCGACAACACACACAGACACCCGCGTGCTCAGGCTCACCTAAGGAGGAGTACCATTTAAAACCTTATGAATACCAAACAGCGTCACACTGTGACCCTTTAGCACTTTCCTCGCTCAGCGGAGTGT
Source organism: Poromitra crassiceps (assembly GCF_964638095.1). Classification (NCBI taxonomy): domain Eukaryota; kingdom Metazoa; phylum Chordata; class Actinopteri; order Beryciformes; family Melamphaidae; genus Poromitra; species Poromitra crassiceps. The sequence continues at coordinate 33,462,500 of NC_139631.1, forward strand.
TTCATCATACTTTTCTCTCACTTTCTTTGCCTGAATCATGAAGTCAGGTCGGTAACTTTGACAGTGAATTCACATGTCCTGTGGCTGCACTGCATTATGCTCTTTTCAGGCTAATGTTGGTGGAGAAATTAGCATCTCTGCCTCTACTACAATGGATTTCTCCCAGGCCAATTATCCACAGAAATAACTCAATGGGCCCATGTGGATTTATCCTTTAAAGCCAGCCTCCAGTCAGTTTTTCTACCTGTTTAAAAAGTTTGGTGTTCTACTTCAATCTTCTCAATGTTCTATGAGCGCCTGTTGTATAGTTGCAGATATGCCCAGAAAAACAGCGTTTTACGCTGGAAACAGTATTCCTCGGCAGCTTAGCTGCAGAGAAGAGCGTGACTCGAAATGGTTAACGAGCCAGTGTGGGGTCACACTCAGTGGTGTTTTGAGCCCGGCGAACGTGGTTACAGCCAGCAGACGGCGGGCTTAGCTAACATAGCTAACAGCTACTGTTAGCTACGTAGCTGACATGCCAGCCAGAATCAGTCGGAATGTAATTGTCATTACGTATGACCTTTAGCAACTAACTTGAACTTGAGCACAAAATTGGGTTATTTGTCAAGACATATTTGGCGAACAGTGTGGCTAAGTCAACATTGTCAGAGCATGACTCCGAAACATATGAAATATCTTAAAAATGCCAAAAGACATTGTAGGGGCGGTTTAAAGTGTTTGTATCGTGGAAGAGAATGAGTCATGAATGAACCGTCACGGCTCACCTTTGACCTCTCAAAAAAAAGATGTGATGATGTGTGAAGAAGTAAGACATTTTCAGATCATTAACCCATTGATACCTGATGCAGCATTTGTGTGTGTATCCCTTTAAGACCGCGAACCGCGTTAACGCGGTTCGCGGTCTTAAAGGGATACGCACACAAATGAGGGATATACACGCAAATGCTGCATCAGGCATCAATGGGTTAAATACAAACAACACGAGCATGTGTGCAAATGTACAGGCCATGACAAAGGCAGCAAAACCCTGAGACTCAGTGTGGGATGCTGATAGGGTTCACACAGTTCTACATGATAAGAGCAAGAGACATGAAAGTGGATTACCTACCCTGGACTTGAAGGCCAGGAGAATCTTGGGCAGGAAGAGGACAAAGCATTTCAGGCCGATGGTGAAGTACTTGAGGACAAAGTCAGTGATGCCCACCGCCCAGATCAGATCAAAGAAGTCAAAGCTGTTGATGTTGGGCTTAGCGAATATGAGGCTAGAGGAGACAAAATATCAGGACGGCATTTAGTTTAGTTTATTTCGGATCAAAATACAAAAAAAGAACATCACAAATTACATTAATAGTAAAAACATTGTAAAACGTCTACACATTATGTAAATCGAAGAAAAAAGTATCCAAGGATAGCCCAGTAAAGCAGCTTAAAGTTGCAAACTAGAAGTCTGCTTATTTCCACTGGGGTCCTTCAAATATCAAAACTTCAGTATTGCACAATGTACTTTATAAAAGAAAAACCGAAAAAGAAATATCTATCAATGACACATGAAATATACAGATGGTATACAGTATACAAGTGGGATCTCAGGGAAGGTGTTGCAATTACTCTCTAGTCATCATCTCGTTTTTCAGATGAGTCTTGAGAGCACGTTTAAAGATATTGACGGTGTTTATGACTTGCACTGAAGCAGGTCAATTATTTCAAAAGTTGATAGCAGTGTTATGAAATGAGGTTTGGGTTTGGCTTCCTGCAATAGCTTTCTGAATTGAATATTGGGCAGATCTGGCATTCTAGGAATGAATTTCACTTGTTCTTACAACACCCTCCTTGAGATAACCAGGGCTGAGGCCATTTAAAATGTGACATATGTGACAGTTTAAGTTGCTTCACCCTTAAGTCAAACGGTAACCAACCAAGTTTATAGAGAGGCAAAGTGACCGCCTACTTCCTGCTTCAGCACTGTACCAGAGATTTTTATCCGCCATTTATTTTCCCATAGAATTTCGTCAAATGCTTGTAAAAAAAAAGTTTACTTCGTCAAACCAAACTGTTCAGCTATATTTAGAATCAGGAGAGACCATAGAACATTTCACTCGGACCAAAACTTAAAAAACGACATCGAAAAAATATTTTCTTTAAATCCACATTTTTTTTTAAATGTTTTGGTCCAAGTGAAATGTTATGTGTTATGTGTTTCTAAATATATCTGAACCGTTTGGTTTGACGAAGTAAAACTATTTTTATAAGCATTTTACGAAATGTCTAAGGGAAAATAAATGGCGGATGAAAATCTCTGGTACAGTGCTGAAGCAGGAAGTAAGCGGTCACTTTGCCTCTCTATAGAACTCCGTAGCACCAATATGAAACCTATTGTGAAGATTCAGCACACATCTTATGCTTTTGTTCTATGCAGTTTGGAGTTTCTGTTTAAGATTTGCCTTTAGACCGGAGTAGTACCACACAGTGCAACCATAGTCACGTTACAGTATTGCTACATGTTACGGTATGTTACAGTATTACCCTAACAGATGTTTTCACTGAGGATGGGTCGAAGGAGTAGGAACAGCCAGGCAAATGTAAAAAAAAAAGTGAAATAAAATAAAAGTATGAAACTCTCTAGAAATCAAATGAACACAAAATACTCACAGGACAAGACCAGACAAGAACAGCAACACTCCCTATAGGAAATGGAAATAACAATAAAATGGCTTACACAACACAAAATGAATGGCAAAACTAAGCGTAAAACGGACACCAAAAGGATGGTATGCAAAGAAAGACACGCGACCACTGAATCATCACCCGCTTACACACTACCTGTTCTGAATAATCACCCTGCTTACACACTACCTGTTCTGCAGCTCCTCTTGGCTGAACGTGTAGTAGAGGTACACTATATTCCCTGCGAGGAACGTCAGGATCCACAGAGCAACAACTATAGAGCGCTCCTCCTGGTGACAGAAACAGGCACACACACACAAAGCGATTACAGGGTGGCATAACAATCAATATATTTGCATTTAAAGCTACAACATGCAACATTTTTAACAATACATTTGGTACATTATCAGTCTTTGTCAGTATTTGGCCCTGTGTGTGCATGCCTACATTTCCCTGTTTGCCTGTAATTGGCTTTTCAATTAGGTTCATCAGATTTTGGAGTTTATACCATTGGCTGTAGGTGTGGCCAGTGGGGAGCTGGGTTGGGACTATTAAGGTGGAGGAAAGTCATAGCAACAACAACAACAATGGCGGAAAGCAGTAAGAAAAGAAACACAGCAAGCTAAACGTGCCCTTTTCAAAGCAGCTTTTTTTTGTGTCGAGGCGGGGGAAACAAATCACGTCCTGCCTCAAGGGGAAACGTCACATGTTGGAACTACACTGAATGTGGTTCAGACAATTGTGTGAAGTGGAAAACTAAATGTTAACATGAATATTAGTTATTATTACCCGTAATGACACTTGGTGCTTAAACGTGGAATTGGCGAAGGCAAATGTGCTGGCCATCCCCACACACACAGCAATACCTGCCAGAGAGGGGAGCAACATTATCGCCGAACCAGAACTGTTATCTGAAAAGCTGTAGCTAAAGGTACTATTCTATATGTACTACTAACCACTAGAGACCCTTTTCACAGCAACGGTTTTGAGATGGTAAATCAGCAAGTAAAGCAGGTGTAACCATACCATTAATGATGGCACCGTTCCATTTAGGTGTTCCAGTGCCCTCATTAACATTATTGGTTACACCTGCTTTACTACTGCACCTCAAAATGGTTGAGGTGAAAAGGGCCAATCACCACTGCTACTATATACACTGGTTTACCTAGCTTGTGCTGGAAGCAGACTTTAGCCAGCAGGATGAGGATGAAGGGGAAGCCCCTCTGCAGCCAGGTGAGCACCGCCCTCAGCTCGGACAGGGCGGGGGCGGGGGTGGAGGGGTCGTCCTGGGTCTCCTCCCTGGAGCCGTGCCTGTCCGAGCCGGTGGCCTGCTGCAGCAGAGAGGGGGTGCGGTGCTGCAGGGGCTGCTGGTGGAAGTGGTGGTGGTGATGGTGGTGCGGGGGCGGCCGGGGAAGGAAGGGTCCGCCCTCGGAGCGGTGGGGCCCCCCTTCCTCCCGGGACGAGGCGGTCATCTGGATGAAGACGTCCGGGGGAGAGCCCAGGACCAGGGCGGAGGAGACGGAGCCGGACGGGACGCCCACCAGGCCAGAGAAAAGCTGCTGCGGTGACGTAGGTGTGTCGGGCTTCAGGCAGTCGAACACGCCGCCCTCGTCCAGGCTACTCTCTGATCCAAGGGTTTGGCTACGGTTCCTATACAGAAGGGACAACATCATTGGAGAGTCTTTTACCTTGAAGCCCTGATTCACTAAAGCCTTTCATGGGTGCAAACTAACCTCGCATCACCATATGAGTTACTACAGGCAGGAAGAGAGAAGAAGACCTGCCCCCGTCTTCCGGTGGCCTGTGCTGCAATGTTTTTGTTCCCTGCATCATCAGTGATGCCATCATCAGTGATGTCACAATACACAATTGCTCAAGTGACATCACTGATGACATCACTGATGATATCATCAGTGATTTATGACATCACTGACATCGTCAGTGGGACACAAATTGAAACAGAGAGAACAGAGATTGCCCACATGCACCCTTTTTATAATAAAAAAATATATAGGAAGGATGTTGTATCAGGGTTCCATACATTTGGTAGCGTTTTGTCTCCATATGGCTAAAGGTATTCTGTTCAAGCATGCATTTTACCATGTAGCCTAGCTGTAAATGAGAGTCACCAGCTATTGTTTGTCCATGATCTCCTCTACAAGACAATGTAAATGTCCTGCGAAGAGAGACTGATGGGTCATCTTCCCACCTTTCAGAGGGCATGCCATCCGTGTTGCTGCTGTGTCTCCTCTGCATGACATAGCTCCTCACCACATGGTCCAGTCCTGTGGATGCAGGTCGAAAAACATCAACAGTGTCTGGCAGAGGCAGTTGGCTGACCTGCTTTATTAACCTCAGGCTATCCTGTCTGCCCCATGTTAGTTGCATGCATTAGACAGCTGGCAGCAGCGGTAAGACAGATTTGTAGGAGGTAATTTATGTTTACCTGAATCAGTACACTGAATTATCCTTCTGCACTCGTCATAGTTTGCGTTTGGTTAGCTAATTTGCCTGCTGTTGCTGAAAAGGAGAGGATGACAGTCAGAAAGCTTCGCCGTTGTTGTGCTCTCTGGAAGGATGGAGGCTCTTCCTGTATGACGTCAAGGCGGAAGACTATCTACCAATCAGCGCCCTCCCTCCCACCACACCACATCCGTGTTGGAAATTTGTTTTGATGGTGGATGTCAGATTTCGTGGGATAAAAGAACACTAGCAGCTTGTTATCACGTCATTTTTTATATTGCCGGGCCGGATCCTTTTCGTGAAAGGAGATGTAACTGTGTTACCAGGGGATCTGTGTCGAAAAAATATGTTTTAGCGTTAGTTGTCTCCCATCAGACCTACATAAGACTAACGTTATTCGCTAATGCTAACGACAGCTACAGTAGCTAGTAGGCTAACAAAGCAGTCCTTTATGTTCAGACATCGGTAGCTTGCTTGCCAATTAGATTTTCTAACTGTATGTGAGCAACTTTCATAGAGCTTTATGTCAAGAGCCATTTTTGCTTCACAGCTGCAAAGCGCAATGTCTGCTTAGCCTACTGTTAGTGAACCTACATACAAAATGGGTTAGCTGATGTAGCTGGCTTGATTCAGAAACTGGAATGCATTTACCTGTTAGTATTTGTGAACAATATTTGTATTCTAACCAAGCTAGCTAACGTTAGCTTGCCAATTTTGCTTGGTTTCAATTTTTTTTTTTGCCAGTCATCAGTTAGACACCAATTATTACATATCCCTGGGCCCTGGCAAATCATTTGGTCGGGGGATTCTGACCTGTGCAGGTCTGATGTCTTGGACTTAAGTGCTCATTGTCACTGGCATCTCCCCAAGAAAGCCATGCCATGATGGTGCTACGCCGATTACTGAGAAAGCGCTGGGTTCTAGGTGTAGTCTTTGGACTGTCTCTTATCTACTTCCTCACCAGCACCCTCAAACAGGTACAGGAACTCACTCAAGTCATATAGCCTTAGTCCTTCCTGAGGTTTGTCACACTAAATTGTACTTTGAGGACATTTCATGACTGAATTCATTTGCTGCAGGAGGAGAGAACGATACGGGACCGCACCCTGTTGGAGGTGAGGGATTCAGATCATCGCATCCCCTGGAAGGTCCGTTTCAACCTGGGCAATAGCAGCCGGCAAATCACTCAGTGCAGAAACTCCATCCAGGGCAAGGTGCTGCTCACAGATGAGCTCGGTGAGTCATGCAGCCAACTGGTCTCCACCACCCGATACAGAGATGATAAAGTGACTGCTCTGTCATACTGTTTCATAGCCTTTAATCAATGTATATGTTCTATCTGTGTGTCTGTGTTAATGTTTTACAGGTTACGTCTGCGAGAGGAAGGACCTGCTGGTGAATGGCTGCTGTAACGTCAACGCCCCCAGCTCCAGACAGTACATTTGTAAAAGTTGCCTGGCCAACGGCTGCTGTAACATCTATGAGTACTGCGTGTCTTGCTGCCTCCAGCCTGATAAGGTAAGCTTCCAGTTCGAGGATACGACCCAGGGGGCAGCTGTTATTGCTGTCCTCAGCAGCAACTCGCTTGCAAACATGCTTTGTCTTCAGAGACTATCTTCCGCATGCAAGATACTTGAAATGTGTCTCAAACTCGAATCTTGATATTGTGGTCTATGCACATCACAGAGCCATGACCATGGGAAAATAACAGATTAAAATCTGCTTTAACACAAACATGCTCTCTTCTTATCTGTGTTCCTCTTCCTCAGCAACCTCTTCTTGAGCGCTTCCTGAATCGTGCGGCTGAAGGCTTCCAGAATCTCTTCACTGCTGTGGAGGACCATTTTGAGCTGTGCCTGGCCAAGTGCCGGACCTCCTCACAAGTATGTTGCACAGGGAAACTTCAGATCAACTTGTGTCAAAAAGGCAGGGTAAACACAGGTGCAAGCAAAACACTAATGAGGGTTTCCAAATTCCAATCATGGAAGTTGGAAACCCTCATTAGTGTTTTGCTTGCACTTGTGTTTACCCTGCCTTTTTGACACAAACTGGCCCCCGTGAGAAGGGTCTATTAGAGAATGCAGAAGAGTGATTGCTTTGATCATAGTTTCACTATGATCTCTCTACCTACAATACAGATAACATCTCATCAAATGGGGGTCTGTGGCCTAACGGCGTGCACTAAATTAGGGGTCTTTGATATTAAAAAAAGGTTGATAATCAATAAATCAAACCACCCTGGATACAATTTGAATGCATTACTAAAAGTTGAGGATGCTAATGTGCATAGCAGTACTCTTCAATAGTCAAAACAAGAGTAATCCACTGCTTACTGAAAGGCTTCAGACCCATTTGATACTTAAAAATACTTAACGCTTAAAATCATAATCTCTAAGATTTCAGTTTTGTTCTCTTGGGCGACACCTATGGTGATGAGTGGTAGTTGCAGGTGAGATCCAAACAGTGTTGCATCATGTGACATTACTGTTTGGCCATAGTAACCACCCGTAATGCTAGCAGAGACTGGAAAAAAGTAGCTTGTTATCCTACTTCACACAAGAGTTGTGGGGAACCTACAGTAACCTACAGAGTGAGTCTATTGTGTTAGCTCCGCCCCCCCTGTGTCACCACAGACACCAAGTTCACAAATGCTGCAATACTGAAAATGCAGAGGCTTCCATCAATGGGCCATAGGCTCAATCACCATTGTGTTAACTTACTATCCGATAGATAGTGACTTAACACATTTGTTTACATGAACATCTTTGAGATTATCACATTGTTTATACAGCAGCAAAGAATACATCTGCATGAACAACAAAAATACTGGAATGTGTTAACCTGACTTTTGTCTTTTTTTTCTCCTTTTTCTTGTTTTTTCTCTCATGCAGAGTGTTCAACATGAGAACACCTACCGAAACCCTCAAGCAAAGTACTGCTATGGAGAAAGTCCTCCAGAACTCCTTCCTATATGAGTGTGACTTTTGTCTTGGGATTAAGGAGGTCCAAGAGAAACCCCGGCCGGGCCTGTACAGCGCGCCTGTGGGACCCCTAAATGTGTATGGAGAAGAAACACCTTTCCACCTCTACGATGAAAATTGCCATCTTGAACAGTTTTGCATTACAGTGGCATAGCAAGCAACGGAGGTAACCAAGGACACCAGACCAACCTCAAAAAATGGACAAATACTGTACGTGATTTGATTATTTACACTTCATAAGTGCATAGAACCCTTCATAAATTCATCCGTGATGATCATCAGGTCAACATAGCAGGCAGCTCATCCATCAGGATTCACTTCATACCGTTCAATGTCCATGAAATAGGCTTCATTTTAACCCAGATATGACATCAATAACAGCTGCTTTCATGTGACATCATAACAGCTGTTTTCGTGTATCGTTGGACATTTCAAAACAGCGGAGAATGTGTCATAACTTCTGTGTGTAGCGCATGCATATGGAATACCTATTTAATAAAAGTGACTGTGAAATTACTCGGCTTATAATTTCTGCTGCGTTTTTCTTTGCTTTATTTTTGTTCATTATTTTGAGGACTGTTTTTCCTCCAATGCGGCTCTAAAAATGATAATTGAGCATTTTCTGACCTCATGAATTCATAGAAGAATTCATTAGTAGAGTTCATAGTATTCTTATGATTTCACATACATTTCCTGCCAGCATGGTGTTTTACCATATACACGCGGTTCATTGGGTGTGGCTGTCATTTGATTCTAATCACTTGTTCCACTTTTTCTCAATCGCTTAGATGTTTTTCCTGAAAATCTAACCTCGTTCTCAAAACTCTTGCAATTCCCAAAAGGGTGAAAGGATTTCATATAAGTGGCAGCATCTGGGTCGTGTAGAGAGGTAAAAGCACCCGCCTAGCACCGCGGACACCTGGCTTAATTCCCAGCAGCGGTACTTCCGGCTTGGTCAGACGTTCCTACAGACACAATTAATAATAATAATTCATGTATTTTGTGTAGCGCTTTTCAATGACCCAAAGATGCTGACAGTAGGAGTCCACAGGAACCAAATAAAATATGCAACAGATGCAGATAACATTTAAACAGGCTCATCTGTTGTTTATCACAACTAACAGTGATAGACATGATGTTTTAACAGCTGCAGAATCACAGGGAAAGGCCTGTATTTGAAAGCTCTGGCATTTATCAAGATATGAAAATAATGATTAAGGTGTTGGAAGAAGAAATAGTCCCATATGGTCAGGCATATGATTAAGTGAACATGCAATCACCAAACACTTAGCCAAAAAGAGAGAAACATCAGATATAATGAAGTCAATGGGGGTAGTGCTACTACAGAAGGGTGAATCAAAGCATTGAAAAAGTGGCGTTTGTTAAACAAAATAAACGTATGGAATTTTAAAATGGAAAATGTGTGAACCCTGTTGATATTCAGCAGTATGGAGACGACCCATTTGAAGCTGCTATAGAGCCATCCAAAATTGGACTTTTTTTAATTGAATATTAATTGATAACTTAATTTGAGGATGTGGACGCCCACATTAATCTTTATTACAGTGCAGTTGTTCCCTTGCATCACTGTGATTGGAGTTTGACAGCGTTATCTGCCTTACCATGCACTGTCCATCTGTCCACACATTTTCACTGTGGAATACAGTGATTGGAGTCCAAACTGGTGGCTCCCTGAAGATGATTATCAGCTTCTCTTTCTACCTCAGGCAACGTAGACCTCACAAGGGAAAGATGTCCAGACCAAAACAATTAATCATTCTGAAGGCAGAGAAAACAAACTCTGTCGTAATTAGGAAATATATTAGAGCGCCCTCTCCCTTTCCTCTTTGGCAACTTGATTAATTGCTGTCACATGGGAACAGTGTGTGGAGCCACTAAGTAACAAGTGTAATTGAACAAAGACATTCAAGATATACTGTAGTAAACAGTTGACAGTAAAGTGTTTTGCGTTTGCGATTAAATCAACTGTATTGTATTTTATAATACCTGACTATATACAGTATACTAGATTCTAATCTAGTATACTGAGAAGTTAAGGAGAACGATACCAAACCGTAACACTTGTCTACTCTCAGGTTCACTTAATTTGACCAAAACCACACTCACCAATAATGTACGTCAGCTTGTTATTTAAGTTACACTTTTGATGACACATTTATGGTGTGATTACAGAGGTTGATTAATCCATTTTCTGACACTCCTACTGCTATGATAATAAACTTCCTGTGTGTAGATGTGACTACACAAAACTAGAACAAACCTGTGATACAGGTTTGTTCTAGCTTTGTGCAGTCTAATCTAACTGCAATTCACAATTCTACATTATAGAATCAACCCAACAGTTTTTTATCACACTGGGTTGATTTGCTTGATCAGATATGACATCATTAAAATAGAGTGAGGTCACATCTTTGCTCTACAGCTGAAAAACACATGCAGTAGAATGTTGACTATGAAAGCTTTCAGCACCCTTTTGTGAAATCAATCAAAAGTGGATAGAAACCAAACGTCATTGAATCCAAAATGCTTTATGAAGTAAATAATATAGAGATTTACATTTATAAATAAGTAAATAAGTAAATAAATAAATAAATAAATAAATAAATGAATAAATGAATAAATGAATAAATAAATAAATGAATAAATAAATAAATACATACATACATACATACATACATACATACATACATACATACATACATAATATTTTGGGTACTTGGGGAAATTCAGGATATAAAAAATATAAATAAATACTCAACGTAGCTTACTCAAAGTCTGATTCAGGCTACATTACAGTCTGCTGGCCACGGATTTGTTCAATCAGAACACTTCAACAAATAAATATCAATAAATAAGAGTGCATTCATAAATATACGCAAATAAAAACAGTTCAGTCTTCACTTAAGAGCTTTGGGAGTCATTGCTGTTTCTCACACACGCCCTGAATGCGCCCAAGTTCTCGCACCACCAGTCCCATCAGATCCTTCAGGTTGGATAGGACGCCCCATCCGTATCGTTTCTTTGCATAGTCGTTGTTGTGGGGCAGCTGTGACGGGTCCGCTTCGGTCGGCAGAGAGCTTTCTGGCTCGAGCATTTTGAGCAACTGCTCTACTAAGCGGAAATGGTTGTAAAGATGGCCCTTGGTCAACGTCATGTGCCCCATAGGTTCTATGCCCCAGACGTCAGTGTGGTATTCGTCTACCTTGGACAGGTGCCAGTGGAAAAGCACCTCCTTGGTGTAGATGTTCTGCAGCTTCTCTGAAGCGTTGGCGCCGGAGACTGTGGCACTGGGAACCTCGGCTGGGATCGAACCAAACGACGTACTGCCAGTAACGTTCTCCTGTAAGAACGTAGAATGTCTGAAATGAATAAACGGCACTCTTCTAGCAACAGTCTAAGCATGGAGCGAGAGTGATCATGCTAAGATGCACACAAATGTACAATATTTAAAAATCCAAACAACAAACAACGATCCAATTGCAGTTGCGCTGGTACCACCACCACCACCACCACACCCACCACCACCAATATATTTAGTATTGTTAAAATTTTCACACAAGTCAACTCATGACAAGACACTTGGAATGGGCCATGCAAATTGGTGCGGAAGTGTACATGCGAGGAAAAGCGAAGTCCACATAAACAAGCGCAAACCTTTTAGACCACGGGGCCACTTTTCCCTCTTATGACCGTGGCAGGACCTCTGGTCCAGCGCCGTGGTAAAAAAAAAGAAGAAGGGACACGCACAGCTGACTCATCCTTTATAATGTCATTATACAAAGTTCAAAGCACAGGTAAGAAAATAACCAGACTATGATTATATTGGTGCAAACATATCAGTTAAAACTGCACTAGGAAACTGCGTGTTAGTGGCTCCAAACAGAAGCATGGGCAACAACAAACACAGTTTGAACTTCAAAACCCAGAGATCCTCTTTGCATCAGTGAACAGTGAAACCAAACGAATCCAAAGGAGGGGGACAAAGGCAAAAGAGCTAATATTGGTCAGTCCCGCTTTCTCTGGACGGAGAGCTGCTCACTCACTGCTGTTTTTGAGCACAGAGAAGAGTCCATTCCCAACAACAGCTTTTCATCTGGCCAAATAAGGCCAATTTACAGGGTCTCAATGTGTGTGTGTGTGTGTGTGTGTGTGTGTGTGTGTGTGTGTGTGTGTGTGTGTGGGGGGGGGGGGAGGGGGGAGGGTTGTGAGGATTGAAACTGCAATGTAAATGCCTAATTGACCCCATTCTGGGGTACAGGAAGTGAAACTTCTCAACATCTATAAAGAAGCGTCTCTAGGTCTTAATGAATTGGGGAGAGAAACAACCCTGTAGGCTACTGTTCGCACATCTATTAATTAATTAATTTATTTATTTATTTATATACTAAAAGTGAGAGGGAGGGACTGGTGACTTCCTCTACAGCCGTATCAAATTATATCACAACGAGTTATGAAAGCCCGTGAGGTCAGTTACACTGTAACCACAGTGTGGGAGGATGAATTCGTAACAGAGCTGTAATAATAGCAGCAGGGTCAATTTGTGCCCCAGTGACCTGATCTCAGACCAATCGCTATATTATGCAAGGATGGGAAAGACCAAGATCCAATATGTATATTAAGGGTGTCACAGACTAGCCTGGTAAACCGAAACTAAATGAAATGTGAGTTTACGTGACCGGCTGGTTTACCCGGCTAGTCACACAGACATGATGAGCATTGGGTTTTTTTTTTTTTTAGATCTTGAGGGAGTCTGAGTCTGACTTTGGACCAGTGGGTAAAGTGAAGCATTTTCCCCTGGGTACAAAGACATGAAGACTGTTCTACATAGAATAGTCTATTCTGTAGGTACACAGTCAGTGCATGGCTACTATGTCAGAAAGTGAAACAACATTTCTAGAAAAAAGGACATTTAAGTGAGGATGCTCATGACAACAGGATCATGCTGTTGGCTTGACACAGTAAATGAGTTGTGTACGTACAACAGAATTGCCGGCTGGTACTTACATATTCCTTGAGCAGTTCAGTTGCGTAAGATGCCACTATCTTTGCAAGACCCTTAGTGCTTTCTAGAACTTCTTTACAGACCAGGGGAGCAGGGAGCGCTGGCCGGCACTGGACTACCAGCAGCATCAAGACAAGTACTACTGTAGGAAAAGAGATTGTGCTTTAGTTTGTTGAAAAGGGAAGTGTTGCTGCTGACTCAGAATGGTATTCACTATCATCACAACAACCACTATCACACTCTCCACGAGTTCTCACACCCATACCTGGGGGTAAAGCATTCTGGGAAATGCAGGAAATCACTAACTAAAGTAGACGTCGATTAGTTTGAGGGAAAGAGTGGATATGCTGTTAAACTTATAGTTGAAGCTGTGCCGGAAATATCTCCACATGATGTCACAGCATTTATATTTGCTGTTTATTTATTATATTAATAATTATATATAATTATTATAATTATATGATTGTTTATTTATATACTATGCTAAACAGAGCAATGAGAAAAATGTGCGGCCATACAACAAAATGGACCAATCACTCACCTGCTATCACAATATAGGTCAAATCTATGGCAGGACAGCTATACACTATGTACCAGCTTCCCCTGATATACACTTATGGATATACGTAGGGCAACACACTCACACTACTATTACTCTGTATAGTGCATGTAACAGTGAATACAAAATGCAATACAACCGTTAAAACATGTAGCACTGTAAAAGGTACCACTTAGAAGCCAAGATATTGTAAAGATATTTACCATAGTGCCTTACAAGTCCATTGAGTTGATAATCCATGGTGACAATGTTTTATCTATATGCTCAGAAGTGTTGATTATGAATGAACCACGAAAAACAGCAAGTTTACAGAACAACAATAACTTTTCACTGGTAAACTGGCCTATATATTTGAAACTTATCTCCTCCCATACACCCACCCACACACAAACACCCCCCCCACACACACAAATAGGCTAAATGACAAAGATTCACCGTTTCCATGAGAACATCTAATTTCTTTCATGACAGCGTCCATTCCGTGACAACACACTTTTAACAGAGGTGTGGCTTTCATTGCTTAATCTGATCCGAGCAACACGCAATGTCAACGCTAAATTAAGATTACAGTCAGCTGCATGTTACAAGCAGGATTTAGAAAACACTCAGATATATCTATACAGGCAAAAGTGCATAGGGCGACAGTGAGTCACTAGCTTTATATAGCGCAATAAAAAAGTTGCTCATCAGTGCAAAATACAAAATGATTATATAGGCGTAGAATATGTTACAACATTTCACTACATCTGGCTTGGGTAACTTATTGACAGAAATGTTAAATGTCAATTTAACATTGGGGGGGGGGGGGGGTGTTAGGCCTAAACTCATCCACCACCGATGTAGCACCCACCTGAGATGCACCTGATTGAGTTAATTCACGTGAAAACAGCAACCTGCCTGGCATTCTTACATTTAACACTCCACTTGTGATTAATATCTGATTTCCATTGAGAAGGTGATGACTGGTATTGCGTGATGAAACACAGATGTGACTCAATTTCAGAGGAAACTGTCACTTCTGAGGAAGATCTTACACTATACTTGGACCAACACAAATGATGTAACTTGATTACGGGTAGGTTTAGCAATGTCTGGTAAGCAATGGAAGCAGGGAAAGTGTTTTTCTGTGAGTTATGAAAGCAGATTTGTAACACCTTTCATCCTTTCATCAGCAATCACCTTTCATCAGCAATGAGCGAGATCACAAAGGGTTCGAGGTAGAAAGTAAGGTGTTTCAAGACAGGTTACAAATCTGGGATAACATCACTACTGAGTGGCAAGTTTGATAGAGAATAAAATATTCATCATCTCATTTATTATTATTATTATTATTATACACTGTACCCGGCATTGCCCGAAAAAGTACTCACTTAACCTCTCTGCTTCTCCTCTGTGTATCCTCTGCTCTCTCCAGGTGCTTCCAGGACTTTACAACCTACGCATGACCTTCCCCGGATCATAACCCACCTCCATGCAAACTTTCAGCCAAATCCGGCCTGCGGTGTGGGCGTGCAAAAAGATACAAACGCACACAGACACACACACCTTCGACTTTATTATATAGATTATTATATTGACTACTACTATGTTTAATTTTAATAAAATTGTGGAAGCATGGACTAACCTTAGCTAAAGACCGTGGGTGACAAGCATGGATCATTCTTTATTATAAATAAACTATTTCAATAACTGATTGTGCACATTAGGTGAGAAGATTTGATGAAGTTTTAACAAGTACTAGTGTTTGATTGTTTGCAATAGCACAGCATTAAATAGGCAATTTTATTTACAATTCTGTTTTTTTTTTTTTATCACATTTGTATTTTTCCCCAACTCTTTGATACTTTAATGCTATAGATTGTATGTTTTTGCTATAACTGTTTAACTTTGGTTTAATTTCTGGGATAAGAGACCCTGCATAAGCCCTTTGGGGTTTCTGTCTCTTCCTGCAGAATGTTTGTTTTGCTATACTTGTATCTGTCTTTACGTTTGTTTTGCTGTGTGCAAATAAATAAAATAAATGTAAAAAAAAACGTATGTTTCAGGTTTGCTGGTTGCTCTGCCTCTGCAGTAGGTTTATTTATTATGTGCACAATTTATATCCATTTGCATGATGTTCATGCAACTTGAGTGCATATTTTACATACAGTATTGTACAGTATCTTATAGTATTCCCTGTATTGCCTAATCTGGCAAGTAGGCCAAAGTCAAACCATAACAAGTATTTGCAAATACTATTTTGTGTGTCTGGATCACAGGAAGTTTGAGGCTTGACCAGCCAACCCTGAAACAGAGGCAGTAGACATATTATCAACTTGCTGAAACACATTGACGAGAAGTCAAAAAAGATTCATTTCAATACTATTTATTGAATGAAGCAGCACAAAGTTACAAACGTCTACAGAATACTTTTGTTCTACTTCAACGTGTACAAAATGTTATTGTACCCAAGAAAACATTTCTAAATGATATTAGCTAAAGTCTCCAGAGTTTACTGTGCAAATAACAAAAAATAAGACATAGTGTTGATGACCTTGGGATAACGCTACGGTTAAGAAATGTTGACCCTTTAAAAAAATGAATTGTTAGAACACTGACCAAAGCAACTGTCCAGCTTGGAAACACTTGTCTTTTTTTAATGAGGACAACCTGCAAATTATTTTCAAAAGGAAGGGAGAAGGCCTTGTTTTCGAAAGAATAAAATCCTCAATTTTCTTTTGCGTGAAAAGCAACATCAGATCAACACTGTCACCAAAGCTCACTCTTTCAGTTTCATAAAAAAAGAAAAAAGAATTCTCGCTAAAGGCCTTTGACACAAAAAGGGTCGCTCAGACACATGGCGTTACAATATAAAACATTACTGGAAGACTCAGTCGTGTACAGCACTGGTGAAGGGTGTGTGAGTGTGTGTTATCACATCTTGAGAGAGAGAGAGAGAGAGAGGGAGAGAGAGAGGAGAGAGAGAAATAGTGTATAATACATGTACATGTCTGCAATTGTGCTTGTGAATGTGTGTGTGTGTGTATTTTAGGTCTGATTGTGCATTTTGGATGTGCACGTGTGAGCTGATATAGGCCCCCCGAGAGTCAGTGCATCCTGCCTTGAATAGTTCCGACGAGAGGCATCGCCCAGACATTTTACGCACACCACAGACAAGCGCTTCGGGTAGTCATGGCAACAGGTTCATAGTCGTTAATACTGCCGTCGATGTGCAGTGCTAGTCTAGGCACAGAGTTAGCCTCCTTTCTCCTGCTGGCTCGCCACCCCCAGGCTACTAGAGGGGAGGGGTGGAGAGGAGAGGGGAGGGGGGGGGGGGGGGCATGTTGAGCCAGTGAACATCCAGCTCTCATGAGATTTCCCAAAAAATCAACTGCCGGCTGGTTCCTTCCTCTGATGCTGCAGCATGTCAGTCACACTCACTATGTCCTCCTCAGGCACCTGCAAGAGTGGAGAGTTGAAGGAGAAGGGAGAAGGGAGAATCTTAAAAGTGCGCTTCCATAAGTGGCCGTTAAGCGAATAAGTAGGTTTGGGCCCGGGGGGAAGGGGGGGAGAGAGAGAGAGAGAGAGAGAGTGAGTCAGAGAGAGAGAGAGAGAGAGAGAGAGAGAGAGAGAGAGAGAGATCTTTCCAATGGTTAATACTTGCCATAGGAGAAGTAATAATTATTGTCATGTAATCTGCTGGTGGCCCAATTTCTTTCTTTCTGGCAGTGACGAGTAAATATTACAGATGATATCACAGGAGAAATCCACATTCTGCGACGCTCGCCAAATAAGTCACAGAAAACAGTTGTGTCTGGGACTGACTCTGTGAATGGCCAGTGGCCCTACACTCCGTCAATCTACGACAGTACAGTTTGTATGCGTGTTTAGCTTGTAGCTTGGACTTGAAAACTGTAACAGAAATCGGACGGACGCAGTGCCAGTAGAGGGACACATTCGCAGGTAAAATGGAGAAACTTTGAACATTCTGCATTAAACCATAGTCAGGGACGATTATGTAAAAACTACGGTACATTAATTCATCCCAAAGAGAAATTGAGATGTAACTGACTGTCAGTCCCTATTTAGGCATGTGGGAGGCTGGGAGCTACTAGACGGGATTCCAACTGAGACTGACATTTCAGATAAACCAACTCCCGATGATTAACTGGTCAAAAGCGCATGACATGTTGTGTGTCTAGCACAGTAGCTTTAATGAAATCCACTGGTGTCAAGTAGAAATTCCTGTGGATTCTGAGAAAGACAAAAACAATAGAGCTGACTAATTCACTGAAACAGGAACAAGTCACAACATCCCTGTTACGGTCACTATTTTTCTGAGGAGATATAGACCCTTCAGCTTAGATAAATATTAAGTTCTATATTTCTTTCATATCTTTCTCTTTGGCTGTCATTAGGAGAATGATGTGGGTTTGCTCATGATCATTTTGTGTGTGGCGAGGGGAGTGACGTCATACCGGAGGGTATTTCAGTGACCCCGGAAGCAGTGTTCGGGGGGGGGGGGGGGGGGTTCAGGCTCTGGTCATGTGACATTGTTGAAGAGGAGCGGAGTACACCTTCCGTGCGACCCTTTTCGTGTTCTTTTGTACGCTTGAGTTCTCGTGTTTTGTTCGCGTCCGCATGAACGTTGATAGTGCATCGGCACTGGACACTATCGGCCCCCACCAGCGTGAGCTGTCCGATGGGAGCTAATGTACATCACCGCCTGGGCTAGCCTAGGTAAACCCAGCCCCCACGTGACCTGCTCTCTCAGTTCCCAGTCTGTAAGCAGGGTGAGCCTGAGAGCAGGTCACTGGGGGCTGGGTTTACCCAGGCTACGCCTGGGCTGCGACAGTCAAGTTAGCCAGGTGAGCTAATCCACCTGTCGTCAGGGTCGGACTGGGACTAAAAAACGGCCCTGGACCTTTCTACCCAGACCAGCCCACCTCAACCAGCCCGCGGCACGGATACTCCGCAACGCCCGCCCCATCGACGCACAAACACAAGAGCAAGCCAAAATTCGGAGGGAGCAAAAAAAAAAAAATTGACGGTAACCTTAGCTCGCAGCCGAAATTCTGGGCAGTTTTTATAAAATGTTGGTCGTTTGAAGCCAGATTTAGAGGAATATCTAATAATAATAATAAAAAAAGCATTCCCAAAGTGGGCCGCTGGGGTTCACACTTTTTTTTTTTTGCCTGGTCAAGCGACCCACCAGCCCACCGGGATTTGTCCCGGTGCTCCCGATGGCCAGGCGACTATGCCTGTCGTTCCCTCTAATGACAGCCAGGTTTCATTGTCTTCTTTATCATGTTATTGTACCATATGCCAGGTAACCCCTAGACACAGAGGAATACAAGCCTGAATATGAATATTGATATAACTGGGCAGGCGGTACGTGACATCCCCCATGCACATGTTTTTACACTGATCTTGCAGTTGTATTACTATTACTCTTATTATTGTGGTTATTCAATCGTTCAGAATTTACTCATCCTTTTCACGCTTCCTCTTTCCAAAAGTTTTTGTTGCACAGTTTCATTTTCATTCACTTCCATTAAAAAATAAATCCTGTTTCAACCTCCTGTGGTCTACAGATAGGATTAAGCTTTAGATAGTCTAACAGGCTGACAAACACTAAATTATCCATTATTTAATTCCAGGAATACAGAATGATGGAAAATTAGAAAAACGTGGGAGTTGTACATCGATTGACTTCACCTGATTTGCTGTTGATTAGCCTGAAAAGCAATAAGACATCTTTCTCTTCCTGAGTTTCTCCACCCGAGAACTATTTCTACTCATATCTAGAGTTTCATGTTCGATAGCAAGCCATGTAAAGCATCTGCTCTGTGAATGTGTTTGTTTACTGCTGTACTGTAGGCAGCTGAGGTGTGAAGTTCTCAGAAGGAGGCACTCTGACCTCACAGACTGTTTCCATGAATCTTATCGATAGCATTTCTGCTATTATGACTGCCATCTGCAAAACTGCCATCTCAGTTAACAGGGTTTTTTCCATAATTGTGGAATCCCATGACGTTAACACTTCAGAATGACCTCCTTGATCTATTAAACCTGACACTTTACTTTCAGTTTGTGTGTTCTGCTCCATGAGGGGCTTGTGATGGAAACATTTGCTGAAATGCCCTGCTGATCCATCAATAATGAGACATCCGTTTTAAGTGTTTTTAGGAGGATTTTATTCTACAATAACATCTGTGCACAGAGGTCTCCCCGACCACATTGTCAGAGGAGCCCCGAATCATCGTTTACAACACATCATATACTGAAACTATGACACCCGCGCCCCAACCTGGAGGGCAGTACTTTTCCACTTCATTCAACCTCTCTCCAACTCAGTATATTTCCATGACGCCAATAGTTAATCTGATGTTCACAAGACACAACAATCCAGTCTATTCCCCCAAAACAAGATACATGTTCTCCCTGTACAGGAATATTCTGCAATGATGAAGAACATAGTTCACAAAATACATCTTAGAAGGGCCATAGTTCATAATCAATCAATCAATAAGCACTCAATCAATAATTTGCTATCACAGGCTGAACACAATGACAAAGCCTAAATCTTACACCTATAATCGGAGAGGAGGGCAGCGTAAAGTTGTAGTTGTACAATTGCTCAACTGCACCTGCGCGAAGCGGCCGAGCTGCGTATGTGAGCCCTCGTAGCGGGCGGACCCTCGTGGGGACACCAACGAGGGACAATATTGTGACTCCGAAAACTTGACAACGTTGGACCGGAAGCGCCAACAAATGTAATGGCGGCGACTGGGGCCGCTACTTCCGCTGTCGCCTCGTGCACACCAACAATGGCAAAATCGCTTTTCCGCTGTGCCGCAGCGTTTTGTGGGCGTGGAAACCAGCTTCCAGCTTGGAGCTGTAGAAACGTTTTCAGGTAGATGTACACAGAAGGGTGGGGGGACGAAATGTGTAGGAAGAGCTGTCATTGGGTAGCTTTAACGAAAGGTCCCGCCCTAGTCCCGCCCCGCGAGTGTTAAGCCGCTCACGGCCCGGCCACATCTACGCGTCGTTTGACGCGGGCTGACGCTGCTGCCCATCCACTTTGTATTGGAACATGCTGCTCGACGCCTCGCGAAGCATGCTGGGAGACCAGACGACGCGTAGCAGGCTTGTGAAGCGACAGTGGGCAACAGAGGGGGCGGGGTGGAGTTTGACAAAGTACAAAGCTAGCCAATTGAGCTCGTCCTAGGACCTATCCTACCCTTCCTGTCCTCTTCCACTTCCTCTCTACCACCAATTTTCAAAGAAGTAAAGTAAATCTGCTGCTTCCGGATTTCCACGGCCACCAAGCGTCAAGCGTCCATACAGCCAAGCGTCAGCCCGCGTCAAACGACGCGTAGATGTGGCTCCACCGTCAGAGACAAGCCGCCTCTAGTCTGCGACAGCGAAACGCAGGGCGGTTCCTGCGGCAGGGGGCGCGAGGTTGAAATGGACCAATCAGATGCGGAAATAGAGCAAGACAGCCTATCAAGCTGCAGCGTCAAAGAGGCTTTCACAGGAGGCATGCCGCCGAGCGTTTCATGATGTGCATGACGGCTCCTACACACCGCCGACGAGTCTAAGCGAGAAACTCGCATGTACTCGCACTCGCCCTGCAGCTTGGTTGGCTGCCTTGCTATATTTCCGTCTTCAATTGGTCGATTTCGAAATGCCCCTCCTTCCCTCGTTGCCACCTTGTCGCTCACCAGCTTGCAAAGCATGCTGGGATACCTGGCGTCAAGACATCGCAGGCGACAAGACGAGAGGAGGGGCCAAAACCGAAATAGACCAATTGAAGACAGGAATACAGCAAGGCAGCCAACCAAGCTGCAGGGCGAGTTGCGAGTACCTGCGAGTTTATCGCTTAGACTCGGCGGCGGCGGTGTGCAGGGGGTCTGAGGCGTCTGCAGCAGACGAGTTTAACTGCATACCTGCCAACACTCCCGATTTAGGCGGGAGTCTCCCGATTTTTAACCCTTCCTCCCGCTGTGCTCCCGGCTTGGTCATTTCTCCCGCTAATCTCCCGATTTGTAGGAGGATGTGTCGTGGTACCTGGCAACCCAGAAGCAGTGACGAGTGACGCGCGGTGCGTCGCTGCGCTCACTCAAGCAGCTCAGCTTTGCCACAGGAAATGGAGGAAACAGGTCTCAAGAAGAAGAGATACGCTACCACATTTCAGTCCACTTGGCACGAAGCCATCCCGTTTCTAACCGCTACCCACGTCAGCACATTGTTTTGGGGTCAATGTGGCTCTTGGTTGCGTGCCACTGCAATACTGTAGTATTGAATGCGTGTGTTTTACTGGCATTGTTCCGGATCTTTGAACTTGTGTAAGATTCAGAAGTGGACCTTCAATAAAAAAAAGTTTGAGAACCCCTGGTATCTAGTCATATTCTTAATATACACACTGCTAGTAGAGTGTCAATCTTTCCCATTGCCTTTCAGTGATCCATTAGTCATTTGGAAACTGTAGCTGGTTCTGGAATAGACTTGCGCTTTGATGCTGCAGCAGCAACTTCGGCAGTGTTTTAAGCAAGTTTTATTCCCAGATTAGAGAGGTTTCGCCTGTGTGTGTGTGTGTGTGTGTGTGTGTGTGTGTGTGTGTGTGTGTGTGTGTGTGTGTGCGTGTGATGGTCCTATCAAATAGTACTGACTTGATTGTTGGATTACAGAATAAACCAAATGTGTTATCTTCCAGCATTACAAAATGTACGTTGCAGTTGAAGACCACAGGGTTGCAACACTAACCCTTGGACATCAAGGACTTTTCAATGACTACTTGGCATTGGCATGTTTTTGTCCTCCCTGAAATACATTGGGATAGAACAAGTAAAAACTCCAAGAAGGGAGAGTTTCCATATATTGACTCTCCAGACTCTCACACCCAGAGGCCTGAATCAGGAGTTATGACATTAAACATTTCCTCTAAAAACATGTTTTTGTAATTACAAATGTAGCCCAAAAATCCAATCAAGGGTGATGAATACCCCTTTCTAATGGTCTAAAAATACTCTTTCCTAATATGTCTTTGCTTCCCTTTGTGTTATTTACATACTAGGGAGTTCTGTGCTCCTTTTTGCTCCCGTTTTATCAAATTTAAATTTTAAAACTTTTCCAATTGACTAAATAATCTTTTTAAATGTGTGGAATCATTTTGTACTACGGTCTGTATATTACAATCTATTGTATACAACCCCTAATTTTATATTCTCTTGGCATCTTGTGTTAGGTTGTTTTTTTCCAGCACTTGCTTTTTTTCCAGCACTTGCTATTTGTTGCAAGTCCCTATTGCTCTTTCTCTGTTCCCTGTGTACTTGTATCCACTTGTATACGACCCCTGGGTTGAGTAATCTGTATGAATTATGTTTTGATATGCTTCACCCTGAGAGGTGCTGATTGCACCACCCACACCAGCCACCCATAGAGCCTATTAGCCTATGAATGGCAGTTTATGTGGGTGTCAGTCACCAAACATTTCTGACCTGAAGAAGATCCAATAGGATCGAAACGTCCATTCTTGTGTCTCAATAAACTATACGGCATGGAGTAAGTGTGCAGGCTCTACCTTTTTCATGTTTTTGGAGTAAGACATGAAATCGGTCAGAATAGAGTAGCACAGGGATGACGTATTTTGGTAGCCTTACCCGGGTTCTGCTCCGACTCACAAAATGTGCATATCAGAGTGGACTGCGGTATTGGCCTTGGCGGTGGTCTGCGCTCTCTGAGTGCACTTCTAGTTAGTAGCATCATCAGCTGCCCAAACATGTCTTTTGAGGACAAATATGGATTATATAAAGGTGCCTGGATTTCCTGAGTTGCATGAAGCCGTACCTCCCTACCTGTCGGGTCTAAACAAGCCGTTAACACGGACTTACCAGTGAACTCTGCAATTGTTAGCAATAGTTTTTCCCCTCAAATGATTTGAATTGAAACTAATTTCTCAAACTCCGCTATCTAAACTCGCCTCATTGCTTTACTCACGATCTTGTCACCACAAGGTGAAGTCATTCGTTTTTAAACTGCTGCTGTATCAATACAAATATTTCTCATGGGGTTTCCCACAGGGTGTGAAGAGTTGATCCACAATGGAGACAAGTCCAGAGAGCTGAGGCCTATTGATAGATTTAGGCAGAATAGGCATTATAGTTTAATTTAAAACAAATCTAGTACTTTCAAGGCCAATTCATTTTTCTCAAATCCACAAACTTCCAAGGAACCCTGAAAACAGTAACACACCCACCACACAGATCCTTGAGACCAATGATTTTGTATGGCGACATACTTTTTTAAAATACCCGTCTACTACCAATTCCTACAGGGCGAAACTGAGCCAAACATGCAAACAATCTTTATTCATCTGCCCTCAGTTTGATCACGAAACTGCTATGATGATGATGATGCAATATCCTGCAGGGTTTGAGTATGTTTAACACATTTCTCAATGGCCTGAGACAGATCTGTGGATGTTTTAACTCCCCGCAATTTAAACACAGTGAAATTTCAAGTGATTCAAATTACTCGACACCCCGACATTACAGTGCTGCTCTATTCTGCCCATGGCCCTACGTAGGGCCCTACATAGGGCCCTACGGCGACCCCAGGTGGCCAGGACAAGGGAACCAGGAGGTGAAGAAGTGGGACTCACCAGTGCGTGGTCGAAGCTGAAGGTGCTTATGTAATAGGCAGAGATGTCGCTGTCGGCTAGAGGCTGAGATATCTGGGCAACGATACCGCACTCATCTAGAGGAACCAGGGCAGAGGCAAATGACAACGCACACCCCAGATTAAAGGATCACACTCGAGAACAGGGCATGTACTGTACATGTGTACCGAAGCCACATTTAAGACCTTTAATGCAAATGTCACCATCAAAATAACAAAACCTTGTCAGAGGTCAAGAAAACTTGTCAGATAGCCTATTTCCAACTGATCATAGCTAATGGAGGTTATAAAACTACAAAACTACATGTGTAGAGACATGTTGTCAAAGTGTATTTATTTATTTAAGCGTATGCAAAACATGTCTGTATTAACCCTGCTCAGTGTTAATCTGAGTCAACATGCATGTGGATCAAATTGACCAGTAAATATGACCTGTAAAGTGTAAGTCTACATGCCATTTGCCTCAGCCTTACTTTCCTCCTCTACTTTGACTAGGATCACCAAATGGAAAGAATCTGTCAATACCTAAATTCATTTAATTTCATTTATATCTAAATTCACATCTGTGAACGTACAAGAAAGTAAATAAAAACTAAGACCTCGATCTGTAGTCAATACATATATTGATTCTTTTCAAGGCCTTACATTTCATTAGAGACTTTTCCACACAAAAACGACCCACAGTCAGACTCCCTGGTGAACTTGGAGGGTTAAGCATATACAGTAAATGTATAAGAAGCAGCCTTACCAAATCCCAGCGGCTGTCCCCCAATGCGCACCATCCTCCACAGCTCCCCAGACGAGCTGGTGAAGAGAAGATCAGCAGGGAACCTACAGCACAGAGATCAAGCACCGATTTCTACCAAGCAAGCAAGAGTAGATACATACAATACATGCATATATGTAAGAGTGCATTTCAGAGGTGGAGGAGCTCTGACAATTGCATTACCCTCATTAGTGCCTGCACATACCTGCATACATGCATCTAACCAGCAATCTGGTCAATCTATCTACCTCCCGTTTGTGTAAGCATAGTTAGTATAGCGGAAGATGTCAGTTGGTTCAGTGCGAGAGAAAGTTGGTTAGAAGCCTTACTGTCTCTGAGCCTCGGTGTCCATCACCAGTGAGATGTAGCCGTCAATGAGGGAGAAGGAGAAGAACTTGATGCAGTCCAGGTCTTGGCTGGGGCTCGACGACGCTCCCTCCTCCTTAGGACTATCATGGGAGAAAGGAGGAAACACGAGCAGGAAGACGGCAGTGACGCAAAGATGAATGGGAACACACTTTCTTTTTGAGCCATTACTAAAGTCTGAGGTCTTTCAGTCACACAATGAAATGATCGTTGAGAAGCACAACAAACAAAAATGACTCGGAGGGAAGTGTTGGTTTTATTCAAAGCTCAAAGCGCAAAATGTCAAATTTTGGCAAATGGTCAAACCGTTGCAATGCTTTAGCAAGTGGTGCTAAATCAGATTTGGTCATTGTTGACACTTTGGAACGTTGTATATACCACTTCAGAGAGAGAGCTGAGAGTAATAGTTAAGGGCTGGTTGTGATGATGCTTGGATGTATACTACTGTATACATAACCTCACATGACCTTAAGATGGGCCAAAGTGGTGGTGCCACTTTCCTTTTCTTAATCAAACTACCGGTAATTAAACCCATATTATATACTATCACAAATTAGCCTGTTGTTGCTGCCCATTGTCAACATCCCCAGTTCTTTAAAATCACCAGATGTATCACATTTAAAAAAAAGAAAAGTAAATTTAACACAGATTGTCCAAAATCCCCAGTATGTCTCTCATCTCACTGGAGATAATTAAACTGATATAATATTTAATTATGTATCTGCCATGACATGGCAAATTTAGAAACCATTTTAGTGTATCATGTATGACTTCATTAACAACAGACCAATTGACAAGCCAATGATGAGCCCCGGTGTCTTTTTGGAACTTGTGCTGCCACCTTGTGTCTCAGACAGGTACTTCAACAGTGAGGCAGTGGGGAACTCACCTGTTGGAGTAGAAGAGGACGTCGATCAGAGTGGTGGCGATAGACGGCAGCGTATCTGGGTCCAGAGACATCACACAGAACTGGTTCTGGGGGATCAGCACCGGGTGAACCGTGGGCTGGATGGCTGCGAGCAACAAGGATAATGTTGGTTTGTAACAACAGCTAGCCTACCTGTACCTGGGCTGGTTTTCACATAAAGCATGGCTCTGTTGAATTAAATAACTTTTCATACATTTCCACGTGAATATTACTTCTCAGCACAGGTGTAGATCTGGGGGAGACATATTAGGAGCGGGATGCAATATTTTTCTCTAATGCTTTTCTCATGTCAAATAATATTTTCTTTCAATCTTGCTGAAATGAGGGAATTTGGAGTTGTGTTCAGGTTATTACTAAGCTCATAACAGGCCAGTGTGATTTGCTGCCCAGCAAGCTGCTACCTTCCCTTCCTTCCCCACGTTGAAATGAAGCCTACAGTCTTGCTTCTTAGAAAATCACGAGAAATTGATTTTTTTTTATCATTTACAATTTGTATTATTTTGTAGCACAACAGTCAAAGGGTGGACAAACTTTTGAGCATGACTGTGTGCACCACCCACATCGCACAGTATGTACTTTACCTCACGATGACGTAAAGAGCATTTCCAGCAAAGGACACACTAATTAAATTAAATTCAATTAAATTCAATCCAATTATGCCTTTGTGTTTGCCATCTAGTTCCCAGCCTGTTTGCACTGTTTCCAGCTAACATACATTATTAAATGTTTGTTTAAGTTAGCAAACATTGGCCTTGTGGGACACACCAGGTGTTCTTGGACAGCAGGCTCCTCTGGTCCTAAACGCACTTGTCTTTTCACCTCCTTTTTTTGCGACTCTTTATGCTGCCAGGCAAGATTAATCAATGCCAGAAAAAGAGGTGAATTCATACTCAACAACAGCTGTACGCTCTTCTCATATCTGCTCCTAAAGCATGCGACCATTTTTCAGCGATGGTCGGCGGATAAACTGTTTATACCGTGTAGTGTACACAAAAGCTGGAGGTGATGCTACAGGGTTTTCAGTGTGCCAGAGAGGTGGCTGAGTTGGCAGCCGAGCAGCCAGGACTTTGAGCCGTACCGTCCTTGCCGTTCTTCTGGAGGCCGTTGTGAACGTCCTCCTGACAGTGCACAGGCACAGACTCTCCTCCCACCTCTCTGTAGATGTTGAACTCCTCCTCCAGAGTGGTGATGACTACGGACAGGTCTTTCTCCCTCACCTACACAGAAACGGACGTGGTGGAAGAGGTTTCAGCGCACACTTGCGAAACAAACATAAACGGAGCCACAATCCCATTAATTTGCCATGCGAGATCAGCGAGTCGCTTCAAGCCACGCAACAACACTGGCTCCGTTTGTTAAGGATACAAAAGGGGATATTATGCACCTCCGTTCACTTTGCATGTCAACTATTAACATATTTGCTGACAGAAACGTCTGTCGAGCTGTCGTCCGTTTCTGTCCACTTAGCACTTTCACTTGTCATCCATCAACTCACTGTTGGCGCCCTCAGCTCTGTTGGGAATTCATTCCTTACTTGTTTTAATGGTGCGTAGGCAAAAAGCAGCACGGCTTCTTTTGCTTGTCAGCACTCAGTAGGTCAATGGTTTCTTTGCCAGACAAACTTTGCAGAGGGTTTAGAAATTAGAGTTTAAAGTATTGCTCCCAACAGCTCTGAATTATAAAGTAGCAAATATCTCAAAGTGTCTCCATCATTTTGACAAGAAACATGCACACACTGAATGGATTGGAAGAACTTAAAAAAATAAAAAATAGGTAGGACTCACCAGGATAAAGTCCGTCTGATAGGTGGAGAGCATGAAGACGGACACGTGCTGCTGGGCCAATGGGGCGATGACTGACTTGGCGATCTTGGTGACGCCCACAGCCTGGGAGCTGCTGGAAGCGTTGCCGCTGGAGACCACGTTGAGCGGCAGCCAGATGGAGCTTTCCACCTGGAGATGCTCTGAGGGCTGGAGCTCTGGAGGGGGACGGACGGATGGTCAGCGAGTCCACAGCTTCACCAACTGTATGCATGACCTCAGTACACTGCATTAGACTGTTGTATTACACTCAACATGGACTCCTATCACCCTCACTTTTAGTTTAGAACCGGGGATGAACGATATATTGGCAATCATATCGGCCGATATATATATATATATATATATATATATATATATATATATATATATATATATATATATATATATATATATATATATAATAATAATAATAATGATTGGATTTATATAGCGCCTTTCCAAGTGCTCAAAGCGCTTCACAGAATCATTATTCGTTCACACCATTCGTAACGGTGGTTCGAAAAACGGCCCCTCCGCCCACCACCATTCATGTCTACATTCATACCAATCATACGAGGCAAGGAGGGTTAAGTGTCTTGCCCAAGGACACAACGACAGCAGCTGGGAGGGAGCGGGGATCGAACCGCCAACCCTTGCGTCATTGGCCGACCCGCTCTACCTCCTGAGCTAAAGCCGAAGATATCGAAGATATTATAGAAGATATCGAAGATTTCAGTTTCGTTCTTTGGCGACACCTATGGCGATGAGCGGTAATTGCAGGTGAGATCCAAAACAGTGCTGCATCCTCTGTGTCACCACAGACACCCAGTTCATAAATGCTGCAATACAGAAAATACAAAGGCTTCCATCAATGGGCCATAGGCTCAATCACCATTGTGTTAGCTCAGTTGGCGTCGATAGTGACTTTTATTTTATTTACATGAACATCTTTGAGATGAACACTTTAATATTGGTTACGATTCATGAGCTTTTCCAAATGTTTTGGAAAGAAAGACATTATTTGTTCAAATGCACAGTCTTTACATGCGTCTTTCCAGTATGTGCAATATTTGATTATCATAGAAATGTGTTTTTATACAGTCTAGATCATATCGACATGGTCAAATATCGGTTATCGGCCGTAACAGCAATGTTAATAGCGGTTATCAGTATATCAACCAAAATTTTCATATCAGTGCATCCCTAAAAAAAGAAAAAGAAAACAGAAGCTGCTTTACTTTCAAGGTAAAAGCAGAACACTCTTTAAAGTAATGGTACCACTCGACCACTAATGGGAAAGGCAGCTGCAGTGTCCTCAAATGAATTTCCTGAATGCGGATGACCTCATGTTGCAGGCGCAGTTGTGTGATTAAATTATGTTGAGCAATGAGCACGGTTGAAACTGATTAATATCTTTAGCAATATCGAGAGATGGCCTATTTAGCTTTGTGAAGGTGTGAAACTATACGAGGCAGCTTTAAGTAATGTATACAGTCTACTTCCTGTTGTTGCTGCCTAGTGTAACATACCCCCACTTCCTCTCACATCGCCCCCTCCCCCCCCCCCCTCTCTTCTTTCAGTGACATTAGCACGGAGACCAGACCTCAAATGCTCCCCAGCAGCTATTTATACCATACAGCTAAAGTCAAACGTATGGCCAGGGTAGGCCTACTGTACCACCACAGCATACTTTATATATATATTATATAATATATATTATATATTATTTATATATATGGGCAACATTTTTTTCCCTGAGGGCCATACTGACTTACATCAAGTAAGTGGAGGGCCACACATTGGAGATCATACCTGCCAACACTCCTGATTTTCGCGGGAGTCTCATTATTTTTAACCCTCTCTCTCCCGTTGTGATTGGTAATTTATTGTTAATCTCCTGATATAATAGTGATACAAATCCAACGGCTGTAGCAGATGAGATTTATTAACATGGGTATCAGCTCACACTGAGTATATAGTATAAAGTTGATAGGCTACTCCGTGTGAGCTGATGATACCCACACATGAATGTGCACATTACACACATGGTCCTAATGAGGAGGTAAAGCAGGGTTAAAGGTCAGCCTGG
Organism: Poromitra crassiceps; assembly: GCF_964638095.1. Classification (NCBI taxonomy): domain Eukaryota; kingdom Metazoa; phylum Chordata; class Actinopteri; order Beryciformes; family Melamphaidae; genus Poromitra; species Poromitra crassiceps. The sequence continues at coordinate 33,492,806 of NC_139631.1, forward strand.
GCTGTATCATCTGACACAGGATGGGCAGTGAAAGCAGGGCTGAGTCAAAGTGGCAGGACAGGATCCTTCACTCTCCTTTCCCCCAAAGTGGAAACTGGCAGCTAACCTGGGAAACAGGTGGCTATCCAGGAGGTAAGCAAGGAGCTGAGGGCAAACTTTCCACAGACTTCCTTTGGGATGCATGATTTAAAATCATGCATAACTTCAGAAAAGAAACTTTTTGGCAAAAAAAAGAAGAAGTGATGATGATGAGAGCCTTTGAGCTACCATTTAGCCAACTACAAAAACTGTCAAGCACCATCTGTCTACTCCCTGCTTTGCTCTACTCCCCTTCAAAAGGGCCACTGTTCTGGTTGGCATAATTTTGTCAGATGCAGCCCCTGGTGGCTTCACCACACACCAGCTTTTACCTCTCGAAATAGACACACAGTTAGACGGAGAGAGGAGACAGAGAGAGAGAGACAGAGAGAGAGAGAGAGAGAGAGAGAGAGAGAGAGTAACAGAGCAGCCAGAGAGAGAGAGAGAGAGAGAGAGAGAGAGAGAGAGAGAGAGAGAGAGAGAGAAACAGAGCAGCCAGAGGCGATGTATGCCTTTAACAACTACATCCATTTCAAAAGACTGGACGTAAGCGCCTGGATGATAAGAGTGGAGGGAACAATAGCACACAGGAAGTTGTAAAGTATTGTTGACTCGAGTTAGAATGTTCAATTTCCAACTGCAAAATATTGATTATTGATTGATGGCAAATGGGGCATCTCAATTAGGGGAGATGAGAGGCTCTGCTCTACTGTAGCCCCAGTTACGCTCGACCACACCCACTCTCCCATACTGACTGCTGGCATGAAAGTTCAAGTTGAACCTATAGCAGCACTTTGAATCATTTTGATGGTACACGGTACAGTGACTTCTAATAGGGAGAATGGCGGCTCCGTCATTCCCACACCGCCCTCCGAAGGCCTGGTGCTGCACTGTGGATTCTTGGTGTCTGCGTCCCGGAGCGGCTTGAGACAGTGTCAAGTTGCCTGGAACTTTTAACTCCATTTCCTGCACAGCTCCTTCAAATTAAACGTTTTCCCGCTGACAAACTAACCGGATGCTTTTATTGTGAGGTATGTATAGTAAGTGAAACGTGTTTCGCTTGCTAGCTTGATTAGTACGGCGCGGGTTACTACTTCTCTCACTGAAACAAGTCGAGACAAGAACATTTGGGGATATTTGGAGTGATTCTTTCGCTAGCGAATCAGTTATAAACACTGCAGAAAGGGAAAGGCAAAGTAGAGTACAAGCAGAAACCGAAAGATATGGATAAAATGGATATAGAGATTTTTGGAGGGAGTGAAACCATTCCTTTGGTTGTTCATACACTTATTGTACATGGTGAGGTCTGTGAGGGTGGAGGAAACAAGGAAGGAAGGAAGTAATATTAGAATGGTAAAAAAAACAGAGCCCTAACAGTGGTCCCATGAAGGACGCCTATCTGTGATGAAAGGTTATGTGTGTGTGAGTAGAGCTGGGTATCGTTTAAAGAATTACAACACCAGTACCCTTAAAATGATACCGATACCAATAGAGCACTTCATTCAAATCAATACCTTTTTTGAACGATACCGTACTTTGAGCATTTTGGAACACTGAACTGCCAACTCACATCACATACACTGCGCTCAACGTCACCACCACAGACTGTATGGGTTGTAGCTGCTGCGGTAGGGGGCCAATCACACATGTCACATTAAAGGAGCATTTAGGCATTTTATAACCTGGACCCTATTTTATTTTATATTTTATGTATAACTAAGTAATGTGAACAGAAATCTTTAAAATTGTTGCAGTATTGACCAAGACCACTTGGCAGCCTCTTTTCCCACATTCCCTGCCTTTTGCACTAAATGAGCTTGTTTTGACCCCTGACTGGATCAGATTATTCCATCATGACATTATTATCAAGAGATATCATTTTCCTTCTTCCGCTTGATCCAAGTCTCACGAGAGTCTCGCTCAAGTCTCACGACGTCACGAGAGTTGCGTTGTTTGCCGGAAGTCAACTGTGGTGGGGCGGAAAGCTGGGACTGGGAGCTGCCATGTTTGTTTGGGCTAACAGATCGCGTAGCTGATTGATTTTGTAAGTTATGGCGGAATATTTGATTTGATTTCGAGAATATGGACGAGGAGGCATTTGAATTCGATGGCCGCCCGTATTTATTTGAGCCAGACAAACGTTATACGGATTACAAACTTCTATCTCTACCAATGAGATGGACACAGCAGACAGAGAAGAGGGTGAACATGCTGCTGCAAGGTAAATACAAACGTTCATTTTCTCTCTCTTTTTTACAATAACAATCTGAGCCTGTGTGTCTCTCTCTGTTTTACAATAACAATCTGAGCCTGTCTTGCAAAAACAAGCTTGTTTAGTGGACGTACGGGCAAGCTGCCAAGGCAGGAGGGGCATGTGAAAAGAAGCGATCTAGGTCAATACTGCACCAATTCCAAAAATTTCTGTTGACATGACTTGGTTATACATAAACAAATATAAAAATAGGGTCCATGTTGAAAAATACCGAAATTTAAATCGAAAAAGGCTTGCGGTGATTGGCCATACAACCATTATAAAACCATTATAAAACCATGCAAATAGTAATTTCCTCCTTGATCTGTGTACAAAAAGGATGGAATGCAGGTATGGTTTGACTGGAGAGGTTTTGATACTGCTTGGTACTGGCTTATTTTGCTGGTCTGTGAGAGTGTTTACCTTTGAATCCTTCTTGATCAAGGACAACGGTGTAGTTCTCCGGCGTCTCCGTCAGACTGAGAAACTTGCATCTGGGACGAGAGAGGAAGGACAGCCGAGGAGAGAGCGAGGTGATAAGGAGGAGATAGAGAAGAGGAACAACAGTGTTATTATATCATACAACCAAGCCAACAAAAGAATACTCAGATTTTCATAATCACAGTTCGTTACTGGGAATCGAGTGAATGGAGGTCTCCGAAAACACAGACGGGGTTCAGGACAAAAACAAAAACCAAGCCACGCTCAGCATTATGCCAATATCCCCCCCTTTGTATCCTGCAGATGGTGGGTATCCCATCAAACTGGGGCAGCCTCAGTCACCCACTTAGGGCTGCAGCTATCGATTATTTATTTTACTAATCAAGTATTCTACCGATTATTCCAACGATTAATCGAGTAATCAGATAAGATGCCGTTCAGGCTGGAAAAAAAAACAAAGTAACGTAAGAAGAAGCAGAAGTGGTGGACTCCAGAGGTTGAAACAAAACAGAGTAAAAAATTTGAATAAAAGGGAACAACAAATAACGACACAGTAGGCCGACTCTGTGCCGGAATCTGGCAGCTACCCCAAAATCATCAAATGTCTTCTTTTGTCTTAACAGTCCACAACCCAAAGATAATCAGTTTGCTAGAAAATATGTGTATTTCTTCTTCAGAATTTAGTCTTAAACGATTATCGATTGTAAAAATAGCCGACGATACATTTTCTGTCGATCATTCGTTGCAGCTCTACTACACCCACTGCTGTATTCAAAGAAAGTCAGGCAAGACCACTGGCACTGCTAATGTGATGCTATTTGAAATCACTGGACTGTGTGTGTGTGTGTGTGTGTGTGTGTGTGTGTGTGTGTGTGTTGTACTGCAAAACTACGTTTGTAAGTTGTCCGTAGTACATCTCTGCAGCAGCATCACCACACCGAGCCATTCGTCTAACTGCACTTTGTATCTTGAGATTATGAGATATTTGTCACTTGCATCATTATTAGGCTTGGAGCCAAAAGCATTTGCTTTCAAAGACTGCCGCTTGGTCTGGCCACAGACTGCTGCTTGGTCTGGCCACGGTGTTCGGCTGCATTGAATGTTGCCTTTGTGAAACAGTGGAAAAGGGGGAGGTGGGGGACGATGTGTACTAGAGAAACAAAACACTAAAATAGGCCCATGGGTGGAGGTAAGTGTTCTTGTAGAACAGACATTTGCTGGACCAAATCCGCTTTTGGAACCAACGGGCTTCAATCCAAATCAGGTTTCTGAAGATGACAAATGTTCCTTTTTCCATGAACACGAAAATGCTGTGTAATGTAATAGCACAAACAACAAGGAAACTCGAGTCGAAATGTCAAGTGCCTGTTGCACTGCGGGACAGGCAATAGGAATGGATTAATGTGTAATCCAGGAGCCTGACATGCTGCCCAGACAGCAGCCTTTTGTTCACTGTGACACTGAGGAGACTGTTAACGAGGAGACTGTAACGAGGAGACTGTAACGAGGAGACCGTAACGAGGAGACCGTAACGAGGAGACCGTAACGAGGAGACTGTAACGAGGAGACTGTAACGAGGCGAGACAGTTATCTTAGCATCTGGTGACCGGCCGCAGGCTCCAGACTTTCACTAGGCTGCCGGTGAGGGACTGCAGGAGGCTTGGGGTTCGAGGTGTGTTTTAGGTAATGGGTGGGATTTAATAATGATTAGGTTGTTTGATTGCATTAAATGCTGTAGGCAACTCAACACATTAACAGCTCCAAAATGGCAGCGAGAGATAACCCCTCATGACACATTTGAACTTCAACACCGAGAAATCATGTGATGTGACACCAACAATAATCTGCATGTTCATGTTCACCGGCTGGCCTGTGATCGCTTTAGGCAGGAAAAGCAAACGATCACAGATCTCTGGCTTTCTCTGGACGGAGCGCTGCCTTGCTGCTGTTTTAAGCTAAGAGACGTTTATATTTTTGCTCTCAAGTTTCAAATTGTCACTTCCTGAGAGGATTTCCCGCCAGTGTAAGAAATTTCATTGGGGCAAATCGGGCAAATCTATGGGGTCTCAGTTATTGCGGATGGGACACTCTTCTCTGTTGCAGCCCAAATTTGAGATTTAGGCTCGGACAACAACGGTTTTATTCTCACATTAAAAAATATGCGAAAACAAATCAAGACACTTTTCTCTGGATATAAAGCTTAAAGGTCCCATTCCGTGCAAAAGCTGTTTTTACTTGTAAATGCATATATACTGCTGTCAGCCCTCCCTGTAATGAGTGGTCACACGCTCAGAACTGCCACAGTTGGATTTGTCCCTATCCAGCGTCCCTCTGCAGTCTCCTCCAAGCCACACCCCCAAACGCTTCGTTTGCCCAGAGGGGAATCTGGGGGAATCGGGACGTCACTAGCTTCCTCCTGCATACTGCGCGGGTCTCTCTCACACAAGCTACCTGCACCATTTAGTCTATAGCCACAAAATTAACACTTCTAGCTGGAGCGACGCCAACTGTACGTGATCCAGCAACTGCAGAGGTGCATTCGGTAAGTCTAGGCATTTTGAGATGTCCTCTTTAGCGTAGTACCGTTTAGTTAACGATAACTCGCAACCTAGCGTGCTGGTCCACAGACGCTAATCTGATTGGCCGCTGGGAGCCTGGGGCGGGCTCTCCCTCAGCGGCCAATGGGAACTGTTAGTTCTGAATATATTATAGAAACAGGCCGTTCTTGGGAAGCTACCAGAAGAGGGAGTGAGAACTCCGTCACAACAAACGGGTTTGCTATATTTTCGACAGATTAATCCAGAATCATGTTTTATGGACCAGAGACACACGTTTTTAAGAGGTTACAGCTGCACGAATTGGGACCTTTAAGGTTGGCATAAAGGATATTTGATGACAGCTTGCAGATGGGGCATGCATGCATATTGCATAGAGGTTCAAAAGCATCCCTCAGCCAAAAAGAAAGCCTTGCAAAAGACTTGTTGTCAATTGACTTTTATTAGAGAGAGGCTGTTGTAGAATGGAATTTAGCAGACAGTGATTTAAATTGTACCTATCAGAGGCTGTGAGCTGCTTCAACATGATGGGCAACCTCTGTTTGCTTCATTTGAGTCCTTCAAAAGATAGCGCTGTGCGTTCCTGTTTTCCTAAAATGCGTCAGTGGAGGCGGAGCTACATCCTTCTACGTGTTCCTCCGCTGCTATCAGTCAACTGAGGCCATTACAGTAGAGTCCACAGAGCGAAACCGCTCATCGCCTGACTCAGCATAAACTAATCCACGCCATGAGCGGGGGACAATCACTCCACAGAGAGAGAGAGAGAGAGAGAGAGAGAGAGAGAGAGAGAGAGAGAGGGAGAGAGAGAGAGAGAGAGAGAGAGAGAGGAGAGAGAGAGAGAGAGAGAGAGAGAGAGAGAGGGAGAGAGAGAGAGAGAGAGAGAGGGAGGAGAGAGAGAGAGGGAGAGGGAGAGGGAGAGGGAGAGGGAGAGAGAGGGAGAGGGAGAGGGAGAGATAGAGAGAGAGAGAGAGAGGGAGAGGGAGAGGGAGAGGGGAGAGAGAGAGAGAGAGAGAGAGAGAGAGAGAGAGAGAGAGAGAGAGAGAGAGAGAGGATACTGTTTAACACTACCAGTAGTGCAAGCAAACTCAGCAGCCTATTGTGTTCTGGTACCACGCTCGCTTCCTGCTGACGTTTTACCTTCCCCAGTCCACCATTTCCTGCAGCTAGCGACAACACAAGCATCTCTCCAGGTCAAGATCAAGGTCCAGGTGATCATGATCAGGTGTAGAACTGCATCACATGTGATGTGTTTTGATCATGATCAGATGTAGAACTGTATCACATGTGATGTGTTTTGATCCTGATCAGGTGTAGAACTGCATCACATGTGATGTGTTTTGATCATGATCAGGTGTAGAACTGGATCAATTCACGCGTGATGCGTTTTGGGGCATTTGGAGAAGAGGCGCTGTCAGAATTTAATTAGGTCTATCTCTTGTTTAACTATTGCGAAGCAGCCAAACCTCGGTATATGCTAAACGCAGCGCTAAAGGCTTTGGTCGATTGCTCTCCATAAACTTGAGGGCAAGAACAGGTCAGCGTTAGCGATGCTGCATGTTGAAAATAAGTCTACAGAGAGATAGGTCTAACCTAAGCCAGGATTTATTTTAGGATACCGACGAGCAAGATCCGAAAATTAACTCGTCATGTTATTCCATTTCTATTTGTATAGCGGTGGTGACACGCTATACGACACAGCACGGTGACACGCAGCCTGTGTGTGTGAGAACTGGTGGTAATGAGTGCGAAAAACATGTTCCTTCTACTGAGGTGCGAGGGAACAGAGAGCAACTGAAGGAAGTCATGACGAGAGACGAGACAGCAAACAGGTAGTGAGGAGGAGGAGGAGGGAGCAGCGAGGCAGGGAAGATGGAGAAGACTTTGAACAGCAGGCACGCAAACGCCCACACTTTGATCCAGCTATACGTACAAAGCAATGGGTGGAGGTGGAGAGGGGTGAGGGTGTGGGGGGAGGGAGGGGGGGGGGTCTGCAACTGATGCTGCAGCTGAGGAAATGCGATAAGACTGGAACGAGCTGATGTTGTTGCGAGTGTGCGGAGCTATCGCCACACCATCGTCAGCGGCCCACCAAGGAGTGGGCTATCTTCACAGCGTGGTGCATCTATAGGGTGGTGGACTTGTGCACGTTCTCACAGGCTCCTCTCTTTCTGAAACAATGGCTTGTTATGAGAGGGGCCAGCCTTGTGTCAACAGGGGAGCGAGCGAGCGCCCCCCGACCTTGACAGGCCGACTGACGCAGACAAGAGGAAATCTCCCCGCTGGGCTCTCTGGGCTCGGCCGAGGCATTGTTGAGGTTGCGGGCTGCGCTCTCGTTGGCGAGGAGAGGCAGGGGGGCTGTGCGCTCTCGTGAGAGAGGAGAGGCAGGGGGGCTGTGCGCCCTCGTGAGGGAGGAGAGGCAGGGGGGCTGTGCACCCTCGTTAGAGGAGAGGCAGGGGGGCTGTGCGCTCTCGTGAGAGAGGAGAGGCAGGGGGGCTGTGCGAGTGTGCGCGCTCTCATTAGCGAGGAGAGGCAAATCAGTCAAACCTTATAGGGTGGGAATCACCACAGTCCCCACAATACGATATTATCACGATACTTAAGTCACAACTCACAATACAATATTATTGCGATTTTAAAAATATTGTGATAGGGCTGTGAATCTTCACTGGCCTCACGATTCCATTACGATTCATCTGTCAACGATTCGATTCGATTCGATTCGACGATGCATCACGATGAATGATCACGATGCATCTGGATACAGCTCAAACAGTGTGGCAGACAGTGTGCTGGGAACAGAGATCCTGCATGCTGTGCGTCATCGTATTTATATTTTAGACGGGGGCGCTGGTTCCTCCGACTGCTTTCATCCACTGCACACAGTTAACATCCGTCACACAAGACTTCAGTTGCGTTCAGTGATCCTGGAGGAATCCTCTAATCTGCCACGTGAGGATTTGGGGATACAGTGGGTCTACAGCTTCTGGAACTGGAAGCACTGTGCAAAGTGATTACCTCCTTAACATTCTGCTCAGGATTGTCTGCTTTCAAATCACTTTGTGCTGCTCACTCTGTGGCCTGGTGAATAGCAGGGGCCTGAGAGAGGAACATGGCTCAAACCAAAGCAAAGCAAAGCAGCTTGTTGTGCTCTACGATTGTATTGAGTTGCCATGAACGCAATCTCCTCCACCCCTCCCCACCTCACAATCTCCTCCACCCCTCCCCTCCCCAACTCCCAATCTCCTCCACCCCTCCCCACCTCACAATCTCCTCCACCCCTCCCCTCCCCAATTCCCAATCTCCTCCACCCCTCCCCTCCCCTCCCCTCCCCACCTCACAATCTCCTCCACCCCTCCCCTCCCCAACTCCCAATCTCCTCCACCCCTCCCCTCCCCAACTCCCAATCTCCTCCACCCCTCCCCAACTCCCAATCTCCTCCACCCCTCCCCTCTCCAACTCCCAATCTCCTCCACCCCTCCCCAACTCCTCCACCCCTCCCCTCCCAACTCCCAATCTCCTCCACCCCTCCCCTCCCAACTCACAATCTCCTCCACCCCTCCCCTCCCCAACAATCTCCTCCACCCCTCCCCTCCCCAACTCCCAATCTCCTCCACCCCTCCCCTCCCCAACTCCCAATCTCCTCCACCCCTCCCCAACAATCTCCTCCACCCCTCCCCACCTCACAGAGAAAATAAATACAGGAAAAACAACAGGGCAAAACACAAGTAGCCTATAGCACAGCAGGATGACATAACTCCAACGCACACACGCCTGCTGCTAATCCAATGAAGTGCAGCCTGCATGCTGCATGGTATTTCTGCTACTGACTGTACATCATCATTACTCAGAAGAACCTGTTAATCCACACTAAAAAAAAAAAAAAAAAAATGACTGACTCACTGCACGTCAGAGTACGATTGTGACTTAGCTATTTTGGGAGTGCAAATCATCATTATGAAATGTGTCCGGACATGTCAAGACCCATTGTCCCATATTCTAATTCGAAAGCAAATGAGTGCTGGGCTGGCAGGACTGGCTTGGTGTGAACAGAACAGATGTTGGGTTCTTGACAGAAGATGATATGGCCCATCTCGTCATGTGGCTCGTTTTATGATTTGTAGAGAGTTTGAAAGTCATTTCCTCATTTGAGGTGATAGGAAATGAGCAGTGTGTGTATTCTAGGCCAGGTAAACTAACAGAATAAGGTGTGTGAATGATGTTGCAGATATGAGTTATGAGTGACTTATGTGATATCTGATCAGGGAAGGAAAATCAGGCCATTATGAAAGTAGCCACGCCTCCATCTATCTATCTTCATCTTCATCATGCCAATGCACTCACATAGGGCAGCTTGAAGACAGATGTTAAGCCTTCTTCCTGCCATGCATATGTGGGGCAGCCACAGCAATAACAATTATATAACAATGGGAGGATTTCCAGGGATTAACTGCAGACTGCCCCCCTTTGCAACATAAGATCTGGACAATTCACAAACTGGATGTTCAGCCTCGGAGTGCCTTGGCATGCTCATGTAGGACAAGTGTCTGTCAAGTGTGTGTGTGTGTGTGTGTGTGTGTGTGTGTGTGTGTGTGTGTGTGTGTGTGTGTGTGTGTGTTGTGTTGAGTTGGAGCAATGACATCCCATTGAAATAAAGTGGAAGGGGTATAATATTATACATGAGCATGGATGCACTGTATACTTAGCTGGTCTCTCTGTGCAAATATGGTGTATTGGAAAATAGCATAGGCTACTAATAATAGTCAGGGGTCGTTTACCTTCCACTATGCCCCTGGAATAGTGATAAATTATCGTCTCCACACAGTAAGATTCCTGGCCCTTCTATCTTGGTTTATAGGCCGAATTTACAATATGAAATTGCATAAAAACACTTATGCATAAAACATTTGTAAATTGTTGCAGGTGTCGCAGTGTAACAATTTAGAATAAATGTAATAGACATACACAAACTAATACAATGTCTTTGCCACCCAATGAATGAAGAGGCCCTAATGCTATCTCATGTATCCGTACTGGATTACCAGGCTGATTCACACTGTTGAGACCAACCCATCTGACCCTGATCAAAGAGTCTTACCGTGTTCTATTTCGGAGGAATATCAGCTTGATCAGCGGGTGTGTGAAATTCACCAGCCCGTTCTTAGCTATGCTGGTGACCCGTAGCCTGTGGTCCAATATGTGCAAGTCCATATTGTCGCTTTGGAGCAGTGCAGTCTCGCCTCTTCGCTGTGTGCATGCGGCGGAAAGCCTTGCTAAATGACACCGGTCCGGTGGTACTTTTCGGTACCGACAAGCAAAACTACCGAGCTCGGCCGTGCGCGTTTCGCATATAGTGTCGGAGAAAAGAGGAAAAACATCAGACGCAATCCGACTCCAGCCAAACTCAACATATATTCAAATACAACAGACAGCCACAGACCCAGAGAGAGACACGCCTCCTCCTTAAAGTTACATGCGCAAAACCATGGCACAAACAAGCTGGTGGGTGGAGATTAACACGGGTTCCGGTTATTGGCCTTCAGAATAAAAGTACAATAGACAGGGCAACTCTTGGCACATTTAATTCTACAAATATGGCTAAACACACACACACACAAAACACCACAGCCTACTGTACTGACCACCCCAGAAAGCTGATTGACACCAAATGTTTAACAAATATTTTCTACCAGTAGTTCTCAAAGTGGGGTCCTTGAGGGGGTTCCAGGGGGTCCCCAGCTAAAATTTTAATAATTTATTTTCACTAGAATTCCAACCTAACATAATATTACAGAATGTATGACATGGTCATGGGTTTCATACACTTTCTGTAATAACAATTCAAAAACCGACCCTTCCACTTGCAGGAGCCTGGTGTTGGGGTCCTTATGCTGATTGGGTGCACCTGGGCAGTCAATGGGCTTGAGAAGACCTGACCTTCAGACCATTCAAGTCTCTCCCTCCTCACTGATGCACTGCAGGCTACGGGACAGGGCCAGCCCAGGAGAGTGGGAGGGTTATCACAAAAGCTAAAATCTTATCAGATGGGGGACCCTGGGACAAAATCTTATCAAATGGGGGTCCATAGTCTAATTGTGTCAGTTTAGGGGTCCTTGATGTGAATGTTTGAGAACCACTGGGCTAGGTTATAGCCTACCCAACCTCATTATTGTGATATAGATTCAGTAACCTACTTAGTATTGATAGGGTTTTTGTCACCAAGAAACCCAGTGTTCGTTGAATGGTTATATCAGTATTTATTAGATAGGCCCCAAAAAACAAGCCCGACCTGACCCGTGCAGGCGTGCACGTTCTGCCGGGCACATCCCATTGGCTGCATTCATGGCCGTAGCCAGGGTTTGAGAAATACCGAGGTCATTTTAGCGCGGCGTGGGTGGTCCAGGGGGGGCTGTGCCGCCCCGGTAAGAAAATTTGGTCAACTTTAAAGTAAAATGCTTCAATCTGGTGCACTTTGAGAGCAAAATTAAGAGGCTAGATCTATAAAGAACTACAGACATCATATTCGATTAATATCCTTTTTACTGTGCTGTTGCTTTACAATGATACTAAAAATAAATGTCTCCCCACATAATATATATTCTGCATACAGGTCACATATGGCAGAATACTGCTCAATTAAATACAATGGCCCATCTACACAAACATCACTTTACAGGGGAGTTACTCATTCACTTCAATAGAACTGTCCCCAAAGTCAAGCCCCAATCTAGCCCCAATGCAAAATGTGAACGTTGTGAGTTATGTCTCTTCCTTCTATATAGCACACAGAGAGGAACAAATTGTTGCATTTCTCATTAACTGTCATATATCATGTTATTTATGAGGGCTTTAAAACATCAATGACATGAATAGATCTGGGGGCTAATTTTCTCTCTTTTTTTATACAGTCATGACCTCATGTGTTCAATGGTAGCTACGGGCATGAATACATACAATACTTCTTAAATTTTATGTCATTTTATTCTCAAATTGACACATTTTTACCATTGACACAGGTTTAAACTGTGGGGGAAAAAATTGACATGTCACTTCTACTCTACCTCTGATTGGCTTATCCTCCGAACAAACTCAACCACAAATCAGAGGCAGAGTAGGGTGGGTCTTGAGTCAGACACATCACTTCTTTGTCTAAACTAGTATGAAGCCTTGTATTGGTGGAAATTCCCCCAGAGATCAATTACTAATATAAATTGATGATTAGATATTGCATGCGCTGGCCTATCTGCAAATGAAACGGTTTACTGCATATTCAAACCAGTGTATCATATTAAAAAAAAAAGACACAACTAATTATCTTCTTAATTAAAATTGGCAAAGTGGGTGGCAGTGTGTGTGGCAGCAGTGTGGGTCACGATTGTGATGTCATCAGACCGGGTCGCGGCCCGGTACCAAATGCGTTGCGGCCCGGTACCGGTCCGCGGCCCGGTAGTTGGGGACCACTGTGTTAGAGGGTACACAAAGGAGAATACCAAATACATTTTTCAGACCAGTATTTTGTATTTGTATTGTGATACATGTTTTGAGCAAGTATTTGTAATTTGTATCAAAATATTTTATGATGGAAGAACTGTGCGTGTCTGACCAGAAACCTTTTATATTAGAGACACCCCACTCCGGGCTTCGCCAATTGTAAGAGTCCTAATGTCTATGTTGGAACCTATAACATAGCCTACTGATTCAGCCTGGAATCCAATTCATGCATCATTACTGGGTGTTTGGGAACTTTAGAGTGAAATGAGTGTGATATGTACACTGTCCACCTTTTTTTTACATGAAACCCTATGGGAAGTGACCACACGGTGGGAAAAAGCAGACACTTCAAAAAGCCTGAAATAGCTAAAGTATGCCTGGCAAAATGTTCAGTCAGATTTTCTTTGCTTTGATCCCCTTGTCTGGTGAAGACCTCACCTGCCTACGCTGCCACCAAGTGGTCAACTTGGTGTATTATGCCACAACTAAACAGACACAATGACATGAATGGCTCCTACACTTAGCATCCCTCCAGGAGACCACTGCAGTCCATCTCAGCCTGGAATGACAGACATGTTGCAAAGCATTCAGATGTATTCAGTGACATAATGATGTGGCTCTCAAGCCCATGTTAAAGCATTGTTCCACTGTCAAACTACTTCAACAGTATGATGTAGAACATCTGTGCATTCATTGTGTGCAATACCTAACATTACTTACCCTGTAAGTACAGGTGTGGTACCCCGTACTTACCCTGTAAGTACAGGTGTGGTACCCCGTACTTACCCTGTAAGTTCAGTTGTGGTACCCCGTACTTACCCTGTAAGTACAGGTGTGGTAATCCGTATTTACCCTGTAAGTACAGATTTGGTACCCTGTAAGTACAGATTTGGTACCCTGTACTTACCCTGTAAGTACAGATTTGGTACCCTGTAGCCTACTTACAGGGTAAATTCACTTATTGTTTCCCCGTACTTACCCTGTAAGTACAGGTGTGGTACCCCGTACTTACCCTGTAAGTACAGGTGTGGTACCCCGTACTTACCCTGTAAGTACAGGTGTGGTAACCCGTACTTACCCTGTAAGTACAGGTGTGGTACCCCGTACTTACAGGTGTGGTACCCCGTACTTACCCTGTAAGTACAGGTGTGGTACCCTTTACTTACCCTGTAAGTACAGGTGTGGTACCCCATACTTACCCTGTAAGTACAGGTGTGGTACCCCGTACTTACCCTGTAAGTACAGAGGCCTGTACTACAAAGCAAGATTTAGGTTGATCCTGATAAGTTTGGGTTTAAACCTGGTTTAGCCGTACTACAAAGCAAGTTAACTACTTACCGACATATATTTCCATAGCAACTTATGCTTCACACTTAACAGAATGTGTCTGTACTTACCCTGTAAGTACAGGTGTGGTACCCCGTACCTACCCTGTAAGTACAGGTGTGGTACCCCGTACTTACCCTGTAAGTTCAGTTGTGGTAGAAGTTTGGATTGTTTACACTGACTTCGTGGCGGTTGACATTATTTTCCTGGATGGTTCCGGGGCAGCGATGTCATTCTGTTGCTGCTGTTGTTTTGGTGAAAGTAATGCAAAAGTAGTGTAATAAGTAAACAAGTTACTCTACACAGACAGTAATATTGTAAAGTAACTTATCACTTTCAAATGAAAGTAACTAGTCATGTGTAGTATATTACATTTTGAAATTAACTTGCCCAACACTGGTCAGGGATGGACAGATAAATGGACAGAGAGACAGACAGATGTCACCATGACAACAGAATCTCCCACAGCATGATGGATACAAACTGCAAACATGAGACATGTCTCAGTATGTGAGCACCATGACGAGCAGAAGTTGTTGGGGAGTTTAATGAGAGAGAGCACATGACTCAAGCTCAGACGAAGTGGACGGGCCGTTCTTGACCTCTTGACACCTGCAAACATAATGAGGAGATGTCCAGCTGGCCAGACCATCCCTATACAGGATCCCTACAGTATTTCCCTTCTAGCCCTGGTTAAGCACCCTATAGGGCCCCACTGCTGTGACCCAGTCGCCTCCCCCAACACCCACAGGTTCGTCGTCTTGGTGTTCACCTGCCCGTTGCAGAGCACGGCGAGGACCAGAGTTCCCCCACGGTGCCGACCAAGAAGATGACAGAAAACACAAGAGAAATGACAACCGACTCCGGTTTCCAAGAAGAGGAGTTGAGTAAGGATGATATGTTCACTTCCATTTCGTATTCATTCATTGTTCATACCGCGCAGTGTTGACCACATTTTGCGCATGGATCTCCTTTGCGCGCAACTTTTCCATCTCCAATAGGCTAGGCCTACTGTCTGTGAAATTCAAAGTAGGACAAGTTGTATCAGTATCAGGGGTCCATCCTGCGAAACAGACGTAGCAGCAATTACCACTATCACCCCACGCCCCTCTCTCTCTCTCTATCGCGCACTCTCTCTCATCACCAAATCATGAAATCTCTCCAATTTCATGGATTCGTGCAGAATCGAATCCTTTCATGCTGGCCTCACTGATAACAGCCTCTAAGCAGTGTGGATATTGAAGTGTTCTAATTGATGATGAGGATAAAAGAAAGTGTAGGCTACTCCTCGTGGTATTCCCGGAGTCTGCAGCTGAACAAAGTGTAAAGCCTAGCCTGGCATTGGCAGACTTACACTTTCCCACTTGCTTCTCGGATAGTCTGATAGCTACTATTTATTGTTTCTGCACATTGTGAAGTGCCATAATGCAGAGATGGGGACTTGGACTTGAGACTTGGACTTGAGTCGCACTTAAGTCTCACTCACAGTGACTTGAGACTTGACTTGAGACTCGTCCTCAAAGACTTGAGACTTGACTTGGACTTGAGTTTTGGGACTTGTGAACAATCTTTATTTTTTAATATTTTTTTTTTGGTGCATTAACATTAAGGAACTCTATAGTGATGTCATCCATTCAATGCTGATACTGTATGCTAATAGATAAAGGAGTGAGGATAATACAGTACATGCTTTGAATTCCTTAGTTTTAGCTATGCAGTGTTCTAAGCAGACCGGATGGCATGCAGCAGATGATAGAACGCTCATCCATAAGATACTCGTGCATCCCCTTCAGTGCCAATTCTCGCAGGCAACCGGGTGCAACCCACTGGGTCCCGCTTTTCCCGTGCCCCTTTCTCTCCAAAACCCCATCTCCACCCAGTTGCAGGTCCGAAAACATGTTCCACAGTCCCTTCGTGGCACCGGAACACAGGTGAATCTCCTCCACAGGGGGCCGGCGTCCGGCCGCCACCCACGCATACACCGGACCGATATCCGCATCCTCCCTCTGTCTGCGTCTCCACTCATGCCCGTCGACCTCCCAGATGGCCATGACGTCGTCCTCCAGGACCACCTCTTGCACTCGGCCGTCCTCCCGTCCCGCTCCCCCAGGGGGCGGCGTGTTCAGGACAGCAGGGCGAACACCACCGGCGTCGATCTCCACCTCGGCTCTCTGCAGTGCAACCGTGGGGGTTATGTAGCGGCTAGGCTGGGCCGGTTCCCCCGGCGGTAACCCCCCAGGCTCACCCGGAGACTCGAGTGTCGCTCCCCCGACTGCCACAGCATTGCAGGTGATGTCTCTCACTTCCCTCTGGCTGTTCAACACGATCCCCGCTCTCCTGATTGTCTCGTCACTGATAATGATGTCCCCCTCTACCGGCTGGTATGCAGAGCAGCTAGCCTGGGCCGGCTCAAACGTCACTCTCCTGCCCTGAATAACCGGCTCTGCACTGCTCCGCTGCCTGTTGCTCCGGCTGCTCCCCCGGCTGTGTGTCTCTTCCAGCGCCCACACCCTTAGTGCAGTCTCTGGCTAAGTGCTCAGGCGAACGGCACGTCCAACAGAGTCTCACCTGTCCGCCGCCTGCACGTCTCTCCTCTCCCGCTGTCTTCCAGTCCCCGACAGCTTCTCGACACTCTCTGGCTATGTGCCCCAATGCACCGCATGCCCAGCAGGCTCCCTGCTGTCCCCAGTACCTTTGCTCCGCATACCCGCTCCGTCTCCCGGGACCGCTTCGGCACCACCTCGCCACGTGGCCCGGTTCTCCGCAGGTCCAACACAGTCTCTTTTGTGGCTCCCCCGGCCGTTCTCCACACTGCGCTCCCTCTGTGCTCAACTTGTCCACACGCTGCTCGACTTCCCGCAGCGCCCGCCACAGCTCCACTGCCCAGGCAGGAATCGCCTCCGCCAGCCATCTGACCTCTCTCAACAAACGGGCTTCCATGCCCGCCAGCACCGAGCTGATCCCCGTCGTCAGCTCCTCTTTTCTCCCGTTCGCCAATGGCCATTCTTCACCGCGCACCATCACACGTGGCGCCCCTAGCAGCTAGCACACGCAGCTAGCCTGCTACCGCTAGGTTTTGAGCCCAAAAGCCGCACCGCACACAGTCTCTTTTGCCGTTCCTCCTCTCACCCTCTCCCTTCTCGCCCGTCGCAGAGGGTTATCGATCCCACTCCTAGACACCAATGTAGCGAATCGCTAATTCGCCAAGGAACCGGAGACTTGAAGTTGGTACAGGCTTTTATTCTTGGCTTCTTATGATAGCTCCTAGCAGCTAGCTTCGCTGCTAGCTCTACATGCAACCACTCCAACTCCCTCTCATAGTTAGACTGACTCCGCCCCGGCCGCTGGTCACATATACCCCCTTCCCCCTAGGAACACACCCACACATATCAGTTCCTAGCTACACACGGAAACACCACAATACCTGCAATTACCTGGATCGCTACAGTACCATACGTTTTTTAATCATCCCCACCAAACATGTTTTAAGATGTAACGTTAAAATACTATATTTTGATTAATAATTTGCGTGATATGGTTGCTGTGTAGGCCCTCTGGTGGGAACACGCCGATCATCAGCA
The DNA here is from genome assembly GCF_964638095.1 of Poromitra crassiceps. Classification (NCBI taxonomy): domain Eukaryota; kingdom Metazoa; phylum Chordata; class Actinopteri; order Beryciformes; family Melamphaidae; genus Poromitra; species Poromitra crassiceps. The sequence goes on from NC_139631.1 coordinate 33,510,526, forward strand.
TCAGCATGTGCACTGCAACTGCAACATGTGTGTGCTAAGGTGCTAACGCAGCTTAGCTAACTTTAGCCTAGTCTCGCAGTGCCAGCCGCAGCCGTAGATGATCTCCGTCGCTGGAAGCTTGATGACGTCTGACTACGTGAACGTTAGCCTAGCTGACCTGATATTAAATGAGCAATGATATGAAATGACGTTCCAATCGCTTCTTATAATGGCTTGCAACCAAAGACGCTTGCGGTTAGCATTGCATGGCACCGTAACCCCGGCGTTACGTTTCTGATTTTTTGCTGTTCATCTGTCATTTATGTGATTAATTAGGTAGTTAATTCTGAACAATGCTGTTCATGCTACATACCAAATTAACCGGGTGAATCTTGCGCATCGAACCATGTCTTCCTTTTTCAACTCAGCTCAACACAGCAAAAGTTATAGCTGTCTTTGTACAAAGACAAAGACAACATTTCAGATTATTTGGCTTTTTCAAATGGCTTTTTATAATGGCTTTTTGGAAATCCGCCTAGGTATCTCCCTACAAAAACCACTGCCAAATACTCATGTCATAAATACAACAACCACAGGTAACTGTTTACACTCTAAAAGTGTTTTTTATTCTAGGCGAGAATCAACCACTGTGTTTGAGCTGGTGTTACTCAGGGTCAGTAACACATAGAGTCATTCTGACACTTGGAACAGAAACTTCAAAGTCTTACCTTTCAGAAAAGGTCAGGCAGTTGTCTGTAACCCTAGCGGTTCAGCCACAGTAAGCATTTTAGTTTTGGTATGTCGTTTTCACCATTTTCTTCAGAAATAGGTGGCTTTAGAAGAGTGCGAGTTGACGTGATTCTGTAAAACAGACCAAACAGCTTTTCGATTCTGCCATCCAACTGTTTACATACTTTCCAGGGCTGCGCGTACTCTCTCTTTCTACCCCCGAGATGCGCATCTGTCGTTGCGCCTGCGCGAAGTGGGCGTGACTGAGGCAACCGACGAGCCAATCATCTCGTTTAAATCTGAACGTTTGTCAATGTGCAGTTAAGTAGTTACACCAGTGTGAGGCAGCAATGCACTAACCCGTAGCTAGTCTGCCGGAATCGGAAACCCAAGAAGAAGAATGAGCGTTTGGTTTAAAATCAAACCTCAAACGTTACACAGCTCATTTGCATTTCATTTTCATCAGAACCAGACGCGCAACTTTAACGGCTCCATTTTGTGTGCTGCTGTGTATCAACCATCGGTATCAACGTGATTTGGACCATGGCGCAGGTAAGGAGAGACAAGTTTCAGGGCAAATTGGGAGACTTTATTTGTTTTTCTCACTTTATTTCGTCAATTATTTCTCAAAGACTGAACAGGTGTTCGTCTTGGATAACACTGGGAATCTGTATGACAAGCTGACTTGGCCCTCAGTGGTGGTTACGGTTTTGCGGTTATATGACTGAAAGCAGTGGACGGACATTTAACTGAAAAGCTAACGGCAGACCTGGTGGCTAGCTAGGACTGAAACATAAGCAGTCGAAACGTTAAGCTTGTGTCGACCATCGACTACCCAGAGAAGTAACGCTAGTTAACGTCGTCTCGCCTCCGTGTGCGTTGGGGAGGGGGGAGGGGTAGCTCTGTCCCAGCATTTCACACCAACCGTTTTGAGGTTGTAAGCACGAAGTAAAGCAGGTGTAATCAATCTATAACATTGTTGATGAGGGCCTTGGAACATGGAACCATAATTAATGCAGGTTACACCTGCTTTACTTACTGCTTTCCCACCTCAAAACGGTTGCTGTGAAATCGCAACCGTTCAGGCCCAGCATTGTTTTGAGGTTGTAAGCAGGAAGTAAAGCAAGTGTAATCAATTAATAACATTGTTGATGAGGGCCTTGGCACTGGAACATGGAACCATAATTCATGCAGGTTACACCTGCTTTAGGTAGGCTACTGCTTTCCCACCTCAAAACGGTTGCTGTGAAATGGCTCCATGTGAAGCTGTGTGGAAAAACCTTATTTCACAAATGACTGGACTGTGTTAATGAGAGATGCCTCCTATTCTCTCTGTGGTGGTGTCTTGCTTTTCTGTTCATGTAACCAGGTAGAGTTTAAACCAGTGCTCACCAACCAGTAGATCGGGATCTATCCCCTGTTAAACGTTACTTCTCTAATTGAAATAAGTGCTGTTTGGTGTGTTGAATGTATCTGAATTGAAGAGAGGGTTCTAAAGACATATAGACCTACGTCATATGTACTGTACTGTACTAGGCCTTTGCTAAGGAAACATTAAACTGACAGATTTTTGAAAGGAGATTTGGTGTGGTTTGCAGTTTGCACTCCATGCAAGATATCTGCGCTAAATCTTATGTTGTGCATAATCGCCTAAACCCTCGATTTCAGATGAAGCAAGAGGTGCATATGGACCGAAAGCAGCGACTTGCCGTGCTTCTTCAGAAGCTGGACAAAATTAAAAAGTATCTCGACGAAGGTAAGTGTTCACCTAATTGCCCTGTCATTGTGAGATTAAAATTCACCAGTTTCCATTTGTCCGTACGCGATAAACTGATTTTAACACCTCACATCATTTATTGTTAGATACCGACAATGTTAACCAGGTCATTGGCTTAAACTCTCCCGAGAGTTGCTGGACATATCTGATGGACCTGGAGAAGAAAGCTGACCCTCACCTGGATCGTAACCATCTCACCAGGCTCATGGACCTTTATACAACAGTGTTCTCCAATATGCCAATGGTAAACCACGGTCAAAATGACAGCTATGCCAGGATGTTGGTCAGATTTGCAGAGCTGAAAGCGTGAGTAGCTATAATGTTTAACCTACTATTTCAAGACCTACTTTAACCTCTTCCAGCCTCTGATTGCATGCTGAAATAATCAACCAACATAAGTCATTTTGATATGCTTATCAAATTACATTTTGGTGGATATACTGTATTATAAACACCCCCCCCCCCCCCCCATTTTTTTCTGTTCTACTAGAATCCAAGATGTCAATGAGGCACAAGTCTGCTTCAATATCGCCGGATTTCAATGCCAGGATTTTGCATTTGTCCACATTGCTCATGCACAGTTTGTGCATTCTCAAGGTAAAGAGATATGCATTTTGTCGTAAAAAATATGAAGGAATATATCAACTTATTCTCATGACTTGTGGTATTATGTGAGATGATTCAGTGTCTTGCTGTCGTATCTTACCAGGCAACACAGAGAGAGCCATCTACATTTTGCAGAGGGCAATTGAAGTGGAGGCCAAACCCAAAGAAGCTTTGGAGGCTGCCTTACAAAGCCTGCAGACAGGAAAAGTACAACATGTCTGTTGTGAGGAACAGACAAGTGCCCCAGTGCCTCGCCCCTGCGAGGACGAGCCAATGGTGGACTCCACCACCACACTCCTGCCAAGGCAGGACAGGAGGGGCACCTCTAGGATGAAAGGTATCATATTATTGAGAGAGTATGGCACACTGTCCATCCAGCGCTGTGTAGTATTTATACATCCTTACTGCAGATCAGTGTGGACATTGGGACATTTATAGTCATTTGATGTCATTTTGATCAATTGTGTTTGATCCCTGGCAGTTACTCCCGAGTCGTGTTGGGCATATCTGCTTAACCTGGAGAAGACAGGCAGCCCTGACACAGACGTGGACCTCCGTAACAAGCTGCTCGACCGTTATTCTGCAGTATTCTCCAAATTGCCAATTGTGAAATACAGCAAGAACGAGAGCTACGCCAGAATGCTGGTCAGACATGCAGAACTCAGGGGGTGAGTGTTGGTGGAAATATCTACTGTTCAAAGAATATGCATGCTATCATGTAACGCTGTCAGTAGTCAGTTTGTCAGTAGTTATCTAAAAGTAGCTGTTTTTTGTTTGTTTGTTTTTTCATTCTTTTGTAGGATTGAAGACCCAGAAGACGCAAAGGACTACTTCACCGTTGCAAAATGCAACTGCACCCGCTTTGCCTTTGTCCATGTGGCACACGCCCAGTTCGAGGTCTCTCAAGGTATACTGCTCCATACAGTACTGTTATTTATTGTAGTTATTTGACAGAAACCTGATATATGGAATAGATACCTGCTGCACAACATTGTCGTGTACTGTATGTATACAGTATGCTAACTTTTCTTCCTGGTTCTCCTTAAGGTAACGTGAACAAAGCGTCTAAAATTCTACACAGAGCCCAGGCCGTACATGCGAGACGCGAGATGCGAGATGGCGAGATGCTCGAGGTAGCCGTGCGTAACCTGAAAGCTGGGAGGAAACAGCTGCTGCCCGCCAAGGAAGAGGACAACCCAGTCCAGATGCGGAACGCCCCAGCAGCTGGTCAAATGAGAGCTGTTCTTGGCGAGATCACAAACGGTCCACGCGTGCCAGTTAACACGAAGGTAATGTTATGAAGCAACATGAGTTGTGTTGAACTAGCTATAATATGGCATGTCTGACTCTGAGTGAAGGAGACGTTTTGCTGTGATCTGCTCTCCATGCAAGCGATCTGGGCTAAATGGTATCGTGTGCATAATCGCCTAAACCCTTTGATTTCAGATGGAGCAAGAGGAGCATACGGACAGGAAGCAGCGACTTGCCGTGCTTTGTCCAAAGCTCCCCAAAGTTAAAAATCATCTCAACCAAGATGTCCCCACCTCCAAAACAGCACTGTTGCCCCAGCAGTGGTTTCCAGAGACAGACAGAACCAGTGCTGGGCCCCAGTCAAGCTCTCTGGCTGTGAGTGTACACACACACACACACACACACACACACACACACACACACACACACAGTCACACCACACACAAACACCACACCACACCACACCACCCCACACCACACACACACACACACACACACACACACAGTCACACCACACCACACACACCACACACACACACACACACACACACACACACACACACACACACAGTCACATCACACCACACACACCACACACCACACCACACACACCACACACCACACACACACACACACACACACACACAGTCACACCACACACACACACCACACCACACCACACACACACACACACACACACACACACACACACACACACACACACACAGTCACACCACACACACACACACACACCAATAAACAAATTGATTAATCGAGAAAACAATCGACAGTTGATTCATTGCGATGTAAATTTTGTTTACCTTCAGATAGTGATTAGGCTTTTCTTGTAAGCCTGTCTTTTATTGATTTATTTGTATTTGTTTATTTTTAAACCAAAGGAGGAAGAGAAGCGCCAACAGGAGCTCTTGGCCAAGCGGCAGGCAGAGGAAGAGGAGCACCTGGAGCAGGAGCTGCTTGAGAGAGAGAGACAGAGAGAGAGAGAGGCTGCTGAAAGGTTGGTCATTTACTTTTTGAATGTAGAATTTATATAATATGGTATCGTGATGAAAGTGACGTTGAGTCTTAAAATATATTGAAAATGTCTTAAAAAGGCTCTTAAAAGGTATTGAATAGAACTTCAGGAGCATAAATAATGAGCATTTTTTTTTTATATCTTTTGAGCATGATGACGGTTCATTCAATTGAAATTTACATTGGTGAAGGTGGTAATTAAGTGTGTGGACGGGTAGGAATTGTATTTTGGTTCAGTTTGTTTTGCTGACTTGAATCCTGTTCTTCAGAGTGCCAGCAGCAGAAACAGAAAACCCCCCAGCTCCGCACCAGGTGAACAGAGCTATAGTGGAGCAATGGAGAGACTTGGATGACGGGAGCAAGCAGGTAAGCATCTAAAATTGAGAACCAAAATGTCTTCAACATGTACTTCAAGGGGTTATTTAATTGATTATCAGTCCACAAAGAAATTGGTTTTACAGTGAACACATGGCACACATGAGGTTATCTACAATATCTACACAGAGAAGTGAAAAGCAGAACTGGAATTGGTAAAATATCCAAATAATGCAATGCAACAGCATGGTGGATCAGTGGTTAGAGCTGCTGCTTCACAGCAAGAAGATCCCGGGTTGGAACCCTGGTCCGTCCCAGGTCCTTTGTGGAGTTTGCACGTTCTCCCCGTGTTCGTGCGGGTTTCCTCCCGGTGCTCCGGTTTCCTCTCACCATCAAAGACATGTAGTTTCACAGTGTTTTATTGAAGAAACCTGTTAAGCTATGTGCCAAGCTAGTTCAATCATGAGACTAGTAGCACCTCAACACGCTACTGAGGGCAGAATACTGTGTTTTGATCAGGTCTTTAGCTTCTCAGGCTACTATGGATGTAACATGTGGGAAAGATGTCATCATGGTGCATGGTAGCTGAAATGTAAAAAGTAGAAATGCAGTAGAGTGGTTTGTCATTGTTTGTGCTGTTTTCCTCATAGGCTTCCCCTTCCTGCAGCAGGAAGAGACGTAGTGAGGGGAGATTTGACCAACCAGAATCCAAGCGTCTGAAAAGACAGGTAGAGAACACACACACACACACACACACACACACACACACACACACACACACACACACACACACACACACACACACACACTCACACTCACACTCACACTCACACTCACTCACCCACCCACTTTCTCTCTAGCACACACAAAATGCATCACTCTGCTTCCACCTGTCAGGAGGAGGAAGCCCCGCTCCACCCCGTGGCAGAGGAGACAGCCGATGTGTGCATGGACGAGGAGCCCATGGAACTGTGCCCGGCTTTCTCACAGACGCTCTTCTCTATGGAGGACATGGATGACCAGGATGGATTTGGAGACATGATGCCACAGTGCTGCGCTGAATACGTCGAAGACATCGATGCCTATCTGCGCCTCCTTGAGGTAAATCATGCTTTTGATTGATTGATTGATTTGACGCTAGGTTAAAAACACGACATAAAAAGACACGCATCTGAATAAAACATCAAGCAAAGACACACAATAAAGTCCTAGACTTGTTTCTATCGTGGTCCTTGGTCTTAGACAGACGAAACAATACGGTGCACTTCTCTTATAGGGATCACCTCGGGACAGGTCAAATCAATCACTATAAACAGATGATTATAACCGATTTTTTCTTTTTCTTTATTTCTCATGCTAATTGACATTTGTATATGTATGACATGAATACAGCACATATAAAGTAAATGAATGTTATTGACTTTAATAATACATACAATAAATTAGGCCTTTAGCTGTTTCAAACACAGTGGTCTCGCGTAGACAAAGATGCCGCCATCTCTCCACAGACTGAGATGCCGCGATCACTGCTGTATCTCTCCATATACAGACAGACATGCACTGAGTATCACTGCTGTATCTCTTCATATAGAGACAGACATGCACTGAGTATCACTGCTGTATCTCTCCATATACAGACAGACATGCACTGAGTATCACTGCTGTATCTCTCCATATACATACAGACATGCACTGAGTATCACTGCTGTATCTCTCCATATACAGACAGACATGCACTGAGTATCGCTGCTGTATCTCTTCATATACAGACAGACATGCACTGAGTATCGCTGCTGTATCTCTTCATATACATACAGACATGCACTGAGTATCACTGCTGTATCTCTCCATATACAGACAGACATGCACTGAGTATCACTGCTGTATCTCTCCATATAGAGACAGACATGCACTGAGTATCACTGCTGTATCTCTTCATATACAGACAGACATGCACTGAGTATCACTGCTGTATCTCTCCATATACAGACAGACATGCACTGAGTATCACTGCTGTATCTCTCCATATAGAGACAGACATGCACTGAGTATCGCTGCTGTATCTCTCCATATACAGACAGACATGCACTGAGTATCGCTGCTGTATCTCTCCATATACAGACAGACATGCACTGAGTATCACTGCTGTATCTCTCCATATACAGACAGACATGCACTGAGTATCACTGCTGTATCTCTTCATATACATACAGACATGCACTGAGTATCACTGCTGTATCTCTTCATATACATACAGACATGCACTGAGTATCACTGCTGTATCTCTCCATATACATACAGACATGCACTGAGTATCACTGCTGTATCTCTCCATATACATACAGACATGCACTGAGTATCACTGCTGTATCTCTCCATATACAGACAGACATGCACTGAGTATCACTGCTGTATCTCTCCATATACAGACAGACATGCACTGAGTATCACTGCTGTATCTCTCCATATACAGACAGACATGCACTGAGTATCACTGCTGTATCTCTTCATATACATACAGACATGCACTGAGTATCACTGCTGTATCTCTCCATATACAGACAGACATGCACTGAGTATCACTGCTGTATCTCTCCGTCCATATACAGACAGACATGCACTGAGTATCACTGCTGTATCTCTCCATATACAGACAGACATGCACTGAGTATCGCTGCTGTATCTCGTTGGCTCATTTTTGGCAGTTTGTAAGTAAAGAAAATAATACAATTCATACATTGTTCTCAGGTGGGACAAGGCCCAAAATGATCACTGTAAGTAGAGTATTGATATAAGCAAATTATTTAAACAGCATGTGTATAGGAATGATTCGGGACCAAGCTTTTTCATCAATATAAGCGGTTGATCACTATAACCGTAGTCTCGCTGGCCAGCCTCCCCTCCCTACCGGGAGATGAGTCTGGCGGCGCAGGTCTCCATTGTGGGATTACGATGGGCGGCGCTTGGCGACAGTGCCCTTGGAAAATAGTTTCCAACAATCCAACTTGCCATTTTCAGCATGTAGCAACGAGCTAGCGTGTAGGTTTCTGCCGTTAGCTTGCTAGCTAGTTAGCGTTGTTGTTTTCACTGAGGCGGCAGGGCACTTTTTACAGCGACACACAGGGAGGAGGGAGCGGAAGCCGCTCTGATTGACATGGTCGGAGCCAATGACAGAGCTTGTAATAAGCGGGGAGCGGACATCTGGCAGCGACTGAAACAGTCGTTCCAATGGGGAGCAGCTGTAGAGCAGGGGAGGGCTTATCCCAGTTGCCTGTTTCCGTGCAGCCAGACGACTCTCACGGAAGGGAGAGGAGGCTGGCCAGCGAGACTACTATAACCGTGATCAATATAAGCCGATTACACTGTACAACAAAGAACAGGGATCAGTGCATAATATATATACACACAAACATCAAATAAAAATATACATTCCAAAGTCCTACCTCAAACCTGTTCCTCCATCCATTTACCTCATTTACTTTGAAAACTGAGGTAAGACTGTCGGTTTATTTGTCGGTTTACCATTTGTTCTGTCCTGTCTCCACAGGTGCAGCTGGCTGTGCGACCAAAGTACATGCAGGGTTCCCAAATCACTGGACTCATGCGAGCTGAGCTCGTTGACTGGATGGTCGAGGTTCACTCCTGGTTCGGGCTGCTTCAGGAGACGTTGTACCTCATGGTTGCCATCCTGGACCGTTTTCTACAGGTAAAAAAAAACTGTTTTAAAGGTTTTCTTGTTTAGCTTTCTGTGAACTAGCTGACATTCTTCTTAATATGCTGCAGGTCCAGCCAGTGGCAGTGTCTCGCGCCAATCTGCAGCTTGTCGGTGTGACCGCCATGCTGCTGGCGTCAAAGTATGAGGAGCGGTACCACCGTCTTGAGATTGACAAGTTGGCCTACTACACAGACCATGCATTCACAAAGGCCCAGATTGTGGAGATGGAGCAGCTCATGTTGAGGACCCTCAACTTTGATCTCGGGCGCCCTGTGCCACTCCACTTTCTCAGGAGGGTTTCAAAGGTTGAAAGCGTGAGTTTGTCTACTAAATAGTTCCCTACAACACCACACAAAATAGTTCCCAACACCTTGGGATGAATACTACATGCATTTATGGCCATTGGCAGAAGGCATTTCATAGATAGATATATAGATAGATAGATGTTGGAGAGTTGGAATTTTGTCTCCTGTCTTCATGTAGTTTGTCATCGGGGCTCTCAAAGTGACTGTCTTCTCTCTGTCTAGTCTTCTTTCCAGACACGTCTGCTGGCCAAGTACCTCATGGAGCTGAGTCTGCTTGATTATGACATGGTGCAGTATCGGCCGTCTGAGATCGGTGCTGCTTCCCTCTGCCTCTCCCAGCTGCTGCTGGATGGGCGGTCATGGGTGAGCTGAAGTCTATCATGTATAGAGCTACAAATGGAGTCAAAGGTTGACTGAAGCAAGTCAACATGAGTTCATAATGCAAATGACAGGACTTAAAGAATCAAACAACACTTGACTGAATGTATCTCTCTCTTGCAGTCTCTTCCACAGCAGCAGTACTCAACGTACCACGAGGCCCACCTGAAGCCGGTCATGCAGCGCATGGCCAGAAATGTGCTGACAGTGAATGAGGGGAAAACCAAGTTCATGGTGAGTTGGATGCCTATTGCCTACAGTGCAGTCTCAATAAGATTAAATAGGTTTCTAGCATGATCTAATGCCTTGTATTTCCCTGCAGACTGTCAGGAACATATACGCCAGCAGCTCAGCCTCCATGATCAGCCTCCTTCCTCAGCTCAAGTCTCCCATCATCCAGAGCATGGCTGCTTCTGTGCTGCAAAATGACTGACTAGCAACAACCCTGCAAGCCAGCTCCTCCCCCCATTTCCACCATGTCTCAATTCTCCCCCCAGTTTCACAGCCCGGCTTTAGCTCGCTCAGCCCCTCACCGTCACCCCCAGCTTTAGCTCGCTCAGCCCCTCACCGTCACCCCCAGCTTTAGCTCGCTCAGCCCCTCACCGTCACCCCCAGCTGCAGCCCCAGTCCTCCACCGACTCCAACGCATGGTGATGCTTCCCCGGTGCAGGCCTCCCCCAGCCCCCATAGTAGCTGTAGCATGGCTGGGTGTAGGCTGTGCTGAGGAAGAAGTCCGGTCCTGCCAGTTCAGTTCATCTTAAATGTGAAAATGTTAATAATAATATAGTGTTTTTTTCTAACCTGTATGTTTGTTTGTTTTTTATCATTAGTGACAGTAAATAGTTTGAAGTATTTTCGGCTTCTTGTACAGTCTTTTTCTATGGTGGGTGTTTATAATAATATAGCGTTTTTTTCTAACCTGTATGTTGTTTTTTATCGTTAGTGACAGTAAATAGTTTGAAGTATTTTAAGTCTTTTTTGAAGTCTTTTTCTATGGTGGCTGTCCCCCTAAATGGGTGTGTGGCCTATGAGCCTACAACAAAATGACTTATTGCCATCTGATGTATAGTGGTGTCAGGGTTCACTGTCATTTAAGACAAATAATCAACATGTACATAGTTTTTTGTCGATTACAGCCATTATTGTTTTGTTTAATAAAACCGAAAAAACACTTCAAACTCAAGCGCATTTGAAGATGTGATTTTTTTCATTTGTTCTTTCACTTGAGTTCTCCACTGAAAGAAGCATTAGACAAACTCTCTGTCGGTGAAACAAGCAGAGATGGGCAGTATTTTAACTACATGTATTTCAAATACATTTGTGTATTTTGTAATTTGTATTTGGCTGGACAGAGAAAAATAAGATGTAATTTGTATCAAAATACTTTCAGACCTTGTATTTTAAATAGCCCTCAATGACCCCATGAGAACCACGGTGATAAAGGATCAAGCCAGACCAGTTAAAGATCTCTACATTTTCCAGTATAGTAAATTCAAAGGTGAATAACAGTAGTTGGGAGGTAATGCTGTCACATATAAGAAGTGTTGGGGGTAACTCATTACAAAAGTAACATATTACATGTAATATATTACTTTTAGCAGTAACTCAGTAATATAACTTATTATAGGATTTCAGTAATATTATACCAGTTACTTTGTCAAGTAACTCAAGTTACAAATTTAGTTACATTATTAAATCAAAGTACATATTTAAAAAAGATACAATCATTTCCTAATCAAACCATGTGTTTTTATGCAAATAACCACTATAACAAAGGAAAATAATAACATTTAGAATTTTGCATTGTTTACTGACTTCAAAACAGTTGATTCCAGGGTGGTTCCGGGGCGGCAATGTCATTCTGCTGCTGCTGTTGTTTTGGTAAAAGTAATGCAAAAGTGGTGTAATAAGTAACGAGTTACTCTACACGGAAAGTAATATTGTAAAGTAACTTATTACTTTCAAATGAAAGTAACTAGTTGTATGTAGTAGATTACATTTTGAAAGTAACTTGCCCAACTGCATATAAGTAGCCTACCGTATGTATTATTAGATCGAAACCCATATCAAGGAGATTGAAATGAATTCAACATTCAAGCGCTTTCACGTAAATAGGCTACTAGCTACTGCAATATTATAAATCATTTATTTCTAAGTACATTTCATTCTGAATTCATTTTGTGCACCGTTAACCATACCAATCCACAACCATTCTTATGTTTTGCACGTGTGTAGTGGAAATGGTTCTTGCACTTGGCACAGTCGGTTGTCTTTCCAAAGGCTGGTCTGTCACAGTGGGCTTGTATGAGTGGATCCATGCTGCGTGTTGACAACTCAGGCAAAACATTGAACAATTCCGTTTTGGGCAGGACTGCTTACAGCATTTCTTCATCTATGCGATTGATAATTAGGCCACTGCTTGCTTTTGACTGGGAAATGAACTTTCTTACCAATATCTGACAGATTCTTTGTTTAGAATGTTAAAATATAGCCAACTAAATTCAGAAACTATAACGTGCTATGTGGAGACTTCCGTGACTGCATTTATGGGAGCTGCGAGCCACCAGAACACCCCAATTTTCTTAGTAAGTTGGCTGTTTATCTAAACATCCATGTTGTCTGTTCAGTCTTATGAATACAATACATACGGTTTTAAGGTTACAATGTTATAACATTCTGACCATCACACCAAATATTACCCCAATTTTATATATATATATATATATATATATATATATATATATATATATATATATATATATATACATATATGTATGTATGTATGTATGTATGTATGTATGTATGTATATATATATATATATATATATATACCGGTATATATATATATATATATATATATATATATATATATATATATATATATGTATATATGTATATATATATTTTTAAATAGTATTATATCTGACCAGGAGCCCGGCCCTACTCGGGTTCGGGTAGAGAATCTTCTTAGTATTACACTGGAGAAACATTTGATTACTTAATTACTTTTATTTTGAAAAATACACGCCACTTCATACTAGAAGTCATACTTTTGCTCCTGTAAGCTGACACTGATCACTGCAGATAAAAAATAAATAATCAACAAAGTGATGGTCATTTTAATTATCTTGGAAATGTGTCAACGTTTTCTTTCCATATAAACAATGAGGTAGAGTAGCCTGTTTTTGTTTTATTTGTCAAATAGATGTTTGACAATAAGCTCAACATGATCTAATCAGTATCATTCATAATTGCACGCTCACAAAAGCCTACTGTATAGGACATCCCCTCAGTGTGACATCACATGGCTGATTAATTCACAATGAATAAAATAACAAAGCAGCAACATACAGTACTTGGCACTAAATCACAAGAGACAATTCTTACTCTATATAGCTACTATTTCATATTCAAAATGCAACATAGCATTAGGCTCATTTTATTTATTTTTTCTCCCTTTTACATATTTGACCTATGGTTCATGAAATGTGGGTATTTAAATATTCCCCCAAATATATGCAGAGCACAGGTTTCATTGTTTTTCATAGCTGACTGGCTAGGGTGCAAGTTTAATAAAATCAGAAGATGTTTCCTTCCTCAAGATACTCGAGCCATATCCTCATTGTAATGGCGAACTTTTGGTGGGAATCATTATTCTAGACTCCATGCTTCTGATCAACGGCACTGAGGAGGAGACAGAGTAACAGAGTACAAGAGTTTAACAATCAATGTTTCTTTGTTAAAACAACATGGACTTAAAAGTACATGGAAATGAGGGGGCAGGACAGGTATGAAATTATAACTTTGCATCATCATTGAATAGTTAAAATTCTTCAATTTGATCAATACATTGATCCGCTGCGCGTCGGTGATCTGATCAGCCTGTCAGGCTGTTATTTTCCAAAATTGACCAGCTCGCTGTACATTACCCCACTTATTACACAGCTACTTACTAAATCAATCAATTATTTGACACAAAAGATTTGTCACCATACCTGTATAATACACAGTGGAATCCCAGCCCTCCTTCAGCCAGGCTGAGTTCCTGGTGTCGTCCCGGGACTGGAGGCTTTTGTAAGCTTTAAACAGAAGTCATCAAACCATCAATTAACTACTTTTCAAGTAGTTTGTTTGACATTTACATTAAAAACTGCACTGGAATTTCTTGGTCACAAACCTCGCGTCATTCAAAAAGGAAATACTATGAGAAACATGGCAAAAAAGACAGACGCATAAGAAACCAGATGAAAACAAGAGAAGACATAAGACATATACATTCTGCATTGTAGGCAAAGTGCACAAGTTGCAAAAAAAGTATAAAAGTTGCTGTAGTTAGTAAAGTGGAATGGTGAAGCCCTTAGGAAAGTGCAGCAGTGCTATTCATGTACCATAGATACTTATTGTCAAATGTAATTTTTTCCATATGAAATCAATACTATTTGATGAAAGTTTTGGTTATACCGCACAAACATTTCTCATAGGCAGAGCTGCTCCGGAGGCAGAAATAATCTCATTGGTTGAGTTCATCCTCAGTGGGCGGAGCCCGATAATTAAAGTATACCGACGCCCCAAAACAAATGAAAAACCAGAGGTGAGGTGAGGTGAGGTGACGTAGCCCACAAAGGGTTGGAATTGGGGGGTTAGATCACCATATGATTCCCGAGTGCGGCACTGCTGCCGCTCACCGCTCCCCCAGGGGATGGGTCAAATGCGGAGAACAAATTTCGCACACTCAGGTGTGTGACAATCAGTGGGACTTAACTTAACTTAACTTAACATGTACTCACCCCACAAGTGATGAACGACATACAGGTCGCCGATCTGCGAGAAGAACCCGCCCACTGCTTCATTGTTTTCCTGTCTGTATTTGATCGCCCTCGCCCTGTGGTGAGAAATATTATTACCAGGAATTTAAAGCAAGAACACATCTGAGATATCTTACAGAGACACTTGCCCCGGGTATGAAAAAAAGTGTGGCCACGTTTTTGTTGTTGTTTGTTTTACTATTTTCCACATTTTAGAATAATAGTAAAGACATCAATACTATGAAATAACAAAAATGGAATTATGCAGTGTCCCAAAAAGTGTTGAAGAACTAAAAACAAATATTTTATATTATATATACTGTATATACACGGTATATACAGTAGATCAAAATGGCTTTAAGATAATGAAAAACAAAGTACATCAGGTCCATACTTTTGGCAGTAGTATAGTAGTGTAGTGTATATACAGTATTTGTTTTTGCGTATATTAGGTGTGTAGTGTATATTAAGCTTGTCAAGCCTTACCAGTGGTTTCCCCATTCAATCATGGTTCCTGGCTGAAACAGATATGAGGGCGAGGTTAAAGATGAACAGTTACAAAGAAAATATTTCAGAGCTGCATCCCTGCTGCAGCCCTTCTGGAGCGCTTTATCAGATGGTGGGATGATGACAGACACAGCTTTAAACAAGCAAACCTGACTGACTATCTCATCCTAGCTGTGATGCACCAATACAAGAAGCACTAGACAGTCTAGACAGTCTAGGCAGCACTAGACAGCACTAGACAGCACTGTGACAGTCAAACCAGTTTATCAGTGCATTCACAACATGTTTCGACCAACCTACAAGCTCATATTTGATGCAGCCGTTGTGTGACCCAGGAAGAACTTTACATGTGTCAGTTGCAGACAGATTTCATCAGTTGGTTTATACAGTCAGTGGCCACTTTATTAGGTACATATCTCTTTATGCATACAGCTCACTCCTCCAGCCAGTGAGTGTAAAATGAAGCTGTACCAAGTATAAAGCCAAACAAACCTAGTTCCAGCATGTCAGAAATGACAAACTTCCTGCACACTACAGTGTCTAAGGTTTCCCAAAAGTAGTGTGAACAAAATGCATCCAGTCGGTGGCAGATGAGGTCAGAGGAGAATGGCGAGACTCGTTTAAGCCAACAAGCAGGCTGCAAGTATGCAAATAATGTCTCAGTACAACAGTGATATTTTTTTATGATTCATTTGGGGGCATTTTGTGCCCTTATTTGATAGTTGAGAGATAGACGGGGGAGACTGGAGAGAGAATGACGTGCGACAAAGTTTAGAAGCCGGATTCGAACCCAAGACTTTGCAGTTACATGTTTTTGCGCCTTAAGGCAACCGAGCTATGGAATGCCGTCCCTATCGATATCCAAGAGTGCGGTCTATCAATTTGGGAGCAATTTGAGTGCATGATTTATGGATTTCACATTCAGATTTTGTAAGGCTTTCTCCTCAAACTGTACTGCTGTAGACAATGGTTTACCAAATGAATGGGGTTCTTTGTTGAGTCATATATAGTTACCTTGAGTTTGTAGGTGCGCATTTCATAGATGTTGGGTCCTGGTCTAGGCAGGGGCTCGTTCCAGAAACTGAACTCCAGGAGAAGCTGGTTCCGTCGTGAAATCAACATTTTCGCCCTCTCTTTCCGAAACTCTAAATATTCCTTAAGAGAGAACAAGTAATAACAACATGCAATACATAAAAATATACACTTTACAGGATATGTTAAAATACAAAAGCTTTCCTACCCCTCATGGCTGAACTAAAATTCAGCAAATTAGATTCCAATTCAACCAGTTTAATACCAGTTTCATTTTCATCTTTATAGCACATCTGCACTTTGTATTTTCCATTATTACATATATACATATATCTATGTGAAATGCTTAAATAAACCAATAGTCTTAACAGCCTACTGTACCTTGTTATTGTTCAACTTGTTGAGGCATTCAGTCAAGGCGGGGTAGCCTCCTCTATATCGCCAAAGATGCACTGCAGAGACAGAACAGCAGATGTCGCTGTTGCACTGTGTAAACTATAACAACGACCCACACAACCAACAGATTCCTCCATCAGGAGTTTATATATTATAATGCGTTTTAGTCATCTGGTTGATTATGGAACATTTTCTCTGCATGTTTGTCTGCCAAATTATTTAGGACCAAACTGCAACACTGACATGTTTCTCTCTTTTCTCCGAGTAGAAGTTCCCTTATTGTGGAAAACGTGATTTCCCTTTCTATTCCTCTTTGATTATAAGTGATGATGCACCGATGCAATGCTCCTCACCAGTTTGGTCCTGTTCCCCGTACCAGGTATTCCAGCTTCCTACCACCTCACATGGGTAGTCCTGGTCAAGATGGAGTCTGTTCTGCACCTCGACCCTGAGGTCAGTATGACAAATTAAAAATACTTAACACATACTTAACACACACTGATCCTGTAAATGTGTCAATAAACCAATTTAGTGTCATAGTTTTTAGGATATACACAGACACAGAGAGATAAATAGGCAAATGGGAGAGCTTGATTCTCCAACTTGTTGCACATGTTGCACAAAGACATCATTTATATCGAAAATTGACCCTGCAAAAACACCCGTAGGATTTGGAATGAAATCTATCACTGTTATGTTTAATGCCAAAAAGCGCTAGTAGTCCAGTGATCCCAGATCATCACCAAAATCAAATCAACTGTTTATTGGCCCAAAGCCTGTGTCCACCAATGTTTATGTAAAGCTGTTCCAGAGTGATTATATAAAGCAGTGAAAAGACACTTCCAAGTGTGGAGAAGAATACTTACTGCAGACTGTTGTAGGCTTCCAGGCACTCTGGTTTGACGTTGTGAACTGAAAGAGAGATCGGAAATGGTTGTTTTAAAATACAAGCTACAATCGAATTCTCCAACAAAGCAATTTCACACTCTGAATGACTTCTGTCTATATACTGTAAGACAGTCATTCAGACACTCTGAATGACTTGTGTTCTGTCTATAGAAGGCATTGCTGAATCACTTTCAACAGGCTAGGGCCGATACAGTGAGCAAATGAAACGCCTGAAGCAGTGGTGGGATGCGCGTCACAGAAAAGATCAAAGCACTTCTCTGCGACACAGAGGCAAGAGTACACACTTAAATCAAATGTACCTGAAGTGACATGCCACACTTCATAGACTGGAGACTTTAATGTAGCTAAGCAGCATAACATACGGGGGGGTACGGTGGTGCAGTGGTAAGCGCTGTCGCCTCACAGCTCGAAGGTCCTGGGTTCGATTCCCACCTGGGACGCTGTGAACGCTGAAGGAATGCGTGCCCGTCCGCATGTCCTCGAGTGCCCACCGCCCGGGTGGGGTCGTCAAAAGGGCCTTTCTGTGTGGAGTTTGCATGTTCTCCCCGTGCTTCCCGGGGGTTTCCTTCATAGGAACCCCCTTCACCAAAAACATGCAATATCCTGGTTGCTGATGTGATGCCTCCTCTGGTCGTTAAGGGCGCCTGTTCGGAGGGAGGGGAACTGGTTGGAATAGCGTGAACCTCCCACGTGCTATGTCCCTGTCAGCTTCCCCTGTCAGGTGAAAAGAAGCGGCTGGCTAACTGCCCATGTCTCGGAGGAAGCATGGAGCCAGTTTTCGGCTCTCCCCAGATCAGCAGAGGGTGGAGCAGCAACCAGGATAAATAAATTAAAATTATTTAGCACTAATTAAAAATGGGAAAAAAAAAGAAAAAAAAAAGCAGCACGATCAATCACCAATGCATGCTGGCCGTATGCGGCACGTGCACGTAGAGATGAGATTAAAGAAGAGATTCATCTGAAAAATAATCTGAATCACAATATGAACTTCTGCAATTTCCAAATCGCAGAGGCTGCAATTAGTTGCTTACAGAGAGAGGGGCGTCCAAAATGGATTTAACAAGGGGCCATATCTTATGTCCAGTGCAAGGGTTATCTTTGCTAGTTTCTAGCACTCAAAATCTCCCTTTTCTTTTCCTTTTAATGACCACTGGGTCGCTGAAACCCGCCCCTTGATGTACTGACCCAGTGGTCTTTGATGTACTGACCTAGTGGTCATTAAAAGGGAAATAGGGAGATCCTGAGTGGTAGAAACGAGCAAAGATAACACGTGCCCTTGCACTGGACGTAAGATATGGCCCATGGTGTTTTGCAGCTGCAGGTAATCTTTGGTGGACAAATCAAGTACAATATTGGTTAAAAAAAAATCATCATACTAGTAGTAAACTCAGGAAATCCTGTACACGTATGACATACACACATGTATTTCTTTTGAGCAAAATCAACTTCTAAATCGGAGTTTGAACCACCATTGCAATATTCTGTCAAATAATCACAGGGCTAAATTGTTTTGACAATATCTCTCAGGCCTACATCCATGCTTACTGAATACCATCCTATAATCAATGCATCGTCTCATTTAGTCTTCTATAAGGTCACTGGGGCCTACATACAATGAAATGATTGTTAAGTATTTCACCGTTTTCCGCGGAGACAAACTGAATGTCATATAGAAGCTAAATTGAATCCAATTCAAGACAATGTGGTGTAGCCTAATTATATCCCACTCGGCCGGGTTTGACCCTCAGTGACCCCTCGCTCAGAGTAAACAAGGCATTGGCTGGCAGGCACAGGCAGCACACTGAAGAAGCGTCATGCCTACATTGCATTTTGTACAGGTTGCTCGTCTCTTTCTTTGACAGCAGGTTGGAGTGGGCATCTTTCCTGGCGTCCACTTTGTGCACAAACAGGGAACGGAACCAGCCTTTGTCGCCGCTCTCCGAAAACCTCCTACACAGAAACGAGATGAAAGAAAAGTTTCACAAAGGCTGAAAGCGACAACAAAGAACGGAGAAGCTATTTGGTATTTAGCAACACGAAAACATGAGACGCACGGAGACGCGGATGGCATATGGGGGGGGGGCGGGGCTAAGAGATACTTCTGCTGGCATCTTTTGAGATGCGAAGCGGGCATGCTGTAAAGTGAGTGGGCCTAATAGCTCGTCTCTTTGTTTCTGCCCACTGTCGCTGTGGGTTTGATCAAAGATGAAGACCACTCACTCACTTCCTGTCTTCTTCTTCTTCTTTTAGTCTAGGAGGCTCCAATCAATATTTGAACATGAGAGCAACTGTCTCTCAGAGGCGGAGAACAGAAAAATCAGATTTAAGGAGGGTTCTCACTCAGGGGCCAGGGCTGAACACACTACTACATAAAACTGAACTGTACCAGTTGGTGGCTCAAAAACATATTGTACTAATCTTGACGAAAATGTTGCAAGTATTTAATTAAAAGCACATACAGTTTGTCTTTTTCTAAATCATGCTTCTTTGAAACAGTGATTGCACAATAGTTACAAGCAAATAAAAGCATGATACCTATATATTGCCACATGCAAAGTTGAAAATAAAACTGTGAAAACGAAAAGATCAATCAGGAGATGAAATCTTCAACCAAACCAATATGTTTATCCATGTGCACTGTGCAGTGGGTGGCTTATGTCACGGTTGACTCTCGTCTCTCATAAAGCTATACTACGATCATACTATGCTTTTAAAGCATGATCAACTTCATTGATCTCCATGGGAAAGTTAGTTTTGTTTGCACCCTGCCCTCCACGGGGAGGTCAGAGGTCATGATCAGATACAGAGAAACGCGCTGGTAGAGATCCAGTGTCACCGTTTTGCGCGGGTTCAAACCCAAGTCATAGTACGTCTGGTCTCTCCAACCGCCGCGCTGCCACCCAGGGCGAGCAGTCCTACTGACATTTATTACATTGGCTCCACCGTAGATACGCCTTAAAGAGCATGTCGTGTGTGTCTTCTTGGCATGTAACCTTCCAGTCTCACTGGTTTCAAAATGTGTCACTCACCCGCATGATAATTATGAGGAAGCTGGACAATACTGTTTACAACAAGTCTCAAAGTGGTTTAAGATATGAAATAACTAAATACAGAGAAGATTGAGGGTGACGTTGTACGTCTACATTTTGACACCCACTTTCACTCCCAAGGACCGACCAACTATAATACAAGTTTAAATAACAATGAATAATCAATCCAAATTATTAGGAAATTCTCAGGCTACTGGCCCAAGCTGAGGCCTTATGTTGTGTTTATACTTCTTTCTTTCTTTCTTTCTTTCTTTCTTTCTTTCTTTCTTTCTTTCTTTCTTTCTTTCTTTCTTTCTTTCTTTCTTTCTTTCTTTCTACTGTAGCCTACAGGGTTCCCACACTCACTTGGACATCAAATTCAAATGACTTTCAAGGTCTTGCCTGGTGAAATTTAAAGCACTCAAAATGGGCCTGTTTTGTGGTGAGACAGGACATTGATCAAAGATAGCATCCTGGAGGCTTCATTGTTTTACTCATGATCTTGTCAAGTAGCTAGCTTGTCAAGTCCTGATCAAATCATTCACTGCTGCTGTATCAACAACATGAATATCTACCACAGAGTCACACATATCACCAAATAACCTGATACGAGTCAATCTAAGGCCATGTTCACATTACAGGCAAATCTGATTAGCTGATAAAGTCATTAATCATCATTATCTTGATTGGTTTCCGATTGATTTGGGAGTGTGTCCGCACTGCCACAAATCTGATTCTCAAGTCGGATCTGTGTGTCCAGACCTAAACAGCCTATGTGCATGGGTTGCTATGGCAACGACGTGGGTGTCAGTAAATACGTACGTTGGTGACGTGGTTTTCCTGCGCAGAAGCATTTGATGACGAGTTGCAAGTGACGTTCAAATCAGATTTGGTGGATCTGCGCGTCCGCACTGAAGTCACATCAGTCGAAAGCAGATTGGGAACTACCTCCATATGTGGTTTGGGACAAGTGACACAAATCAGACTTGGACTAGTGTCCAGACTCATAAAACCAATCTGGATAAAGTCATTAATAGGTCACTAAAGTTCACAAATCAGATTTGGCCTCCTAGTCTGAACATGGCCTGCTCAGCTGATCAAGCGGTTTTAGGGAACTGTTGTGTTATACCCTCTGAAGGAAATAACATAACGCTAGTTTAGTTTAAAGTATTTTACTCGTGTATTATGCAAACATAAAAACACTCTCCTAACTGATCTTGTTGTTAAATAAGCATGTCTAGTGTAGGTAAAGAGAAACACCTTGCAATATGGTTTACAGCCAGGACAAAGTACAGTACTGATCCAGCTAATGATTAAGTTGGTTTGGAAACTGTCCTGCTGGTTTCTAGTTATGACCCTGTCTCCTACCTATTCATGTTAATAGAACATTAATGCACGTATTAATGTACGAGTGCACGAGTTATGCCTACTTATCAATAGCAATTAGTTGCTGTATTGAGGGATGGGGGGGGGGGGACACACTGGAAAAACCCACACACAGTCAGTATAAATAATAAAACATAACTTAACGTTAGGCCTATCAACGTTATGTTTACGAGTATAGATGCTCATTTTAGCCTTTAGGCAAAGTAAAGAGTTGGTTCATGAATACAGTAGGCTATATGATTGATCTTTTAGACAAGAAAATGGAAGAAGTCAGCAGATGCATGAGACTTTCAGATTTCTTGTGAACAGTCAAATCAAATCACATCACATCAATTCGTATTGCTAGCATAACAAACAAACTATTTACCTGGTCACTTGCTGCAGATTGACGGAATACCTGTAAAGCAACTTTCCTTTAGGCCACACAAAACTAGTCGTCGCCATGGTCCTCTGAAAAGAAAGCAACACTATTTTTGGACACGATGTAAACAGAGCTAGAGCTCGGTTAATGTTTAGCTCACTATTATCTCTGCTGTTTTGACTGCTAGTCCATAAAAGCCACGGCTAAAAGCACGTTAGCGCCGGGGGTTTCAAAAAGACACGGGACGCGCGTCTCTGTTACGCAGTGCGCAGTGATCAATAAGCACAATCGATCAGACAGACCTGATAAATTGAGTGGGCCTAAAAAGTTGGATTGAAAACAAAAATCCACCTGTAATACATTTAAGATGATGTGGCATACAAATGTCACACAGCTATATTTTTTATTGGCTTTTACGTGACTATGGTCTGTTATTACATTACCTGCTTCATGTTATTTACTTATTTATTTGTTTGTTTGTTTATTCATTATTCATTCATTCATTTCATCATTCATTCAGTTGAAAAGTAGACATTATGCCTACAGTTAATAATATTATTATATTAGGCCTGAGATGCTACATAATGTCACTATAAACTAAAGTCACTATATGAGTACCGAATAGTAACTGTGTAAATGTTTTAATCTTTTCTATTGAGTTTTTTATTTTATAAACAGCAAGGCCAAGCTAGGCTTTTATTTTGCAATGCAGGATTGCAGGTGCATTGTGGTTAACCCATAGACTGTAGGGTTAACCCAGCAGAAATAAGCAGCTCACTGTGTGGGTAAGTTGGTCCGGTGCTTGCTAATAGCTAAATAGCAGCCAGTAATAGGCTACAATTTAAGTTTCTCACGCACTGTGGAACAGTCATCAATATCACATTGTTTCGTAGCCTACTGTATGTAACTCATGTCATGTAGAACACAATTTAGTTAGCTAACTAACGCTATATGAAAGGTGATGATGCTACTGAAAATGGTATGGCATGCTATGCGCTAACTTAACGCAGGTGCGGTGCAATGGGTGCGACCAATGTGCTAAAGTCGAACACGCTAACCAGTCGGCCAAGGAGACAATCTCATTCATTCATTCATTCATTCATTCATTCATTCATTCATGTTACTTTTGCTTTTAGTCCATATAGTGTTAATCCTGTCTGTACCTGCACATGCTTTTGTTGATGAAAACAAACCAACAAAAAAACGTGACTGCTGTTTTTGTAAACTCCCGAAGGTGTGGCAGTAGAGCACAATTAGATTAGTAGATTTCTTCCCTTGTAAAAAAAAAAACGATGGGCATTTAAAGTGTGGGACGAAGAGACGTACTTCACTTACTGTAAAATAGTATTTAATTGGTAAACTTTACAGTAGCCGTGCTATGGCTATATGTGAATGCCAAAGTGTGGAGTGTTTATGTAGCTGGGATGAGAGCAATTGGGTTGAATACAATATGAATCGTAAATTGGTAAACAAAGCCATTTCTATTTTTGTTTTAATTTATTTTTTAATGTGGGGTTATTTATCAATATATTTATCAATATATGTAAAGGCAGCAGAAAGATGAGCTCACACTGTGCTTGGAGGAGCAAGCTTTGCCAATCTTCGTGCATATCGCTGACCTGCTGGTGTGTGTCCCACTGTAGCTATACAGACGAATAACACTCAAGTGTTCCATCCATCTCCACTCCCGTGCCATATTCAACATGCAGGACAGAGACAGAGGGCTCACAGATACACAGTAAGTCTCTCCAGGAGGATTATAGAAACTAGCAATACCAGTTGGAGCATGCAATCACTGTGTGTGTGTGTGTGTGTGTGTGTGTGTGTGTGTGTGTGTGTGTGTGTGTGTGTGTGTGTGTGTGTGTGTGTGTGTGTGTGCACGTGTGTGTGTGTGTGTGCGCCACCTGCTGGATGCTGTGGGTAGCTATCATGGATTGCTGATACCCGGTGGAACATGCAATCATGGTGTGTGTGCTACCCGTCAGATGCTGTGGGTAGCGCTATGACGAATTGCTGATACCCGGTGGAACATACAATCACAGTGAAACAGCAAAGTTTATGTTCAGCATTGGCAAGATAATCTTCACGAAATAAGGAACACTTTTATGACTTTTGAAACATAAATGTGTGTGTTTTTTTGAAAATGGCCGGGGCGGGGGGGGGGGGGGTCATTAAACGTAGTCCCACTCCTCCAGGGATCACTACAGGGATCACTACTCCACTGGTGCAAAGGCAACATTTAAAGCTAATTGTCACATTGATAATAGCAATCAGACACACAAGGGGGCGTGGCCGTGTTTGCAGCTGGCATATCATTAGCGCATTATCTTTTGTGTCCTTGAGATGCAGCAAATAGCGGTTGCAAATTATACGCAATTCATGGTGCTATTAGCGGCCGCAATCCATTCTTTGTGAATTCGCCGCTGAATGTCAACTCGTGAGTCGTGACCCTCCATTGCCTTCTTCAGAAGCAGCCAACGTACTCCGTGGAGTGGGCAGATTCGAAGGTCGTCTCTGGACCCAGGCAAGAAATGGGTCTCTCTCCACTCTGGAAAGAAAGCAGCTCGCTCTTTGATTCTGAGGGACTGACATCAATACCTGATGTTTACTGTTGCAGCTAAACTCCATTATAGCTGGGCTGGAAATAGCTCAACATGACAACATGTTGTCAACACTTGTCAGTTATCTACAGGAAAAATAACGTAGGTGTCAATAGTAGACAATACAGGTGCTACATCTTCTCACATGCCAGGTATGTGTATAATTACGTGGTTGCTACGCAACACCTACGTAAATTGTTCTGGCCCTAATTATTGTGATTTTTTTATTTTTTTATTTATCACTACTTTTGCAATTGACTTCAATGTTATTCTCACACATTTCCTAAACTAGAAACCTTGCCAGAAGACAATCAGAGGACAAATAATTTTGATAGATTTGTCGAACTGACAACATATCTAACACTGTTTGAATTCCCCTGGTGCAGTAAACAGACCTCTTACCTAATATAATACTGGACCATTCTGGCAAAGCTTTTCCAACTTCTGCTGTTCGACTCGTCACGCGGCACTTAAATGATTGTCAGTGCTGTGCTGCCCACTTTCACTTATTTTCATACTCACTGTGCTGCTCTCTGATCCTCTACATTTTCCAAAATCATTCCATCTACCAACATTATGTAATATGAAATCTGACATTCCCTCAAATTATGAATACTTGTTGTAGCCTATTGCATGGCAATGCTCAATGAATTTAGCAGCAGTATATTTCACCTGCTGCATGCATGCTGTGTGGCTACGTGTGGTACTGCATGCTCTTCTTTTGGGAAATGTACACTCTCTCAATTATGAGTATTTTCAATTTATTGGGGTTTTAATCAATTTTATTTACACTGAATACATTTCTTTTCAGAGCAGGATGTGATGTCACAAGTTCATTTTCAAAGTATTATCCTGTCATCAATATCCTCCCAAGTATCCAGCCTTTGTTTCTGACATATGAGAGGAGGGGTTTTCGAAGTGTGAGACTGTGGCCCTCCGCCCAGACATAGCTTGGAAAAAGGCGGTGCCCCCCTCGCTCAATTCCTGGATATGGGATCATGATGATGTTATTTGATCCATAGACACTCAACAATTGAGCCAAGATAGCCTGATATTGCTGTCTGATACACTTGAGTCAGACGACACCAAATGCATTAAAAAGGGTCTGTCTGAAGGCATTTATTTGTTCTGACTCTGAGAAAGTGGGAAAAACATTCAAATTCCCCAAGATTACGGAATCTCTGAATTATCTCTTTAACCAAAATCACAGACATTTAGGCTATTCTATGAGATCTCCTTTTAATAACTAATGTCATATTTTGTCACTTCCATTCGCTGAGCCTCCCCGGAAACTGCTTGGAGGTCCACCCCAGGGAAGGCCCGCCTCCCCACTTTGAAAACCTCTGTCGATGAACCAGTCGGCGGAGGCGGAGCTTTGTGGCATAAAAGTGCTGCAATAGACCCTTCTCACGGGGGCCATCTTGTGTCGAAAAGGCAGGGTAAACACAGGTGCAAGCAAAACACTAATGAGGGTTTCCAACTTCAATGATTGGAATTTGGAAACCCTCATTAGTGTTTTGTTGCACCTGTGTTTATTCTGCCTTTTCGACACAAAATGGCCCCCGTGAAAAGGGTCTATTACAGTAACACTCTTCAAGCTTTTGGTTTTCTGAATGTGTCGATTCTGCCTCCGTGATTCACTGCCAGCGCCGGGAATGTCTCTTTCACAGCGATGTACAAGTCTTCAAAATCCTGGTTCACTGTGATGTCCTAGAGAGAGAGAGAGAGAGAGAGAGAGAGAGAGAGAGAGAGAGAGAGAGAGAGAGAGAGAGAGAGAGAGAGAGAGAGAGAGAGAGAGAGAGAGAGAGAGAGAGAGAGAGAGAGAGAGAGAGAGAGAGAGAGAGAGAGAGAGAGAGAGAGAGAGAAAGGGAGAGAGAGAGAGAGAGAGAGAGAAAGGGAGAGAGAGAGAGAAAGGGAGAGAGAGAGAGAGAGAGATGGCGAGTGAATAGCTTGCCTTCTGCAAAAAGAAAAGATATAAAGGGAAATATGTTTGACTTACGGAAAAGTGTAATTTCTCCATGGCTGATTGTGGGTTCCCCTGTATCGACTTGAGGATCCCATAGCACCCTGCACTCTGAATGGGGTTTCGACCCATCTGGCCAAAGACAAACACAGAATCCCCTTCAGAAATGTAGTAAAATAGTAGTAGTAAAATGTAAAAAAAAATATATAGCATATAGGGTGTTAACTGAGTACCTTTACTCTGGTACTGTACTGTACAACGGTTTTGAGGTATACCACTGCCACTTAAATTGAGTACCGGTATTCCTTTATACTTTTCCTCCACTACATTTCACAGGCAAATATTGAACTTTTTACACTACTACATTAATCTGACAGCCGGAGTTACTACTAGGCCTAGGTATTATGCAGAACATGCAATGTGTTCATGTTGCATTGAGTTTAATCTCCCCATCAGTATGGAGCAGTTAGACCTACATTAAAATACTTCTTACAGGTTAATGCATCAATAATTGGGGGGGGGGGGGGGGGGCATTTTTCAGAATGTATTCTTTTACTTTTGATAGTCAACATTTTATTGTTAATACTTCTATACTTTTACGTAAACTTTTGAACGCAGAACTAGTAAAGTATTTTTTTTTCATTATCGTAGGCTACTGATACTGATTGGAGTACTTTTTCCACCACTGCGCGAAACTACCTGTTGTTAAACTCTTACAACTGTAACTGACTGGGAAAAGAATAAAAAAAATCTTGGGACTTCTTTGGCCCAAATTGATGTGAAGCTCATGTCTCCAGACCTGCATAAATTATTCAATCCAATAACTAAACTCTATCTATATTCTACTCAGAACACATAGTTCATTAATCAGTATGAAAATGCTCAGACTGTCTCTCAATTTTGTGTAAGAGGTAATTTTTCCCTGAGAAGTATGCTTGGGTGTTCACATTCAAAAGAAGCACAGTGATTCATTTATATCCCATTTTATCCGTTGATGCCCCCCGTTGCTTTCTAGGCTAGAACCAATCTGTGTTCAGCGGCTTACATTCAGGGATTTGATGGTCTTGTTTACTTTGAGGCCCACGGCGAAGCGGATGGCTCCTTCAGGGGGTATTCGGTTGTTACTGTGGCGAGAAACAAATGCAAAAAAAGAAAGAAAAAGAAAATACATGTGTGGCAAGCAATCAAAAAGTGTTATTTCTTTGAGATGGTATTGTTCAAAGATATGTCTTCTGAAGGTTTTGTGGCACACTTGACTTTGCACGAGACGTCAAACGGCAGATGAAAGTGGCTTACTTGAATAAAGTAAGTGTTTATGACGACACCACAGTGATGTATAGGTTTACAGTAGCTATGAATCCAGTACTGCTAACAACAGTGAGCAAATTGAAATCAAGTGTTGTGTATCTTTGACCTCCCAGTGTGACCGAACAAGGTAAAACTGTGTCCTCATTTCTGCCTTATGAAAGAACAGTCTAAACCAGAGGTTTTCGACGTGGGAGGCGGGCCTCCCCAGGGGCGTCCAAACAGTTTCAGGGGAGGCTCAGTTAAAGGGAGGCTTTGCCGATTTTCAACCCGCTTTGTATCATTACAATGTCAGTAATGATGCAGATGGGACAGCCTTTACCTTGTCTTCATGTTTTCCTGCACAGAGAGCTCCGCAGTTTATTCCAGCACTTCCTGTACAGAATGATGCAAAACGCATAATTCGTACAAGTGAACAGATGTTGCTCCAGGGCGGCTGCTATTATTTATTTTCTCCATATGCCACAGAGAATCACAGCCTTAACGAGCGTTAATGACCCATAGATGCCCAATTCCAATCCGCCCCCTTACTGACTCACCCCCTTAGAGGCGCATTCACGTGAAGGCAGTGAGGGCTTAAGGGGCGTTCACACCGAGATATTTATTTTTCGCTCTGTCGCTCAAGTCAACCCTTTGGAATCGCTCTGTCGCTCTGTTTAAATCGCTCATCAACAGGCACACGAAATGACGGACATGTGGGGGATATAACGTTACGCAATGTCATGCTGTTTGTCCACTACGAGCCACCGTCATTGTTTACAAGCTAAGCCTATCAGCGTGCTCCTAATGCGAGCTGCATACCGGTAGTACAGACTTCACTTCATGTCAGCTGTCAGGCTGTCAATGTGGTTTGTTGCCACACAATAAACCAGCGGTTTGTTCCAAGCCAGAGTGATCCTTGACTCGCTCTCACACGGCAGCCAATCAGCATTGAACAGCGAGCGACTGATGCCAGCGTATTTTCGCTCGAGTTGGAATATTTCATCTCGAGCGACGAGCGTATTTTCTCCCTATCGCTCTGACTCTGCCGCTCGGACGCCCAGCGATTATTCTCCCAGGCGAATATACGCTCAATCGCTCGTTTGCATTGACTTTGTATGTAAACTCGACGCCAGCGACCAACTTTAATAGGTCGGTGTGAACGCAGCTTTAGGGATGTCCCACGGTGAAATCGCAAAGTGAACGAGGGCTCGGAGTGAGCCCTTTCTGCCCCCTTACCGTAAGGGAGCAGCTGTGGCCACTTACGGAAAGGGAATTGCCCACAATGCATAGCGTTGTGACGTATAAAACGGGGTTACCGGGGAAGGCCACAAATATCTGTTAAAAAAAGAGAAAAAAACACGTGCGAAACGAACGAGGAGACCATTAAAGGACACACGGGTGTTTAGCCGCGTGTACGCGTGTAGTGCTGGAATGCCTAAATTGACAATGAAACATTACATTAATAGGGATTTCAGATTAGACAAAAATGTTATACCAGAGGAATGCAAGTAGTTATATTACACAATCCTAGTATAATCATCGGTCATTTCTATTACAATTGCAATCCACAACTTTTTTGATGAATGAGAAATAGTTTTACCGAATCTGTATTGTACAGTATTGACATTGTGTAGCCTATAATGTTGGGTGACATGTCATTATTAAGCTTATTTTAATTATAATTACACAGTTATCAATTGCAGATTTTGCAGTAGGCTACATTTATTATTTTTAAATTACCTGTTGTCCACTATGTAGAGCCAGAGCCTGGATGAGAACAGACTCATCAGGGAGTCCTCAAACACCTTAGGCGTCTTGACAATAAACAATATATAGCGAGCCCCAAACCTGCCAGAGTCAACATCATCTTGTCAAGTGCAAAGGGCTCTGCTGTCCCAATCCTCCTATTTATCCAATGTGGATCCCTTCCAGACTTGATGACTCAACCACTTTCCACTGGCGGCCATTAGAGGGAGTGAGGGAACAGGGCTTGAGTCTTTAGGGAGCGGATTGGAATTGGGCCAGAGAGAGACAGTCGGCATGTGTGGGAACGCCCACGAAATGTTATACGGCTGGCGCGCGAGTGGGGTAAAACCGCCGATATATCTCAATGGGCTGACTCACCAAAGGAAGGTGCTGCGGCTCTACACTACAGGTTTGGGGATTCTAGAGCAGAACACAAGACGTCTGTTGAGATGTGCGTTTACTGCGGTGGTCAAATCCCCGATCGTGTCTGCCTGGGCTGGGCTAGCAGCTAAATTCTAACTTTGCTGAATGGATAGAACGGGAGATTTACCCCACCCTGACCACGCCCCCGGCCAGGCTGAGCCAGCTATCCCTGCGTCTATGACGAGACATCGCCTCAACCTATACCAGCTGGCGGGGGCGGAGTCTTGCAGGCAGTCAAACGTGGATTACTCGATGCAGAAAACACATACACAAGGTAAGCACTGCCCATCTGCTTTATATTACCGACATTATAATGATACAAAGCAGGTCGAAAATCAGCAAAGCCTTCCTTTAATGGAAGTGGAAAAAAACATTATAGTCGTTATGTAAGGGATAATGTATATTGAGGCGGTGATTACGGGGGAAATAATGACCGACAGGTGATGATTGAGCCCGACGCGCAGCGGAGGGCTTAATGATTCACCTGAAGGTCATTATTTCCCAGTAATCACCGCCTCAATATACATTATCCCGCTTAGAACACGGCCTACAACTAAATCATTCAATAATCTGACAAAAATAATTATTCAAATAGATTTTTTAATAGCGTTTTCAACGGCAAAGCGGTTTCATTCGTAATTGGCACACAAGACACCACAGCTGCAACTGGTTGGCCTAATTAGTAGTGTTTGCTGACAAAAAGCTCTTATCAACTGATTAATCCAGGTGTGGCAGAGCAGCGGTCGGTTGTCGAGAAATAATGACCGGTGAATATTGTTGATTGACCAATCAGAATCGAGTATTCGAGAGAGCCGTGTTCTAACAAAAGGTGATCACCTAGCATGCGTGTGATCTGGTTAAAGAGATAGTTCAGAAATACAGCAGTTTTGGTGAATTTGACTGTTTTCCCCACTTGACCAGAGTCGGAAACAAATAAATGCCTTCACACAGAAATGTTTTGAATAGTCTAAAGTATGTCAAACGGCAATATCAGGCTATGGGGGGGGGGGGGGGGTTGCTTTGTCCCCAAATTTTGCCTGAGGGGAGGCCCACAGTTAGAAAAACCCTGAAAACCCTGAACCTCAGTTCCTGTAAGCTGTGATCTGATATCAGATGTTCGTACCTTACATCCAGCTCCTCCAGAGTGTTGTTCTCTCTTAACGCTTCTCCTAAAGCAATGGCTCCTTCTTTCCCCAAGCCGTTATATGACAGATCCAGTGTTCGCAGGAAAATGTTGGCCTGGAAAACAGAAACGAACATGTGGTTTGTAAAGTGGCATACAGAAAACACATGTGTTACTGTCTCAGAAAAACATGATTCTGCACAGTCAGACTTTGTTGTTATTGAACTTTTATTTGTGATATCATATTGTGGTTATCTCAAATCACAAACCATCTCAAGAGATAAGCATATTGTCCCATCTCTACTATTTATAGCCTACTGTTAATACAACTAACCGGTACTAGTATTACTGATGCTGTTACCAGGCTACTGTGTCTTATCCAGTTGCTTTACAGCCCAAATATTTTCTCCAGGAAATGTAGCTTTGTAGAGTTACTATTTCCCTCATATTGAGCAGAAATTCATTACTATGAAGCTTATAACAAGGATTAGCCTAACTAAAATAACTTGTATAACATAGGCTACTTGCACAATTAATATACCATCTAACAACTGACAACCACAACCTGACAACAGCACTCCGAAGAAAAATTGACTTATGTGAGTTGAAAAAGGAATCCTGGTCAAAGTCTTCAGTGAATCACCTGTAGCTCTTGTTTATAACAGTAGTTCAAATCCTAATATTGTGTTCAAACACAGATCTCCAGGTGTATTACCCCAAGGCCTCTGGCCAGCGTCACTGCTCCTCTCCCTCGGATGCAGTTCCAGGCCAGACTCAGCCATCTTAAACCTGTGTTCTCCGACAGACAGTCCCCTAGCGTTTCCCCTGGGCATGGAGATAAAACATGTCAGTCTGTCAAAATGAAATGTCCTCAAGTTAATCTGGTCAACCAAGGGCCAAGGAAAAAACAACAGTAAATTGTTTAAAACTTGTGCTATCAATGATTTTGTAGGATTATCAGTTAGGTGTCCCTTTTTAAATGGTGGATATGTCATTTTGGAACAAAAGTATTTGATTTCTTCTGGAAAAAAGTTCATGAACCTGATTGAATTGATTGTCATTCTCTTAAAGCCATTTTGATCTAAAAGTTTAAGCTTGAATCATGCTTAAAAAAAATATCTTAGACAAATATAAATCGTGAAGTTGAGCCTATGTATGAATTTCTTTCCAAAGCCTTTGCCTTTCCATCAAGGCAAAGGGCGGCTCCTTCAAAGAATCTAAAATATCAGATAGTTTTGATTTGTTTAACACTTATTTTGCTCACTGCATAATTCAATTTGTGTCATTTCATTCATTGGTTTGGTGTCTTCACTAGTTTTCAAAAAATGTCGAAAATGGTCAAAATATTGAAAATATATTATGGTGGTGTGGCCAAACATTTGACTGGTGTGTGGGTGTTTTTCTAAATCTGTGATGAGTAATACTTTTCAATATCAAGCAGAGTGTTGCACTGCTGCCCTCTGTGTGAAAGCACCATCTCCTCACCTAGACCAAAGAGCGTGGAAGGAAAGAGACGACACTCCGGCCATTTTTGGAAACAGAATGCGCCTCGCAGTGGTCAGCTGCGGTAGCGCTGGCCCCTATAATCAGCCTCTCTAAACAGTAACTCAACGGGAGTTGAACCTCGGGTCCTTTTCATTAGGTATTTATCTTGAAAAAACTAAACAAAGAAAACGAAAAATTTTGCTTAGTTTCCACAATATGGTTGTTGTTTTACATCCCTGCACTACACCACTTCAATCAAGATTTGCAGTACGCCCGGAAAAGATGTGAATCCCCAAAGTTTAGAGTGTTCTCCCGTTGAGTTACTGTTTAGAGAGGCTGATTATAGGGGCCAGCGCTACCGCAGCTGACCACTGCGAGCCTGTGCGAGGTTCTTTTGGCGCTGTCACGCTTCCAAAAATAAAAAATGGCGGAGGCTGCTGGGCGCTGATGTTGCAATGGGGCAATATGGAGCTGTCATTTCTTTCCATAAAAGTTCTTTGCCTAGACTCCACTGACAGGATGTGATTGTGTGTTTCATGGCCTAAAAGCACTACAGTGAATCAATGGATCCTCTGGAGGGAGAGAGCAGAAGGAGAGAGCAGAAGGAGAGAGCAGAGAGAGAGAGAGATCCCCATCATCAGCCACTCACTCACTTTATCAGACCGGATTATAAGAATTCCTTTCACCGTGTAGCTCTCACCGGTTCGGTTCATCATCATCAAATCCACGCTGTCGCCCGCCTTGGTGGAGACGCAGTAACAGCAGGAGCGTGAGCGTGATAAATGGCGGTGCGTTTGATTGGTGTACTTACTCAGCCTGCTATAGGGGAAGAGTGCACTCCAAACGCACGAGGAGGATGTCCTTTCATATTTCGGCGCTCGACAAAAGTGAATAAAGTATGTGGCGCACGCATAGAGATGAGACGGGATGGTTTTTGGTTTCTCCCTTTAGATTAATTTTGAGTCCGTCAGATCATTATGCTGCCATATAGAGAGCCCCAGGAAGGAGTCCGGAAAACATCGATGCTAACACTTCCGGGTTCTTCACTGTTTTCGCCTATGGGATTTTTGAATGGGTTTTGGCGCGATGTTTCAAATAAGGTCTCTGGGCAACACAAGCTTAATCAAACGCGAACCAGTGTTCAGTGGGATAATCTTCACACATGAGGACCACTTTTATGAGTTTTTAAGCTTTTACGTGCCGTTAAAAGGGCGGCTAGCTAGCAAACGGCTAAATGAGACTACACTGTTGAGTCGACGGGGATATTATACGTCAATAACGTCATCACTTCAAAGGACGAACACGGAAATTCTCTTTCCCTCACCTGGTTCAGCCCGGGGTAATC
This sequence comes from Poromitra crassiceps, assembly GCF_964638095.1. Taxonomy (NCBI): domain Eukaryota; kingdom Metazoa; phylum Chordata; class Actinopteri; order Beryciformes; family Melamphaidae; genus Poromitra; species Poromitra crassiceps. Next base: position 33,545,010 of record NC_139631.1, read on the forward strand.
AGTGCACAGCAGCGCACACATCAACAACACTCCAGGTTGAGCGGTGACGTGACGGGGAAGCCTATGCGACACTGTAGTTCTGGATTAGCTTAGCACGAGCTTTTTACTTCTAGGGCTCGCATTTACGCTTCAAAACTCATGAAAGTGGTCCTCATGTGTGAAGATTATCCCGCTGACCACTGGTTCGCGTCTGATTAAGCTTGCGTTGCCCACAGACCTTATTTGAAGCATGGCACCAAAAACCCATTCAAAAATCCCATAGGCAGAAACAGTGAAGAACCCAGAAGTCCGCGACTTCCGCGTTCCGACTACAAAAATACGTCATCCCTGGGGCTCTCTATTAGTGCCTCCTGGCCTGCCGCTCAGCCACACGGTGCCTGTCACCACGCTCAGCCACAGGGTGCCTGTCACCACACTCAGCCACACGGTGCCTGTCACCACACTCAGCCACACGGTGCCTGTCACCACACTCAGCCACACGGTGCCTGTCACCACACTCAGCCACATGGTGCCTGTCACCACACTCAGCCACACGGTACCTGTCACCACACTCAGCCACACGGTGCCTGTCACCACACTCAGCCACACGGTGCCTGTCAACACGCTCAGCCACACGGTGCCTGTCACCACGCTCAGCCGCCTGTCACCACGCTCAGCCACACGGTGCCTGTCACCACGCTCAGCCACACGGTGCCTGTCACCACACTCAGCCACAGGGTGCCTGTCACCACGCTCAGCCACACGGTGCCTGTCACCACGCTCAGCCACACGATGCCTGTCACCACACTCAGCCACAGGGTGCCTGTCACCACACTCAGCCACACGATGCCTGTCACCACACTCAGCCACAGGGTGCCTGTCACCACACTCAGCCACACGGTGCCTGTCAACACACTCAGCCACACGGTGCCTGTCAACACACTCAGCCACACGGTGCCTGTCACCACACTCAGCCATAGGGTGCCTGTCACCACGCTCAGCCACACGGTGCCTGTCACCACACTCAGCCACACGGTAATTGACTGAGGTTTTAATGAAGGCCAATGTACTTGACCTTTGAATGGCACAATCTGCTGCTGTGCTGTGCTCCCCCAACTGGTTATAGACTACAACTGCATGAAGCATCACAGAGCGCTTGGGTTGGTAAACTTGGGCATGCTCAAATGGGACAATAACACCAGTCACATAATCAAAAAGGCCAATCAAAGACTTTTCACCTCCGGCAGCTCAAAAAATTCAAAGTAAAATGCAATCTGCTCCTCCAGTTCTATACAGCCATCCTAGAAAGCATCCTCACCTCATCCATAACCATCTGGTATGGCAATCTGGACAGTAACTCACGCAACAAACTCCAACAAATAATAAAAAAAGCTTCAAAAATCATAGGTACCCCACTCCCATCACTAGACACTCTCTACCACAAACGGACAATCACAAGAGCACAAAAAATAGTTTCTGACCCATCTCACCCAGCCAATCACCTGTTCCAACTGTTGGCCTCTGGACGGCGCTACAGATCCATTTCCATCAAAACAACCCGATTCAAAAACAGTTTTTTCCCGACTGCCATCAGGTTTCTGAACTTCACTCACCTCTGAAATCTCACTGTATACCTCTCCAGCAATGTATATGTTGAATGTTCTGTATTTATGATGCTATGTCTGTCTATGTACTGTAATGTCTTATGCTGACACAATATTCATGTGCTATAACATATTCATATTCTCAAATACACTACTGCCGCATGCGCTGGGACGCGTCATCAGTGATGTTATCTGGGGTCGTAAGGTGTTTCGGGTCTGTCAACATCATACACCCTCGCCCAGTAGACCCAGCCGAGGCCAATTAAGACCCCGACTCGCGTCCCAGAAGCCGCTCACGGATCAGCCTTACTACTCTGTCTGCAACGTTGCCCGCGGGAGGGGTAAGCGAGAACGCCCAATCCGCTGCAATAGAGCTAGTGCTACGCCGCAGTATTGGCCCTTCGGTGCATGGAGGATCTAGGCTCTGTGGGTTACTCCCGGCCGTGCTCCTCCTTCGTCTCACCAGACCCTCCCGTGGCAAAGGCAATCCAGAGGCTGAGAGGATGCCTCAAGGACGCCTCAAGAGGGCCTGTGCGCTGCACGTCATTTACCTGCGTCGAGCACCTCGCTCTAGCCTGAAGGACCCCAGGCCGCGCCGATCTTTGCGCAGATTTTCAGGAGGCTAATCCGTAGCGTTTGTGGATTTCTCCCTCACGAGAGAGCCAAGATGGGGTGCTAATCCCATCCCGTACCGGTTGCCGTCTCTCCGGCCGTCAACTGTCTCTCCAGCTTGTCACCAAACTATACTTGGTTGTCACCTAGTCTTTCCTAAGTGTCACTGGCCAGAGGCAAGCCAGGGTTCTATATTCTCAAATACAATTGCTGTACCGAAAGCAAATTCTGCCGACTTTGTTGTGCAGTCCTTAAAGGAACACTCTGCCCATTTTCAACCAGCTTTGTATCATTAGAACATCAGTAGTATATCCGAAAAGTTTTCTGATATACTACTGATGTTCTAATGATACAAAGCTGGTTGAAAATGGGCGGAGTGTTCCTTTAATAAATGAATCTGAATCTGAATCTGAATCTGAATCTGCTGTGTGCAGTTTCCTGACGTTGCGATTTCTCAGTATTATAAGAGTTTACAAACAATTATTTGGGGCCACGACTCAGTGTTCAAAGTTCCCGAGTGCAACTTTAATATTTCCAGAGAGTAAAAGCACGAGCTATATATGAGTAATGTTTCATTCTATTGGAACTTAAAGGGTCATCTCTTATTTTAAACACGCAGCGTTCAGCACACATACAGTATAGGCCACTGCGCCGTACCTGCAGGCTCTCCCAGGTTGTTGTGGCTGAGGTCCAGGCGCTGCAGCTTGGTGTTGCTGGTGAGAGCCGGGCTGAGGTGCAGAGCCGCCCGGTCGCCCAGCTGGTTCCCCGACAGGCTGAGGCTGACCAGCGTGCTGTTCTCCTGCAGCATGCTGGCCAGGGCCCGCGCCCCCTGCTCCCCAAGCCTGTTGTCTGACAGGTCCACCTCTGCGGGGATCGACACACAAACACTTTACTTTACTTTACTTTACTTTATTGGTTTATTGTGACGGGACAATGCACATTAATGGACATGTTCAGAAATACAGAAGCCTCTATATACGAAAACATGTACCGGTAAATATGCCGGAGTTAGCTAATGCTAATTTACATCCGTAGTCCCCAATAAATATCAAAACAATCACTCATTACATTCATTCAACGCCCAAACTGAATATACATGTAACGTGTCATCGCAAAAGATACCACAACATTACAGACATCAAAATTACAGCAAAACACAGACAGGATGTACGCAACAAACTGATATACATGTAACGTGTCATCGCAAGAGATACCACACATTACAGACATCAAAATTACAGCAAAACACAGACAGGATGTACATGCAGCATGTCAGTGCTAAAAGAAGAATACTACACCTTACATTCGACAGGTTACATGATAACAATACATAGATACAATATGAAGGCTACTCTACTCTCTCTTAAGTGCTATACTTAAGTGGTGAAGTGCCTAGTGCAGGAAGAGAAGAAGATTTGGAAGGCAGCTATTAAGCTAGTGTTCACAAAATTGGTTTGTTTTAAGCCAATTTTTGAGCTGGCGTAGTACACAGTGTACACGTGTACACAGTGGGCGTAGTAGTAGTTGAGTTGGAAGTTTACATACACCGAGGCTGAAGTCATTCACTCATTTTCTAACCACTCCACAGATTTCATGTAAAAAAGAAAAGTTGGTTAGGACAGCTAACCTACTTTGTGCATGGGCACACAAATAATGTGGGGGGGGGGGGGGGGGATTGGGTTAGGTTTAGAATTGGAGTGAATAATTGTTGGAAATATTTGCCAAACTTTAGTTTTTGTTGTTGTTGTTTCTTTTGTTTCTTTTTAGATAAAATCTGTGGAGTGGTTCAAAAATTATTTTAATGACTTCAACCTACTGTAGCCTAAGTGTATATAAACTTTTGACCTCAACTGTATGCGTATATCAGGATATATATCCTCCATGTTCATTAACAGTTCATATGTTTGACGGTCAAGAAATGTTAAATGGTGACCTTTGACCTCTGATGCTAAGGCGTGTACAGTGACATCTCATTGGGGTGAGAGTGGCATATGAGTGGGTGATGGATCAGTGTAGATCAGTGGTTCTCAAACTTGTTCACATGAAGGACCCCTAAACTGACTAAAATTAGACCACAGACCCCCTTTTAGTTTTATTACAGCAAGTGTATGAAACTATGACCAGAATAGTGAGAATAAATGATCACCCTGTTTGCTGGGGACCCCCTGGAACCCCCTCAAGGACCCCTGGGGGTCCCCGGACGCCACTTTGAGAACCACTGGTGTAGATGGAGAGAGAAAGAGACTGTGTGTGTGTGTGTGTGTGTGTGTGTGTGTGTGTGTGTGTGTGTGTGTGTGTGTGTGTGTGTGTGTGTGTGTGTGTGTGTGCGTGCGTGCGTGCGTGTGTGCGCCCATGACGCAGTGAAATCACCTGTAATGTAACAATTCTCCTTTAACATCTCAGCCACCGCAGCTCCGCCCGTTCCCTCCATCCAGTTATCTCGCAGGTTCAGCCTCAGTATTGAAGTGTTGGTTACCAGGGGAACCACCAGCGCTTTGGTGCCCTGCAGACACATTTACTCCCAAAGTGAAATTATTCTGTTCACTGCTTGTTTGTTTTCTTATCTGTATACATATGAGATGTGCTGGTGGAGAGAGAGACAGACAGAGAATGTATATATCTCTTCAACCTGTGTGAGAGAGAGAATATACAGTATCTATCTATTGAGCTTGTGTGAGAAATAGGAAGCAGAAAGGAGCTGTGTGGAGGCGTGGAGGTCAGGAGGAGTCAGGCTCGGAACATGAAGATGTTAGTTTCCAGTAATGAACGGTACGCTAATGAGAAAGTTGAGTGCAGCCGCCTTATGTCCATTTGATCTTCCAAAAAAAAAAAAGCCCTATCATGTGTTTGAATGTATGCAGTCCATCTTACTTGGAAGATTTGATATAATCATTCTGCGAGGAAGTAGATGCAATTTGCAAAGTGCACTTTCTGGCTCTGCTCCTCAGTCGGCGGCGGTGATTGACTGGTGAAGTCTGAATCAAATTAATTCTGCCTGAATGATGCCACTGAAGCTGAAACCCCCATAACCTCTTTTTCATCGTGTTTCAACACGCAGGGTCGTCCAAGAGACTTTTATGTAATTATTATTACAACGTCTGAAATCAACGCCACGGGAGTGTGACAATATTAATAAAATGGCGGTCAGCAATAAGGGTGTTGTGGTCGGGGTGGTGGAGGGGCGCATTCGTTTGCCTTCGATGCCGACCACCTGGGTTTGATTCCCAGCGTTTCAACCGTAAGCCACATTTAAAAATGTAACAAACATATTCATTATTTCACCGCGACAAAACCATTTCTCTCACCTTAAAGGGATCGTTATGATGTTGTTGGACCCTAACCCTATCAGCTACTTACCAATGATGATGTTGATTGGTAGATTCCTTTCTCAGCACAATCCGTGCTGCTCCTCATACTAGCTCCCCGATAGCCACAAACCAATACAAGGTCAATGGGGTCACGCTTCTGTTTGTGCAAGCTGACTCAGGTTCGATCCCTTCACTTTAATCAAATTGTTTTAGTCGCCTAACCATAACCGCAACACAAGTCGTTGTCTACGGTGTTGTGGTGTTGAAAAATGGCCAAAACGGGGTACCCAGTGCGAAAAAGGGCTCCTGGCCAAATGTCAGTATTTAACGAGTTGGGGGTGAGAATGTGTTCATTTATAGCTTCATGGACTAGCGGTAGTCAAATTGTGTTGCTCAAATTGGGAACGTCTCGGTCAGAGACGTACCCAATAACTGTTGACGTTTTGTTGAATGCCAAGCCAGCACAGCAGCCTTACCTGAGGCCCAAGACCGCGGTGCATCATGGACAACTCGCCGTTTTGCATGTGCCTCAGGAAGTACGAGGCCGGCACCACCTGCAGCATCTTACACGCCTCCATGTAGCACGTCTGGCCCGTCGGGTCATACGCCCCCTGCCTGTCTGCAAACAGAAATGAGACACTTAGCTAATGTGTCTGTCAGCACTGATGTTGGCTATCAATTCCTCCATGAAACAGGAGAGATTTGGCATTTTCCTCCGAGTAGGGCACCTTTTTCAGTGTGATATTGAAATTTCCCTAGCGATTGATTTCACTGTGTCTGCAGGGAGCTCATTCATAGCAGAGGGTTTTTGGTGTCTGCTGAAAAGGAAGCCTGATACGAGATGAAATGAAGATTGAGAACAGGCCTCCATGTGTGGGCGGGCGTGTGGAGGACTCTCTGTTTGCTTTTGCTTCTCTGAAATCATTTGGTGTCTGAGAAGATGGAGGGAGGCAGAGAGGGCAGTGATCGGGGGGCATTGTCACCACGATCAAATTCAACAGTTGAGACCAAAACGCTTTGTACTATTGTCCTATTTAAACGGGCCTGTTATGAAAGAAGATTTTAGAGAGGAATTGTAAAGAGCTCGGGGTAATCTGCGCATGACAATGCATGACTCACACCGGCGAGCCATTTCTCCACTTTTAACCGAGAGGGCGAGAGAAGCAGACGTAGCTCCCTAACGAGCTTCAACACAACATGTATATGATCTCCCAATTCCCCCCACCACCTTTTTCTCCCTTTTGCAATATCAACTCTCTCTCTACCTCCGAGCTCCAAGTCAGTGTCGTAGTCGTCGTCGTCAGAGATCACACTCTGTTGCTCGTCTCCCTCCTCTTCCTCCTCTTCCTCTTCACATCCTCGTTCACCTCCTCCGCCCCCTTCAGGACTGGAGTGCCGGCTCGTTAGCCCGGCCTCTGTCCGGGTTAGCGTCTGCTGCACAGAGAATGAGTGAGAAAGGGAGCTTTGAAGACATCATGACCGGTCAGAGCTAGTTGTTATCAGTGAAATGTCAGTGGCGAGATTAGACGGAAATGCTCAGGGGCTTGAAAGAAGCTTTAAAGAGAGGCCATTGACTCCATCCGTGAGGACAGATGTGAAAATTTCTTCCATTCCTACTTACTTAAAGGAACACTCCGCCCATTTTCAACCAGCTTTGTATCATTAGAACATCAGTTGTATATCAGAAAACTGTAAACAGTTTTGAAGTCTGTCATTTAATTTGACAGTTATTGAGTGTTAAAGTGTGGACCAGTGACATCACTGGTCCACACTAACTCAAATTAATAACTCATTAACTCAAATCAACTCTCAATAACTGTTTGACAGTTATCCACACTAACTCAAATGAATAACTCATTAACTCAAATCAACTCTCAATAACTGTTTGACAGTTATTGAGAGTTGATTTGAGTTAATGAGTTATTCATTTGAGTTAGTGTGGACCAGTGATGTCACTGGTCCACAATTTAACACTCAATAACTGTCAAATTAAATGACAGACTTCAAAACAGTTTACAGTTTTCTGATACTACTGATGTTCTAATGATACAAAGCTGGTTGAAAATGGGCAGAGTGTTCCTTTAAGAACAGCATGACATTGACATCAACAGTGAAATTGCAATTCAATGTATATCGCAGTACAAAAATGTGACAATACGTAGGCTACCTTGCCCACTATCTCACCAGCTCTCCATCCAAATGACAATATATCGTTTCTGTGTGCGTGCACTTTGCAATAACATTTTTGACTTGTTTACATTCTAGCAAGCCAGACGACAGATTTGTGGCTCAGAAATAATGCTGCACAGTCAGACTTTGTTGTCATTGAACTTTTTGTTTATTACGTGGTGGGTGTGTTGCATCATGAATCATCCCATATGGCGTATTGAATCATAAGATAAACAGATCATCCCGTCTCTCCAGTATATTGGATGATTCTTAGCTTGTAGTTTACACTGCAAGGCCCTTCATGCCTTTGTGTATAATAACCTTTGACACTTACCATGCAGACCCTGTGAGCTGACTACTAAATAGTCAAATTAAAAGTGCTTTCATGACGGGACTCAAAAGTAGCCTCTGTTTAGTAAATGCATGGGGGAGCAGGGGTCATATTGGATTGCCGTGTGGGCAAGGAAATTGCTCCGTTGTGCCTAGAGATGGTGTTTAAAAAGAAAACATTTCTAAAAGCACATAAAGCCCCAAAAAGCCTTGAGTTGTGTCTCACCTACTCAATCAGACTCCATAAAGAAAAATAGATTTGTGACCAGTGTTGGGCAAGTTACTCGGGAAGTGTAATTACTTACGTATTACTGATATATCTTTAAAAATGAATACAATTATGTTACTTATTACTTGGTATCAAAAGTAATTTGTTATGTTACATCACTAGATTACTTTTGCTAGCTTCCGTTCTGGAAGAGTGACGTACAACCTGTTGAGCCAGCTCCTTTTAGAATGGATTCCACTTCATTGGAACAATAATTAACCATACAGGAGAAGTCAATGATCAGCCAAACTGCAGACTTTTTTTAATCTATTATAAAAGGGAGGCAATGTTGTGGGCAGTGTTCTGTTTGTTTCAATTTTGTACCGGAAGTGATGTCATCAGTGATGTCACTTGAGCAACCTATCTCCACACTTTGTTTCAACGCTGTGCCAGCACTGGAGAAAGTTGGATTTGGATTAGTAACTAATACAATTACTTTTTGGAAATTTTTTACATTACTTGTTACTGGGGAAAGTAATAACAGTAACTACAGTACGGTAACTAAGCTACTGCCCAACACTGTTTGTGACAGTATTTGAAGTATGCCCCTTCCCACCCCATCCCCCCCTACCTGCTGCTCCCTCTCACTCTCTGTCTCCGCATCGTCGTCCTCCAGCACAGAAGGCAGCAGAGTCTCCTTGGCCAACTTCTTCCCAAGAACCATGGCTTTGTCACTGTGGACCTCAGCTCAGTAAAGTTGATGCTGATCCTGTGGATGAGATATTTTCCTGCTTGGATGTGATGATGATGATGATGATGATAAACCACTTGAGAAATGGAACAATATTTGTGCTGTGGGAGAAATCACTGCAAAGCATTTGACCGACAGCCATGTGTTCCTGCAACCTATCTTGTTCAGTGGGAGGGTCATACTTGTAAAATGGTAATTGCCACACTGTTTGGCTAATTGGAGAGGCAACTGCTTCCCTCTCTGGCAGCCAGCCACCAATCCACATGAAGGGCCTGTATAAAGTTAGGATGGCTTGTCTTGTTGACAGGTTGCCATGGCGATGGCACTGAGCAGCGTCTCAGCACGCTGGCTGCCAGCTCTCTGAGCGTGCCGGACAGCACTTTAAGAGGCCATCAGAGCACTAGAAGCAAATGGCTGTTTGCTGTAACTTGTTTTTTTCTTCAAGTAAAAGACTTCATCAGCAACGGAAGCTGACCTTTAAACTAAGTTTAAACAAGTCCCAGGAGTAAACTTTTTGCTACTTTCTTGTATAGACAAGAAAAAACAACCAGCCAACAGTGTCAACTTACACTGTAAATGTTTTCTTTTTATTTGTACAGTAAGCAGTGTTGGGCAAGTTACTTTCAAAATGTAATGTACTACATATTACTAGTTACTTTCATTTGAAAGTAATAAGTTACTTTACAATATCACTGTCTGTCTAGTAGAGTAACCCGTTACTTATTACAATACTTTTTTTGATTAGATAGATAGATAGATAGATTTATTTGATGATCCGTTTAAAAAAAAAAATGCCATACATTAAATGTACATGCAATTCCAAAAAGGCATCAAGGATAACACAAAAAGTAGATAAAAACTTAATTCCGTTGTGGTCCTTGGTCTTAGACATACAGTACATTAAATATACAGACATTGCACCACACATACTGTAGTTTCCTAATAAAATCTGGCTATCTAGTACTAAAACATTACAGCATAACAAAAGAAGACTAATTAATACAATACGCCATTTCTGCCTAGTCCCTTACTCAGGAACCCTATCTAGCAGCCACCTCTTAAGTTTAACTTTAAAGGTGCTTTGACTTGAGGCCTCCTTAATATCCAGTGGGAGCAGATTCCATTCACTGGGCCCCTGGAAAGCAAAGGAACATTGGCCAATTTTCAGTTTGCACCTAACTGACTGTAGGTTGGCTCGGCTAGCTCTGGTGCTATGGCTGTGTGCTTCTCCTACTCTGGTGAGGTAGTTTGTGAGGTATATTGGGGCCCTATCCATGACTATCTTATGGACCATTGTAAGTCTAATCTGTGCCACCCTGGCCTCCACAGGTAGCCAGTTTAATTCTTGTAGTTGGTTCCTGCCCACGTGGTCACGTGGACCGAAACCCAAAACCACCCTGACCAGCTTGTTCTGAGTTACCTGGAGTTTTTGTTTACTACCCTTTGTAAACAAAAACTTTTACCAAATTACTTGGTAAAAGTAGATTACTTTTACCAAAACAACAGCAGCAGCAGAATGACATGGCCGCCCCGGAACCATCCCGAAAAAATAATTTCAACCGCCTTGAAGTCAGTATAAACAATCCAAAATTCTAAATGTTATTCTTTTCCTTTGTTATTGTCATCTATAGTGGTTATTTGCATAAAACACACAGTTATTGATTATTTGATGGTGCTTTGATAAAAAATAAAAAAAAGTAACTCAATTTGTAACTTGAGTTACTTGACAAAGTAACTGGTATAATATTACTGAAATCCTATAAGTAATAAGTTATATTACTGAGTTACTGCTAAAAGTAATATATTACATGTAATATGTTACTTTTGTAATGAGTTACCCCCAACACTGACAGTAAGTGAATGCAAAGTTCTTGCAATTGATGCATTAAAATATGCTCAATCAATTACACAACACAGGTCATGTTAGCAGAGGCTGTTTGGGTCAGAGTTCTTCATAGCAGCAGCGATATGCAAACACAGAAGAAGAAGCCCTCAAGCATGTTTACCATCCGAAGCCCCCTGAAAGGACAACCTCACATAGCTTGTTAAATAGCCTACACGCGCCCTACAGTCTCACTGACTGCCACAGTGCTGCTGGTAAATAGCCTACAGCAGGGATACTCAACTTGCTTTGCCCGGGGGCCACTTTCGTGAAATGATAGAAGGCCAGGGGCCAGTTAATAAACAAACAATATACATTTTTCTCTAGCGAATTGTAGGTTTTTGGGGTGTCAGCCAGAGTTTAGTCTGACAATGTTGTGCACACCGGATAGTTAGTTAGGTTAAGTTAGTTAGGTTAAGTACATACATAAGTGCCTGGGTAGCGAGCAGACGGTGGTATTTGACAATTTTGCAGGTAAATCATAGATTATTGAAAGATATTCCATATTCCAGACTGAAATGCTATAACAGAAGTATTGGCCAGAAGAATGACATGAACATTTGGACACTTATTCAGGTATCTTGCATGTTGCGTTCAGGTGCACTGTAATATATATATATATATATATATATATATATATATATATATATATATATATATATATATATATATATATATATATTTTTTTTTTTTTTTTATTATTTTTTTTCGATTCCATCGCGGGCCACATGCGGCCCGCGGGCGCCCCCTGTGTGGCCCGCGATGGAATCGCAAAAAATATATATATATATTGCGGGCCGCAAGTTGAGTATCACTGGCCTACAGTCTCATGACTGACACAGTGCTGGTAAATAGCATACAGCCTCACTGACTGACGCAGTGCTGGTAAATAGGCTACAGTCTCACTGACTGACGCAGTGCTGGTAAATAGCCTACAGTCTCACTGACTGACACAGTGCTGGTAAACAGCCTACAGTCTCACTGACTGACACAGTGCTGCATGGTAAACAGCCTACAGTCTCACTGACTGACACAGTGCTGGTAAACAGCCTACAGTCTCACTGACTGACACAGTGCTGGTAAATAGCCTACAGTCTCACTGACTGACACAGTGCTGGTAAACAGCCTACAGTCTCACTGACTGACACAGTGCTGGTAAAAAGCCTACAGTCTCACTGACTGACACAGTGCTGCATGGTAAACAGCCTACAGTCTCACTGACTGACACAGTGCTGGTAAACAGCCTACAGCCTCACTGACTGACACAGTGCTGGTAAACAGCCTACAGTCTCACTGACTGACACAGTGCTGGTAAACAGCCTACAGTCTCACTGACTGACACAGTGCTGGTAAACAGCCTACAGTCTCACTGACTGACACAGTGCTGCATGGTAAACAGCCTACAGTCTCACTGACTGACACAGTGCTGGTAAACAGCCTACAGTCTCACTGACTGACACAGTGCTGGTAAACAGCCTACAGTCTCACTGACTGACACAGTGCTGCATGGTAAACAGCCTACAGTCTCACTGACTGACACAGTGCTGGTAAACAGCCTACAGTCTCACTGACTGACACAGTGCTGGTAAACAGCCTACAGTCTCACTGACTGACACAGTGCTGCATGGTAAACAGCCTACAGTCTCACTGACTGACACAGTGCTGGTAAACAGCCTACAGTCTCACTGACTGACACAGTGCTGGTAAACAGCCTACAGTCTCACTGACTGACACAGTGCTGCATGGTAAATAGACAGAGCTTTTAAATATGAAGAGGAGACAGAAGATCACCATGCATAATTCTGCTGTTTTATTCCCATACCTAAAGGATATGAGAGACACCGTACAATAGGCCTTGTTTATTTTTAATCAAGCAGAAAAAAAGACAAATGATACTCATTTACATAATCAAAATACATTCTTAGAAAAGGTTGAAGTGGTAGTCTTTTTATATTTTATACTTTGTCTTTGAATATAATGTATACAGAAGCTATATAGAAGCTATATCTTGTATCAACTTTTTTCCCTGTTGCACAGTTTACATCAGTCCCCCCCCCCCCCCCCCCCCCGCCCCAACGGCTCTCATTCTCACAAAATCTCTTTAAACCAATTAAACAGAGGAGACATTCATCCAGAAGGAACAACAATGGGGACAATGGGAGTCACATTTTCTCCCAGCAATAAAAATAGTTGAAAAAGCATCTTCTCGGCAGCTGTTAGGGACACTTGAAATCACATTGAAATCCATTACGTTGTCATCATGCTCACAGCTATCTTTAATCTGAATCAAACAGAAAGAAAGAAAAATAAAGACTCGGAAGCCGACAAAGAAAGCCACAGGTTACTGCAAAGTGGGCGATCAACAAACGATGGACAGTGGAACTTTATAATGGAACTGAGATTTTGTCGCAAAAACTAACTATGTGCAATTATGTTAAAACACCATCTGAATGATACAATTTTCAGACTGAGCTGAAGCTGTTAAGGTTTGTGTGACTCGGAGAGAAAAGACCACATGCTTAAAAAAAAATAAAGAAATAAATCAGACCAGTTTGAAAAGATATGCATAAGAGACAACGGGCAGAATAAGCATGTAAACATATTTAGCTAATTGTGCAAAGCACACCTGAGCACATGCATGATAACATCCCCTCGTATACACACAGCGCACACACACGCAGCGCACACACACACAGTGTGCGCACACACACACACACACACAGATGCTACTCAACAGGTAGGTGTCAGGTCACAGTGAAAGGGCGGTTTAATAAGCCACAGTCATGCACTGAGTCATGCAGAGAAATAAGAGAATGCAATGTTAGTGAAACCACTGCAGAGAGAGAGACACAGAGAGAGAGAGAGAGAGACACACACACACACACACACACACAGAGAGAGAGAGAGAGACCACACACACACACACACACACACACACACACACACACAGAGAGAGAGAGAGAGAGTTCAAATGTAAGGCAAGAGGCAGAGGAGTCACAATGCTAATCAATACAAATGAATAGAGCTGAATAGGTGATAAGATGCACTTGAACAAACAGGCAATAACATGGGTGGCTGGTTTTGCAGAGGCATATGGGAGGGGGGGACTTTAGGACCCAGCTTGGATCCTTTCCTATGGAGAAGTGACATGAAATCTGATTTCTCCCTGTTTAGACAGCCATGAGATTAGAAATCTGATTTCCCCCTGTTTAGACAGCCATGAGATTAGATTTAGGCAATGAAGCATTGAAGAAGGGCTCTTTGCGCTTCTAACGATGACGATGTATTGAAAACATGATGTATTCTTGCTCACTTTTTCACTTGTTAACTACTTGGCACTGGTTTAATTATTTGATTCGTGTCCAGAATAACTTTTGAAATCGTGTTTCATAAACATTTCCCTCCACCTCAAGTATATTGTAGCGATCCTGGGTCTCGATGTATACGAGGAATTGGATACAACAAACCCGACTTCCGGGGGACTCTGCGGTGTGTGGGTGTGCGCCAAACAAACGTTAATATCTTAAAAACTATACATGACATCGCTTATATGTTGACATTCTGAGTGAGAGCAGAAGTAGCTCAAGAGTTTGATGTATGATACAGTATATGCGTGTCGTGTTAAAGTTGCGTGAACTGTCGCAGTTTTTAAATTGTACACCACACAGCTGGGGCTAGAGTGAGCACTCGAAGCTGACTCCATAGCCGTCCATTGCCGTTTTCCCCCGCAAACGAGGTTTGTTTACCAAAATGCTGCTCGGTGGATCCCTCGTATAGACCAGGGATCCTTGGCCAACGGGATTGTCCCTTTGGTCTGATGGTCAACGTGTTGCACTCGGGTTCAATACCAGCCTCGCCTGTGACATCGATCAGACACAAATCACTTGTTATCGGTCATAGCTAAGCCTGGCAAAGGCAATCGACACAAAACAACTTGAATTGAATTGAATCTTCTTCTTTTTTCTCACCCAAAACATGCAGCACAGAGCCCTGAATGTCTTTTTTGCTCATTAGTGTCCATCCTAATCCTAATATCCACTGACAGACTCGGATTTCCTGTTCAGCGGCTGCCCTCCACATTCACATGCAGCTGCAGCAGCAGGGGAACAGAACGGTGTATGGACGGGCTACAGAAAGAGAACTAGCAGAGAAGCAGATGCATTTTGATGGACTGCCAACGGAAGGCTAGATAATGTGTCTGCTGAGGTCGTGACAGACTCGGCTTCTTCATTATTCAGGGTGACCTTTCAGCACGCCAACGTTGTACCAAATCTGTCTTTCTGTCTGATTTGGTTTTTGTCCATCCTTCACCTCTCGCTCTAGCTTCTCTTGCTCTTTACACTTGTGTGTGAACTGAGACAGCCTTTGCGGTCCTGATTGGGAGTTGAAAAACGACAGCGTAATGATGTTTGTCGCTTATTTTATCTTGTGCGTTTGTCTGTTTGTTACCAGGTGCCATGAATGTGCTCGCAAATATAATCAAACTTCAACGAAAGCCTCTAACGACAAAGAACACAGAGTTATATTATATTTCTTGACATATATTCTTTTCTCTTGCTCATGCATTCACAATGAGGCAGGTCATTACACACACATTATGAATTCAAAAGATAATCTTTTTTGGGAAGTATCATCAACAAGCAAAACAAGAGAACAGAACATTTCCAACTTGCTACAGACAAATCGCAGAGCCCGACCAAAACATAAAGTTGTGTAAAAAAAGAAAGGAAACATGTTTTCTCTTTTACAGTACAAAAATTGGCACAGTATTCTTGAAGCAGCGGTGCTGCTGCGTCCTCCCGATTGGCCGATGTCAGAAAGCCCCAATTCACACACCTACGAGCAGAAAACCCTGAGAGAGAGAGAGAGAGAGAGAGAGAGAGAGAGAGAGAGAGACATCAGCAGACACATAGAAATAGACAAGTTACAGTCATTACTCATCCAGCAAACAGGGGCTTTGATGGCTAAATATGAAATTCAAGTGACGATCCACACAGGAAGCATAGTCTGTGATGCATAGCGTTGGTGCTTAATGAGCCATAGTGCCTCCATGTTTTGCTCTCATGGTAAAGAGTGTATGTGAAGTGTCTCATCTGAAACGCACGTCACAAACGAACGACGACGGAACAACACAAACAGAAGTGGAGCCGAGCCACTCGCTTCCATTCTAATCCTGTTAGTGTGAAGGCTCTTCTTCTTCACGGGTTTCTATGGTTACGCACTCTGTGTTTGTGTCTGAAACCACGGGTGATATTATCACTCTGTCTCCGACACGACACAGTCCACAGATTGGAGTTTCAGTTATGCAAACATTTACGGAAGGCTGAGCCGCTCTGGAAGTAGACACATCAAAACTAGGGATGTCACGATACCAAAATTATGAGTTCGATACCGATACCTGCCTAAGTATCTCGATACCGATACTGAAACGATACCACGGCAAAAAACTAAAACATCAGGAAAAGTATTGGAATAAATAGAGGGGACAAAACATGGAACTTAAAACTTATTTTATTGATTTAACAAGGTAATGCACAGCCATGTAGTCATTTTACTACATGCTGGTAGTACTGCCACCACGTGTGGCGCTGAACATGCTAGAACTTTTATTATCTAGTGTAAAATTAACATAATCTCTCCTGTAAACATATTTTAAAGGAATGTCAACCGTTTAAACTTATAAATAATATAAATAAAATATATTTTCACACAGCTGCTACACTATTATAGCTATTTGTTTTATCCAAAAAAAGTACTCTGTACTTGCAGCTCCTAAGCTTCATTAACATGAAGAGCCTGATTTATGGTTAATCTAGTAATATATATTATTTTCACACATAAATGTAGGCTATTGAAATGTAGGCTTATTATGTGGTGTATTCCCAGCCCCCCCCCCCCCCCCCATACGTGTAGGCTAGGTGTTTTTTACAATGAATTCGTATATCATTAATAATTGGGATTATTGTAAATATTAGGATAGGTGAGATCAGATGACTGCTTACCATGTAAAAGCTTTAATAACACTGGCATTGAGGACCATAGTGTTATTAAATATTGTACATGGTATGCAGTCATCTGATGTCCCCTCCCCTAAACGTTACATGTCATGACTTTCTCCTTGGCAGAGATCTGTGCTCCAGCACATTGCCTCGTGTTTCACTGTAAACGAGTAGGCTATTGTGACAAGCGAACTTTTTCAGTGAAACAAGTTCGCTTGTCACACAATACTCGTTGGACTTATTTGAGGGCATGTATGTTTATCGTTCACGTTCGCTAACCTGTCGGTCTTTAAACTCTTTGAACAGGTCGGGGTGCCTGTCGGCAAGATGTTTAGCCAGGTTCGATGTGTTTGATCCTTTCGCTTGCGTCACGTTGAAGCACCTTTTACACACTGGTTTGGATGTGTCCACGGGCTTGCCTTCGCTGTCGGCAACGTAAGCAAAATATTTCCATATTTCGCTTCGTGCATCTGCTTTTTCTACAAGCGTTGGTCGGCTTGCAAGACTAGAAGAAGCCGCTGCCATTTTCGCTGCGTCTGTCCTGTGTGTCGGGGTGCTGTAGTGAGGACGACTGTGGCCAGAGAGCGAGCAGAGAGGGAAGAGAGGAAAGTCGACACGCCCCCACATGAAGCAGAGCTTTTTTTCACTTTTCACGAGTCACCATTGGTTCAAGGCAAGGCTGTGTTGCCTTCACGTGAGGTGGGAGACAGGCTCTCAACTGTAATGCCGCTGTGTCTCTCTCCTCCGCTAACAAACACCACGGTCGCACACTGACGCAACCCATGACATTTTTTTAAGTATCGGTACTAAATTAACGTGGTATAGTATCCTTTTTAACGGCAGGGAACCGCGGTACCATACTAATACCGGTATACCGTGCAACCCTAATCAAAACCACATTGGGCAGGGTTAATGGGCGGAGCCAAAGAGCTAGTATAACTCGCAAACTCCAATGCCAAAGAAATTAAAAAAATGGGATATGAATGAGAAATATAAATGGGATTTATTAAAGTTAGCAGATTAACTAACGAGCAAATTGTAAACATGTCGTTGTCCTCCGCCAGCAGTGTTGGGCTCGTTACTCAAAATGTAATATATTATTCATTACTCGTTACTCTTTTCAAAAGTGATATTACTTGACTTATTACTACTTTACTTAAGTTGTTACTCGTTTCGTTTGGCTACTTTACTGCAGGGTTTCTAAGGGGGACTCTTGTAAAGAACAAAGAGGGGGGCAGGCGCGGACTGCATAATCGGGCACGTCGGGCAAATGCCCGGTGGCCTGGCCTGGCCTGGCCTGAAAAAAAAAAAAAAAAAATTGGTGCCCGCAGTCAGGCCACTCACTGAACAGCAGGCCAGGCGCCGCCTACTGGTTTACTAGTGGTTTTATTACTTTATTCAGGGTTAAAGTGGGTGCATCTCATTGTAAAATTGGACTCGGCCCAAATTGGGCTTCAAACGGCCCAAATTGTGCTTCAAACGGCCCAAATCTGGCTACAAACAACCCAAATTGGCTTCAATCTATCTAATGCCCGGCCTGAATTATGATCCCAGTCCGCCCCTGGAGGGGGGTACGGTGGTGCAGTGGTTAGCGCTGTCGCCTCACAGCTCGAAGGTCCTGGGTTCGATTCCCACCTGGGACGCTGTGAGCGCTGAAGGAATGCGTGCCCGTCCGCATGTCCTCGAGTGCCCACCGCCTGGGTCTTTCTGTGTGGAGTTTGCATGTTCTCCCCATGCCTTCCGGGGGTTTCCTTCATATAGGAACCCCCTTCACCAAAACATGCAATATCCTGGTTGCTTGTTCCTCCTCTGGTCGTTAAGGGCGCCTGTTCAGAGGGAGGGGAACTGGTTGGAATAGCGTGATCCTCCCACGTGCCATGTCCTACCGGTGAAGCTTCCTCTGTCAGGTGAAAAGAAGCGGCTGGCTAACTGCCCATGTCTCGGAGGAAGCATGGAGCCAGTTTCGGCTCTTCCCAGATCGGCAGAGGGTGGAGTAGCAACCAGGATAAATAAATTAAATTAGCACTAATGGGGGATAAAAATGGGATAAAAAATCAGGGGGGGGGAAAAAAAGAAAAAAAGAAAGAAATAACAAAGAAAAAGAAAAATTACAAAAGGCACCGCACAGCACTGCTGTCCACAGTACTGCAGCAGTACCACAGTACTGGCAGGCTACTGCTGCAGTGCTGTCCACAGCACTGCAGCAGTACCACAGCACTGCAGCAGTACCACAGCACTGCAGCAGTACCACAGCAAAGTGGACAATCTAATTGAGTAACAACTGTATTCCTTTCCCGTTACACCCCACAGAATTGCTAATTGCGTTCTTTCTCATCAAAATTCAGACTTTGCATGTGTGAATGAGTGAATAACAGTAGGCCTAATCGCTTTGCCGGCAAGCGCAGCTAAGGCTTCAAACGATCAGCTTTTTTCTACAGCCTACGAATGAATCCATAAAAAGTGACATGCTTGATGAAGAGCACACCTGGCTCAAAGTGATGACGAGACACAATCTTTTAAACAGCTTCTGTTTTGAATAACGCAGCTGGAAACTTTGCAACAGGGGCAAACAGGTAGACCCAAACCAAATGTTGCAAGATTAAAAAGAGGCCCCAAAGCCTTCTATCAATACGCAATGTATTTACATGTTTGCATAACAAGTTTATGTCACAAATTGAAAAATGGAAATTGCAATCTGTTACACTAGTCCACACATGGGCAAAATACGGCCCGGCCCGCGGGCGCCACCTGTGTGGCCCGCGATGGAATTGCAAAAAAAAACACACACAGTGCACCTGAACGCAACATGCAAGATACCCGCTGAATAAGTGTCCAAATGTTCATGTCATATTCTGGCCAATACTCCACTTCTGTTATAGCATTTCAGTCTGGAATATGGAATATCTTTCAATAATCTTTATGACTAAAAGGCTACATTGAAGTAGAAATTTAAATAACTCAAATAACTCATTGGCTTTGGATTTATTTAGCTTCAAGACTGCATTTTTGTTCGTGTGACCCTCAACACAGGCTTTGATCATCCCGGGACACTTACTGATAACCCACTCATATTCTGATTTATTTCAAGAAAAACATTTCAGCTAGTGGAAATTCTAATTGGCTGGTAACTTTAAAATCTAGCAGCCATATTGGCAGGTGGTCAAAAAAGTTAATTTCAAGCCCTGAGAGCAGGTGGTGACATAGGAGTGAGTGAGAAAAGGATCAAATATTGGTGGTTAAGACTGAATAATGACATCACAACTGTTCATTTAAAATGAGTTATTCCTCTAAACCTGGCTTCAAATGCACCAATTTTTTTGCGCTGGCGCCTTTCGGCCCTCAGCAAAACCTGGTAGCGAGGACATTTTTTGTGGCCCTCTCTATCATCAAAGTTACCCATCCATGGGTTACGGCATGACAATATTTGTTCGGCCCCCGGCAACAATCTGGGTTTCTCATGTGGCCCCCCATGAAAAATAATTGCCCACCCCTGCACTAGTCGTTACTGGGGGAAAGTAATATATTACAGTAATATATTGTAATATATTACTACCCAACACTGTCCAACAGTGATGTAGATCCACCCTTGGGTCAGTCCCATTCATTGCCAATTACAGTGTGACTAACGGACGGATGGAGACCAAGCCATACGTTTAAAAGATCAATAATAGGTCGTCATGTGTCTTCAAATGGCTTGCATGTGAATTGAAAAACAGAAGAGTCACTTCTTCTAACAAGGAATGCTAACAATAGTCACAAGAAGTCTTGTACGGTTCCTGGAACAGTATGTGTCATCACAAGACATGGCTTTGTCACGGCGGTGTACATACGCTTTGTTAGAACAATTCCCCTTCAGGGAACCGCAGATAGGCGTGTATGTATTCTCTCCATGCATGAATAAACCTTTGATACACACGGAAGACTTCAAACGTGTGCTTTATACAACAATTCAATGAAGAACCTACTCATAGACATCAACTCTTCCACCAAGGTCAGCTAGGCTAACTTAGCATGGCTAGACTGCATTTTGTCAGAGCGACAGGCTTCTTAATATCAGCCTCCTCCTCTCTTATCTCTTGGCTTGTTCGCTGCGCCTCAGTCTGCCTCCAGAGCAGCTCTGCCGTGGAGAAAAAGCTTTTTATAAATCAAAGATCTGCCTGCAGCTGGGTCCCTCCTCGGAGGCATGGTGCTGTTGGAGAACGTCCCAGTGGAAAATGCTAGAAAGCAGAAGACACAAAGCACTCACTCGTCTGAGTCTTTCTTGCTCTCCTCGATGTAGGCGATGGACTCCGAGCGAAGCCGGTTGGTGACCTCGTAGGTGCGCAGGGTGACGCCGAAGATGTCCTCGTGGTAGCGGTTCTCATCCTGGTGACAGGGTGGACAGTGCGGGGGTAGAGAGGGAGGGAGAGATACGGTAAACATCCCCTTGAGCACTGAATAACATGGTTGATTTGAAGCGAGCAGAATGAATATGGGAATATATGTATATATATATGGAATATATGGAAAAGTCCTTCAGAAATGTAAGAGCCTTTTAAAGAAATAGCCTGGCTATTTGAGTAGCTTCTAGCAGATAACGTTCCTGTATGTTTATGAGTTCGGTTCATTGTAAATCCTGAGAAAAGCTTGAGCTGTAAACATCTATTCATACTGGACAGATTATTTTCATCTGGGTAGGCCGGATGCTTATATCAGTGACCTTGGCACATTTAAACATTTCAATTCTTTTAGGCACATTCTTCCAGGAAACTCCTATATACGCTTAATTTAAACCCAGCTGAATATATGATGCATTCAGGGTATGGTAGTAATGGAATAAATGTAAACACATTACATAACAATATATATATATATTGCATGCCATTATATTACCTAGAAAAATGATGTATTGTGCCAGAATCTCTGAAGGCCATTTAAATAGTGACAGGTGTTTTACAATTGTATAATGTGGCACTGAAGACATGAGTGTTTGTACATTTCCTGAACTTAACGGTTCTTTAAAAAGGATTTATTGTAAAAACACTGGACTAAAAAGTACAAACAAGACATTTCGGCGTTCATCCAAACACCATCATCATTGTAACGTTAACAAGGATGGTGTTTGGATGAACACGAAATGTCTTGTTTGTACTTTTTAGTCCAGTGTTTTTTTAAATAAATCCTTTTAAAACTTTCTATCACCTGGGTGTTTCGAAATTGAACCCACACAGACATGATCTATGTACCGTAAATTCCGGACTATAAGCCGCGGCTTTTTCCCCGTTTTTTGGCCCCTGCGGCTTATATAACGGTGCGGCTTATCTATGGATTTTTTCAGCAAAAATAAAAATAAAAAACGGAATTCTCTCTTCTTTAGCACTCTTTCTAACTATAAATCCACTTCTGTTTTAATTTCCTCTCTTGCCCTCTTTTCACCACACCGCGGACACTGTGTGCACTGTAAAAAAAAAACACAGGTGGTGTTGTGTTATGTTGTTTTGTTGAAATGTTAATAAATGGGAGCTTCCTCAAACAGCCATCTCTTTCCCGACAATCCCCTCTGTGCACGAACCCTTACATATGGTAATTAAACATTAAAACACAATTAAAAAAAAAAAAAAAAAAAACATTAAAACACCCGCGGCTTATAGTCCGGTGCGGCTTATATATGTAACAAACAGGCAATTTTGCTGCTGCGGCTTATACTCCGGTGCGCCTTATAGTCCGGAATTTACGGTACCTTTCTACCTCAACTATTCCTCTCTTTTTGTTACTATTCAGTTCACACGTGTAGATGTACTGAACTGGCGAGTGTGTCGATAGTGGGCTCGGTGACGTGTGCGATTCGTTACCGTCTAAAAAATACCACCCACTGGCTTATTTTCAGTGTTGGGCAAGTTACTGAAAATTGGTAATTAGTTACAGTTACTAGTTACTTCTCTCAAAAGGTAATTTAATGACTTTAAAGTTACCAGTTACTTCAAAGTAATTAGTTACTAGGGAAAGTAACTTTTGCATTACTTTTAAAAGTCTGCTTTGATTGTCTTATTAATGCACACATTATGTTAGTGTCGCTGTGCCACAGTGAGGCATTGAACATTCGCTTATTGGGGAGGCTTATAGCCTATCAAGGTCATTAGCCTCTGGGGCTCTGGCTGCAGCTGGACTAGGACTAGGTCTGAGCATCAGAAACTGGGTAATCCTCTGAAGTTGTCCGTTATTTTCATGTCCTAAAGTAACTAGTAACTAGCCCAGTTACTATTTTAGTAACTGTAACTGAGTTACTGAATTTGAAAAAGTAATTAGTTAGATTACTAGTTACTGAAAAAAGTAGTTAAGTTACAGTAAATAGTTACTTAGTAACTAGTTACTCCCAACACTGCTTATTTTAGTCTTCACTGGTGTGACCCGGGTGTTAAGTGCCTTGCTCAAAGGCACGGCACTGATGCTAGTGTTTGTTTTATTTTTAAATTCTCTATCCAGATTTTCACAGCTGGTCCAGGATTCAACTTTCTTGGTCTCGCGCCCATTTTGTGTCTCCTCGAGGCTTCTGTCGCTCCAGCGTGTCGACGGAGGGTACAGTCAGCTTGACGGTGAGCATATGGCGAGCGTGTCACACAGTGAAGGTACATTACTCTGAGTTTGCTGATGAAGAAGCCGGCGTCCTCCAGGCTCATGTTGCCCTGCAGCTTGATGATCTGCTGCACGCTCTTCAGAACGTCCCCGGCCATGGTCACGTCCCCGCACACGTAGATGTGTCCCCCCTCCTCCTTCAGGCACTGGTACACCGTCTCCGACAGCTGCTCGCGCAAAACATCCTGTACGTATTTCTTAGAGGGCGAGAGAGCACAGGAGGAATGATGAGTGTGCAGAGAGAGAGAGAGAGCAGAAAATCAAATTGCCTGTCTGAAAACCAGGATATGTACAGTACAATACAAAAGTGTTGTCAAAATATGTTTCTAAAATGTGGCATTTTACATCTAAAATCTCAACGTAAATTTGAAACAAAACGCTGGTTAATTTGAAAACCTCGCTGCCTTTCCAACATTAAACGCAAATGAAACAACTCTGGTTATGTTTAGGCAAGTTTTTTTTTCTCCATTTTTGATCAAGTGAAGACAGTGTGCGGGTGTCCATTATTTTTCTATGTTTAGGCAAGTAAAACAACTTGGCTTGGTTAGGTTCATGAAACTAAAGCAACTCGGTTAAGGTTAGTTTTATGGTTTGGGTTGGGTTTAAAACGGAAAGTAAAAACACGCCGTGCCTTGATCGGGAATCGAACTGGCGCTCTCTCACTTGTAAGACGACGCTATATAGGTCCACCAATCCCACCTCTACACCCCTAGCTGCCGGCAGCGACGCACTTTAACATGAGACAGTCGCTAGACTCTATGATGTTGCATCCAGAAACGTACAATGCAGACATGCTATTCTGAGGACTGGACTGGAAAGTCAAGTGCGAGGAAAGCAGCAAAGAAAAGTCAGGAGGCAGGAGAGAGGAGGTAGAATTTGCAAATAGAAAGTCTGTGATTGTATCCAAGGACTATATGAAGGGACTGAAGATTTGCAGCCACGTCTTGGGGGAGTTAATTTAATTTCACACTGTCGTTGTCACACAAATGAGTAGAACAAACAAGCAGTGTAGTGACATATTAAAGGTCACAGAAGACTGTAAGAAACCAAATTATACCCATTTTAAAGTAGAAGGCCACTGAATAGAAACAGGTGATGGGGGGGGGGAAGGGGGGGTGTTGCCGATGATGAGCACTTCAGAATCGAAACACAGAAAGCTTGTTATGTACTTCAAGGCTTTTTATGCAGCGCTTCTCCACAGTTTGATTTGATTTCAAACCCACACAGTCGTCTAAAGATCTGAATCATCCGTAGCTATGGATAGCTCGGTGCCGGTACCTTTGGTTTACCCGGCTCCCTGGAATAGGCCGTGTACAGCTCCTTGAACACTTCTTTGTTCTTGGCCTGGATGGTCTCCTCCTTGTAGATGTGGTCCATCTGAGACTGCCGGCAGCCAAACACCAGGATCATGGGGCACGACTCGATCCCTACGGAGCACAGACACCTTCACTTTACTGTGTGTTCTGAATGCAGCACAGACACCTTTACTTTACTGTGTGTTCTGAATGCAGCACAGACACCTTCACTTTACTGTGTGTTCTGAATGCAGCACAGACACCTTCACTTTACTGTGTGTTCTGAATGCAGCACAGACACCTTTACTTTACTGTGTGTTCTGAATGGAGCACAGATACCTTTACTTTACTGTGTTCTGAATGGAGCACAGATACCTTTACTTTACTGTGTGTTCTGAATGCAGCACAGACACCTTTACTTTACTGTGTGTTCTGAATGCAGCACAGACACCTTTACTTTACTGTGTGTTCTGAATGGAGCACAGACACCTTTACTTTACTGTGTGTTCTGAATGGAGCACAGATACCTTTACTTTACTGTGTGTTCTGAATGGAGCACAGATACCTTTACTTTACTGTGTGTTCTGAATGCAGCACAGACACCTTTACTTTACTGTGTGTTCTGAATGGAGCACAGATACCTTTACTTTACTGTGTGTTCTGAATGGAGCACAGATACCTTTACTTTACTGTGTGTTCTGAATGGAGCACAGATACCTTTACTTTACTGTGTGTTCTGAATGGAGCACAGATACCTTCACTTTACTGTGTGTTCTGAATGGAGCACAGATACCTTCACTTTACTGTGTGTTCTGAATGCAGCACAGACACCTTTACTTTACTGTGTGTTCTGAATGCAGCACAGATACCTTCACTTTACTGTGTGTTCTGAATGGAGCACAGATACCTTTACTTTACTGTGTGTTCTGAATGGAGCACAGATACCTTTACTTTACTGTGTGTTCTGAATGGAGCACAGATACCTTCACTTTACTGTGTGTTCTGAATGGAGCACAGATACCTTCACTTTACTGTGTGTTCTGAATGGAGCACAGATACCTTTACTTTACTGTGTGTTCTGAATGGAGCACAGATACCTTCACTTTACTGTGTGTTCTGAATGGAGCACAGATACCTTCACTTTACTGTGTGTTCTGAATGGAGCACAGATACCTTTACTTTACTGTGTGTTCTGAATGCAGCACAGATACCTTCACTTTACTGTGTGTTCTGAATGGAGCACAGATACCTTCACTTTACTGTGTGTTCTGAATACAGCACAGATACCTTTACTTTACTGTGTGTTCTGAATGGAGCACAGACACCTTCACTTTACTGTGTGTTAAATGCAGCACAGATACCTTTACTTTACTGTGTGTTCTGAATGCAGCACAGATACCTTTACTTTACTGTGTGTTCTGAATGCAGCACAGATACCTTCACTTTACTGTGTGTTCTGAATACAGCACAGATACCTTCACTTTACTGTGTGTTCTGAATGGAGCACAGATACCTTCACTTTACTGTGTGTTCTGAATGCAGCACAGATACCTTCACTTTACTGTGTGTTCTGAATGCAGCACAGATACCTTCACTTTACTGTGTGTTCTGAATGCAGCACAGATACCTTTACTTTACTGTGTGTTCTGAATGCAGCACAGACACCTTCACTTTACTGTGTGTTCTGAATGCAGCACAGACACCTTCACTTTACTGTGTGTTCTGAATGGAGCACAGATACCTTCACTTTACTGTGTTCTGAATGGAGCACAGATACCTTCACTTTATTGTGTGTTCTGAATGCAGCACAGATACCTTTACTTTACTGTGTGTTCTGAATGGAGCACAGATACCTTTACTTTACTGTGTGTTCTGAATGGAGCACAGATACCTTCACTTTACTGTGTGTTCTGAATGCAGCACAGACACCTTCACTTTACTGTGTGTTCTGAATGGAGCACAGATACCTTCACTTTACTGTGTTCTGGATGGAGCACAGATACCTTCACTTTACTGTGTGTTCTGAATGGAGCACAGATACCTTTACTTTACTGTGTGTTCTGAATGGAGCACAGACACCTTTACTTTACTGTGTGTTCTGAATGGAGCACAGATACCTTCACTTTACTGTGTGTTCTGAATGCAGCACAGACACCTTTACTTTACTGTGTGTTCTGAATGCAGCACAGATACCTTCACTTTACTGTGTGTTCTGAATGCAGCACAGATACCTTTACT
Organism: Poromitra crassiceps; assembly: GCF_964638095.1. Taxonomy (NCBI): domain Eukaryota; kingdom Metazoa; phylum Chordata; class Actinopteri; order Beryciformes; family Melamphaidae; genus Poromitra; species Poromitra crassiceps. Next base: position 33,571,997 of record NC_139631.1, read on the forward strand.
TTACTGTGTGTTCTGAATGGAGCACAGATACCTTTACTTTACTGTGTGTTCTGAATGGAGCACAGATACCTTCACTTTACTGTGTGTTCTGAATGCAGCACAGACACCTTTACTTTACTGTGTGTTCTGAATGCAGCACAGATACCTTCACTTTACTGTGTGCCCTGAATGCAGCACAGATACCTTTACTTTACTGTGTGTTCTGAATGCAGCACAGATACCTTTACTTTACTGTGTGTTCTGAATGGAGCACAGATACCTTCACTTTACTGTGTGTTCTGAATGGAGCACAGATAGATACCTTTACTTTACTGTGTGTTCTGAATGCAGCACAGACACCTTTACTTTACTGTGTGTTCTGAATGGAGCACAGATACCTTCACTTTACTGTGTTCTGAATGGAGCACAGATACCTTCACTTTACTGTGTGTTCTGAATGCAGCACAGACACCTTTACTTTACTGTGTGTTCTGAATGCAGCACAGATACCTTCACTTTACTGTGTGTTCTGAATGCAGCACAGATACCTTTACTTTACTGTGTGTTCTGAATGGAGCACAGATACCTTTACTTTACTGTGTGTTCTGAATGGAGCACAGATACCTTCACTTTACTGTGTGTTCTGAATGCAGCACAGACACCTTTACTTTACTGTGTGTTCTGAATGCAGCACAGATACCTTCACTTTACTGTGTGCCCTGAATGCAGCACAGATACCTTTACTTTACTGTGTGTTCTGAATGCAGCACAGATACCTTTACTTTACTGTGTGTTCTGAATGCAGCACAGATACCTTCACTTTACTGTGTGTTCTGAATGCAGCACAGATACCTTTATTTTACTGTGTGTTATGAATGGAGCACAGATACCTTTACTTTACTGTGTGTTCTGAATGCAGCACAGATACCTTCACTTTACTGTGTGTACTGAATGCAGCACAGATACCTTTATTTTACTGTGTGTTCTGAATGCAGCACAGATACCTTTACTTTACTGTGTGTTCTGAATGGAGCACAGATACCTTTACTTTACTGTGTGTTCTGAATGCAGCACAGATAGCTTTACTTTACTGTGTGTTCTGAATGCAGCACAGATACCTTTACTTTACTGTGTGTTCTGAATGGAGCACAGATACCTTTACTTTACTGTGTGTTCTGAATGCAGCACAGACACCTTCACTTTACTGTGTGTTCTGAATGCAGCACAGATACCTTTACTTTACTGTGTGTTCTGAATGCAGCACAGATACCTTTACTTTACTGTGTGTTCTGAATGAAGCACAGATACCTTTACTTTACTGTGTGCCCTGAATGAAGCACAGATACCTTTACTTTACTGTGTGTTCTGAATGAAGCACAGATACCTTTACTTTACTGTGTGTTCTGAATGGAGCACAGATACCTTCACTTTACTGTGTGTTCTGAATGGAGCACAGATACCTTCACTTTACTGTGTGTTCTGAATGCAGCACAGATACCTTCACTTTACTGTGTGTTCTGAATAGAGCACAGATACCTTCACTTTACTGTGTGTTCTGAATGCAGCACAGATACCTTCACTTTACTGTGTGTTCTGAATGGAGCACAGACACCTTCACTTTACTGTGTGTTCTGAATGGAGCACAGACACCTTCACTTTACTGTGTGTTCTGAATGGAGCACAGATACCTTTACTTTACTGTGTGTTCTGAATGCAGCACAGACACCTTCACTTTACTGTGTGTTCTGAATGGAGCACAGATACCTTCACTTTACTGTGTGTTCTGAATGCAGCACAGATACCTTTACTTTACTGTGTGTTCTGAATGAAGCACAGATACCTTTACTTTACTGTGTTCTGAATGCAGCACAGATACCTTTACTTTACTGTGTTATGAATGCAGCACAGATACCTTTACTTTACTGTGTGTTCTGAATGAAGCACAGATACCTTTACTTTACTGTGTTCTGAATGCAGCACAGATACCTTTACTTTACTGTGTTATGAATGGAGCACAGATACCTTTACTTTACTGTGTGTTCTGAATGGAGCACAGATACCTTCACTTTACTGTGTGTTCTGAATGAAGCACAGATACCTTCACTTTACTGTGTGTTCTGAATGAAGCACAGATACCTTTACTTTACTGCAAGCACAGATACCTTCACTTTACTGTGTGTTCTGAATGAAGCACAGATACCTTTACTTTACTGTGTGTTCTGAATGGAGCTGGAAGAATAAGGCTGCAGTGTTTTCTGTAATGATGATAAACGCCTCTGACTGTGATGACCTAAATTCCATTGTTATTCAAAGATGCATATAACAGCATTTAATAATTGCAGAATAAATGTATATTGTCCTGTGTATTATTCTGACATCCTGGAGAATAAAATATATATAAGAATATAAGAATCCACTAGATTTGCATGCAGATTTGACTTAATCCCAGTGTAAAGCTTCTCTGTAAGGTAGTAGTCAATACATGTGTAACAAAGAAAAACCAGACCAACCTTTGTGTTCACGGTCATAGAGTCTCTGTTCCCAGAAGCTTCTGAACGGGGCGATACCTGTCCCTGGACCCACCAGGATACAAGGGGCTCTGTGGTCTTTGGGAAGTTGGAACGACGGTGCTCTAAAACAAGGCCATTTATTAAGTTAAATTTGGAGAAACCAATATCCTGAAATTGATTAGAAAGCTTGTGATATTCCCTCAACAAACCATGATACACATTCATCTGTGATTTTCACAAAATCTCTTGGCGAAATATTTACCCTCGGACGAAACACGGCACCATCTCGCCCTTCTCTATTCTGTTGAGCCATGACGAACACACTCCATGGTGGATAGGGCCCTCTCCATCTGAAAGGGACAATATTACCAAGTAAGCACTTTACCTTCTCCCCCCTCCTCCTCCCACTCTTTCCATTCTCCCTCCACCTCCTCCCACTCTCCTGTTCTATGAGTCGGTAGGGGCTAGTGCCTTCCTGTATGCTATTGTGTGCTGGGGCAGCAGGCTGAAGGCAGCGGACGCCAACAGACTCAACAAACCGATCCGCAAGTCATTGTGGGGCTGGATCTGGGCCCTCTGACTGCGGTGTCGGAGAAGAGAACGTTGTCCAGGCTACGCTCCATCATGAGCAATGACTCGCACCCACTCCACGGCGTGCTAGTCAAACACAGGAGCACGTTCAGTGAGAGACTGATTCCACCTAGATGCAATAAGGAGAGGCACAGGAAATCATTCCTGCCTGTGGCCATTGGACTCGTTAACGCCTCTCTTAAAAGAGCACCTCGGAGACGCTCAGTCTCCCTGAGACTGAGCCAGCCGATAGGTTAACTGTGCCTGGCTGAGCCACGTGTAATGTAAGGGGCAAGCCGACTTATAATAAGTCCAGTGTGCAATAACTGCAATTGTCACGTAATGTACATCACTTACGCTACCTATTTTGCTTACTTTATACGTACTCTAATTTATTTTTGCTTTATTTTTTGCTTACTTATCGCATTTTACTACTGTTTATCTTATGCTATGTTGTGTTCTGAGTGCGAGCTACTGTAACCTGTCCCAATTTCTCCCCGGAGATCATTAAAGTCTTTCTGATTCTGATTCTGATTCTTTACCTCCTCCCTCTTCCTCCCACTCTTTACCTTCTCCCTCCTCCCACTCTTCAAATGCACAAACACCAGTATAGTGGCCCTAATGCAGTTTCCAAGGCTGAGGGTATGTCTCTCCGCTAACGGGAAATTGCTGTAATTGAAGCATTGCTTATGCAATCACAGCACACTCACGCACACACACACGTATGTGCACAAGTGCATATTACATGAGAGAGAGAGAGACTATGTGCACAAGTGCATATTACATATGAGAGAGAAAATGAAGAAAACTATAGTTGTGGTGAAAAGGTGTATCCTCTTACGCATGTAGATGTAACAGCCTCATCATACAATATGTCCTAAGATTAACACTGGAACTGAAGCCTGCATAATGTAATGCAGTTTACAGTATACAGGCTCCTTCGACCATTTCTAAATTTACCAATTACAATGGTGGCCGAGCTGCATGTCCTATATGAAGGAGGCTGGCTTTCCAAGATCACTTTCAACCAGGACTTATCACCAGGACTTATCACCAGGACTTATCACCAGGACTTAGCCATCAGAGGGTACTTTTGCAGAAAGGCTGACTCATTTGACTTCTCAGTTCCTAGCGGCGAGCTTTCAGGCAGGATCCGTTATTGGCCTGACCCCTAACTGACCCCTAACTCCTTGGAAATGATCTTGGAGCAAAGCATGCACAGGAAGCTCAAGAGGATCATGCACAAGGGTCACCCGATGTTCCTTGTTTTTAGCGACATGACGAGCTCTTTTGACAGGCTTCTTATGCCTAGATGCTCTTCAGAGAGATTTAGGAAGTCCTTCATTCCTGTTTTGCGGTGACGTTTTTTAATGAACATTGTCGTTGATTCATGTCGCAGACGATCTGGTGTTGACAGTGTTCATTTACCGTGGTCTGTTGTAAATGTTAGCATCCATGATTATGTATAGCCTGATGTTATTATGGGGGCTGTGCCCTCCCCTTATTCTGTTACTGCTTGAGATATGTAATTGTGTATAGCTTTTCTATTTCCTGTTGTCTGCCCTATATACAGTATGTATGGCACTCAGTTTGCCCCCTGGGGAATTAATAAAGTATATCGTATCGTATCGACCCTCAAAAGCCCTAACTAACTAACCTGACGCTGCCAGATGGTTTGTTTCACAGAACCATCTGGGACCTCGTCCTGTGGTGGTGATTGGTTGAACCATCGGTCTATCACGGGCTCGCTGCTTGTTGGTATCACACCTAAAGCCCACCCATAGCTGCCTTTTATAGGACGCCGATTGGTCCAAATTCAAAGCAACAGATTGGAGCGTGGCAAGATGGATCTGTCATGTGATCGTGATCTCGTATGAGTCCAGCTGCCTTGCAAGGTTACTTAATGGGAGCAACTAGGCCCCTCCCTCCCCCCCCTCTCACAGTCATGCCCAGAACCATAGGGAGCAGGTCCATACCTCTGGGGCGGTAGGAGACCACAGCCACGGTGAGGTGGATCTCTCCGGGGTGAACGTCTGCGGAGGAGCTGATGGAGTAGTAGCGAGGCTGCAGCGGGGGCAGCTGGGTGAGCAGCAGAGTGGAGGGCATCTGGACGGAGGGGAACTCCTCCAGCACCTCCACCATCGTGGGGTTGTTGTACCACTTCCACTCCTCGTACTCCTGCAAGCCCTGGGGGGGTCATGGAGGAAGGACGGGGGTTGGGATAAATGCATAGCTTCGATTTCAATAGAGAGGCAGAGTGAACGCCACTTCCTGCTTCAGCACTGTACCAGAGATTTTCTTCCGCAATTGATTTTCCCATAGGCATTTCGTAAAATGCCTATAAAAAAGTTTTCCTTGGTCAAACCAAACGGTTCAGCTATATTTAGAATCGGGAGAGACCGTAGAACATTTCACTGACGTTCCGACGTTCCACTTTGGCTCTCTATTCTGCCTGGCTGGCTGGGTGGGAGAACTGTTGGCAAAAGGCGCCTGTCCTGATTCAGCTAATAGAAACTGGACTAACTGCCACAGTAGGTTTTACAGGGGTGCAATAGCACGCATTGCACCCTTATTTGAATTGTCTGCATGCTCAGTTGAAAAGAGTGTTTTTTTTTTTTTTTTTAATAAATGCTGCAGCTGCACACTTACTGTTTAAACTTGAATTATAATTGTTGTTTTTATTTGTTCTTTGATGTGAATTTATGGCTATTTGGCACCTATATGTAACCTTTTAAGGTTGAGATAATTGTATTATCATTATATGGTCCAAATATTTCAGTAAAGCACTTGAAACACTTGACATATTCTTGCTTGGCTGGTATCATTCTACTTGAAATGATGGTAAAATGCATTATTTTTAGTAAAATAACATGTCAAATTCTTTTGACATGTTTTTGACATGGGTCGACCCGTGCATGTGCACCCCTTCCTATCTAGGATGCATCCCTAGTCATCTTGTTCTGGAACCGGCCCTGAGCTGAAAGAAAAAAATATGCTTTCCTCTTTTAGGCCTACCGTACAAACATTTGAAAGTGGAGAGCAGGTGGCAGCGACAAGCAGAGACACTCACCATTCACTGCCCAACTGTTTTCTGTGTCATCACTGACATTTGGACGAGATTAATTTAGAGCCCTGCCAACAGGGCGGGCCGACAGTTTGATTTGTTCCCAACTGTCGCCTTGTTCTCAGGCTACTAATGTGCAACACAGTGCCCATGAATCCATCATCTTCTTCCACTTCTGAGTTTTGACACGCTGCCTGGCTGCTGCGCTGCTGAACCACCCTAGGTATTATTAGAGCAGGAAGTCCTTTTATAATCTGCATCCTCACGGATGTATGGCTCTGTGTCTGGCCTCGGGCTTTTGTTAAGAGAAACGCCACATCTATTCGAGTAGCAATAATTCGACTGTGCTGTTTGTTTATGCTGAATTTCCTCCTTCTTCTCGTCTCGCTTTTTTGACAATGAGTCGATGCATGAGCGTATATGAGTCATGGCCTCAGCCAGCCTGTTCCACACATTGACAAACAAACACACAGAGTGAACTGTGGGAGGCTCAGCGAGGGGGAGTGGCTATAGGTTACAGCTTTAATTCGGCGCCAGCTCACTCCTACTGTACGTCTCTTGATCAGTGCAAAGTGCACAGAATAGGCTTTCAGACAGAGAAACATATCTTCGATATTTTGGTAGCAAAGTACGTGGGTTACGTGTTGCTTTTTGAGGAGTGTCAGAATAAGATTAAGAGGTCATTTTTTATATAGCTTGGCTCTCGAGGGGAGAATCTGAAAAGAAGCCTATTCTTGGACATCTATTTTTTCACACACACTCACACACACACACACACACACACACACACACACACACACCCCATCCTAAGCACTGAATGCAACAATAGCACACTGATCGAAGAGGGAGAGCCAATGCTGCTAATGCTAAAGGTCTCGGCTAAATGGCAGTGCTAAAAGTGAGTGAGGTGAATTATTTACCTTACTGAGGAGCTCTAGTTTCTTTTTCTGTTTGTCGTTTGTTGCCAGGGCAGCAAATTGCTGCAGCAGCACAGGGCTTGGTGGGGTGGTGATGTCCAGGAAGTACTGGAAGGCCTGGTAGATGGTGCACGGTGGGATACGTTTCTCGTTTGTCCAGTTACTGATCACTCCTGTAGTAATGAAAAAGGTTAAATGAGGATTGGTGCTCATCTAAGTTACTGGAGAGCACTCATCCATTGTTTCAGAAAAGACGATATCCTTTTCTACAAGTTCAGCCAGCTCATATATATTGTGTGAACAGTCTGATTTCAAATGTATTCATGTTTTTGAAGGAGGCTACAGTATTCACTGCTGCCTGATTTTACAGTTTCATCCTCCAGAAAGTCGCGATGAAATCTGACAACAGATATATGGTTAAATTCAAACATATTGATGGAAAACCAATATTTTGGAAGCATTTATTTGATCACAGTCTATGTTTTGTAAATGATATTGTGTCTGAGGATGGGAAACTTATGATGTATAACCAGTTTACATAAATGTATGGTAATATCTGTTCTCCTCCCGCTTACAATTGATTGATTTCTGCTTTAGGAAAATATTGCAAACCAAAGATAAATAGTGAGATGACTAAGTTGCTTGTATGCCAGGCCAGCCCGCTACAAAAAATACAAAATAGTTAAAAGGAAATAAGATAAACAAAATGATTTACAAATTGTATTAATCTCTAGAAGCATTACTTCATACAGTACATACAAAAGATGGGAGGACACTTTTGATGGTCCCATACCATGGCATTTAGTGTTCAAGTTAACACTAAATTCAGTAAGCACATTTCTAAGATCTTTTTAGTTAAAAATAATCTATAATCTTTTATCAATAAATGTGGCAATGTGGGCAATCTCTGTTCTCTGTTTCAATTTTTGTGCTGGCCACAGCTATGCTGTTTTACGTGCGATCAGGCTGAAACTTTCAGGGGGTGTAAAGAGCACCTGTGCATGGGTAACCTGCACCGTGATTGCCCTAATTACCTATGTCATCAATGATGTCATCAATTATGTCATACCATCACTGATTATGTCACCAGTGATGTCATACATAGGCATTGTGACATCATTGTGACATCACTGATTATGTCATCAGTGACACACACAGACTCAGACACACACACACACACACACACACAAGAGAGAGAATGAGGGAGAAAGAGAGGAGAGGGAGAGAGACTGAGGGAGAGGGAGAGACTGAGGGAGAGATAGTGAGGGGGAGAGAGAGAGGGAGACATTGCGTGTGCAGTGCACCAATAGAGCAGGCGAGGCCACGCAGCAGCCGAGCTGCGGGGGAGGCTGCGCAGCGGGCTGCAGGGCCAGATCGGCGAGCTGCAGGGTGGACGTACTGTAGCAAGCCCGCGCAGCGGGCGAGCCTATACACGCCTATCTTCAATGTCATTCCTGTCTCAAAGGTGATAATTAGTTCACTGTTGTTATTGTTATAAGATTGTTACCTTATGTTGGGTATCTCTAACAATTGCATGTCCAAGGAATGTAGTAAAAGGTTTCCAGGTTTCCTCACATTTTCTTTAAATAAAAAAATGCTTCTCACTGCCATTTGTGAAGCTGCCTACTGCAGCTGTAAGGTAGGTCAGAATATACTGTAACAACAAAGATGGAATCTTTATCAAGGGAATCCTGTCTGAGCACACCTGCTATTTTTCAGCAACACCTTACTTCACACTCTCACATTTACAGAAACTCACACTTGGGAGTTTCCCAGTACAACCACAGCTGCTTGCCAATGAGTGAGTCTGTAGGAACGTCTGACCAAGCCGAAAGTACCGCTAGCGGGAATTGAACCCAGGTTCTATTGAACCCATGTTTCCGCGGTGGTAGGCGAGTGCCTTTACCTCTACTCTACCCAGACACGGGGAGTGTGACATTGCTGACAGAGCCACGCACCTAAGGCGGTGTTCCTCTCCTCCAGGAACTCCAATTTGACTATTTGATTGACAGGCGGAGCATCCTCCAGTTTATCGATGAGCGCTGTCACCAGGTCCTCGTGGTTGCCAGGGAAGATGCCCAGATGGTCGCCGGGATGGTAGCGCAGGCTGTCCTGGTTGTTTGTGTGGAGCCGCACAAATATGGTGGCGCGACTGTGACAGAGAGCAGAGATTTGGGGAATAATGCGGCACAATTTTCAGTCTGTTCCAGATTATTAGTATTTTTTTTGTGTTGCTTCCCCACACTCTTAACAGCAATAGTAAGTAAAGTAAAGTTGTGCCAGTAAACAAAATACATACATGGCTTCGGTACTTTGTAGATTTTGCGATTCTAGCATCTTTGCTGCATACACTTTCTTCTGGTGAATACTGTGTAACGCTGTTGGCAGACACAATCAAAGTTATATATCGCCTACATGACATTTACGTTATTATTTATACCTATATTAGGAATACATTATTATTCTCTTTTAACCAATTGCTTCTCATCATACAGTATATTCATCTCAGGATTCAGTTGAGTTAAAGGGACATTCAGCAATCTACTGTATATTTATCTACTTGCGGCCAGCAGGTATTGCAACAATAATTTGTCCCCCCTGCCCCTCCCTTCCCACTTGAATTATGGGAGTGTCTTGAGCTTCCAATGGGTGGGGTTGTTTTTGTTCAACAACAAAGTACAAACTTTGTTGATCAACAACCCCTGCAGGTATTCTGGCCATTGTGTGCTATGAGGCCGCATGGCCCCTAACATCTAGATTCCAGACATCATTTCTCAACAGTTGATTTAAGGCGTTGTTGTACCAAAGTGCCGTGCAGTTCAGTTTCTAAGTCTGTACCTTCCGTGAGGGCCGGGGCCTCAGCTGTGTAGGTCAAACGGAACTTGCTCTTCTTCCAGCTGCGGTCGTTGCTGATCAACGAGTCGTGGGCTTTCTCGATGTTCACATCATCGCCGACACAGAACACATCACACGCAGCCTTGACACGGAAACAGTAACAGAGCCGTGGAAAAGATCAGCACCGTTATTCCACCATTCATTATTATTCTCTTCACAATCCAACAGTGGCAATTTGGAGGCGAGTACCAAAGGATTGTGAGGAGGATCTTTGCACTAAGTAGGGTTGCTCTAACCTTGCGGGGCAGCTGGATTCACGTGAGACAAATCCATCTTGCCACGCGCCCACCCTCCAATCTTATTGGTTTGAATCTGGACCACCAGTGGTTCGCACCAATCAGCATCCTATGAGGCAGCTACGGGGCGGGCTTTAGGTGCGACGCTAGCGAGAGCGAGCCCGCGGGAGACGTGATGGACGGATGGTTCATCCAATCACCTGCCAGGTACTTTTTTCAATTTATTTTTTGAAACGGTTTAGGTTAGGGGCCTTCATGCCTCGCTACCTTGGATTGAGTTTCCCAGAGGCAGGAGTATTTTCTGCTCACAGGAAAGACAGGAGGAAACCAATATGCCAAGCGAGCACCTGATGACATGCCAGCGACATGCCAGTCATGCATTACTAAGATGGTGTGCATGCCTGGAACCATCCTGCAGAACAACACTGCATAATACTTCTTAGACATGTTATCACTGAAACACGCATGAACACATTCCTAGCACACTCTACCTTTATAATCAACACAATGAACTGAAACAAACCCCAAAGGGACTGTGTGCAACAAGGCACTGACCTTAAAAACCTTTTTGGCCCAAGTTCTGAAGGACTCCTCCTGGCCACACAGCTCGTCTCCCTCTCCCATGCGTAGGATGCGCTCCCCTCCCAGCTCCTCGAATAGCGTGTCCACGGCGTGGCCAAAGGCGCAGAAGTGTGGGTAGGCCCTGGAGCCAAGGCCAAACACTGAGAACCTAGAGAGAGACGCACCCACAGAGGGAGATATACAGTAGGTGTGCAGTGCACACACAGGGAGCGCAAAACGCACGCTTACGCAGTACTAGAGCCCGATCATCAGCCTGATGAAGACCCTGTGTGGTTGAAACGCGCGTAGCGTTTTGTTTGCCCGTGTACCCTATTGAAGATATATTCTGTTTGTAACACTGCTGTGTACACGAATATATTACTTCGGGATTAAATACTATTTTTGATATATTATATAATACACCATTATATTACACAATTCTTTTGCAATGATCCCTTAAATATCAAACACTTGACAAAGATATGACTGGACATGACTTGAGATATGTAATGTAGGGAGAAAAATATCGGCATATCGGCCAGCATATCGGCCAACATATCGGCCGATACCGATATATCGGTTATCGGCCGATAATATCGGTGGACCGATATATCCGTCGGGCTCTACACAGTACACACTCGCCGCCACCAAGCCCACCTTTTAAGCATAACTGTTTGAAACTTGCTCTTTCAACCCTCTCAAAAAGCTCCAAACAGTTGAAAATGGAAGACGTAAACATGAAAAAGATCATGTTTACCGTCTGGTTTTAAGCAGACGTAAACATGAAAAAGAGCGGGCCTAGGCCCATCCACTTTTCTCTTTGGCCCAACCGTTTTTCTCATCGGCTCAAAGAACAGACTAGGTCAGAAGAGATGTGTGATGCAATTATCCGTCCCAGATACATGTACACGATTTCAAGTGGAGTGGTTGCAATTTGCACTCATTGGTCAAAGCATATTGTAAGTGCGCTCGGCTCCCACTCATGCATCAGCAAAAGCCATGCAATCCTTTTGTGAATTCACGCTGAGTGTATAATTGTTGTGGCTAAATCAAGCACAGTTATAAAAGTAACAGTACTTTCAGAAAGTAACAGAATACATTAATTGAAAAAGTTGAGTTACCACAATCTGAGTACTCGAACATGTTGCAAAGGTGGTCGGTTGCAGCCTGCCATCCATTCAGGACCTACACACGGCCAGGATGCTAAAGCGATCTCAGAAAATGATGGCCGACCCTACCCATCCAGGACATAAACTCTTCAGGGCCATCCGCCGTGGCAGAAGACTGATGTCTTGCAGTACCAGAACCTCCCGTCACAGGGACAGCTTCTACCCAACTGCCATCCGCCTCTTCAATGACACCCGAAAGCCCCCACAAGTCAGGACTTGACCACTCCCCCCCCCTTCCCGATGCCTCCAAAGCAATCAGGCTGGACTTTGCACTTTATCATTTATAATTTGAAGATTTTCTTTCTGTCTGCTCCATATTTTGCTCTTGCTGTGATCGCTGTGCTGCATACTGCACAAAGACAAATTCCATCTGTAACATATTTACTGGTACTCACTATGGCTATTAAAATAATATTGAATCTTGAAAGTAACGCTTCACCCCCAACAGTGCTGATAACACATTGCAATCTGACATATTGTATATCAATATTGACAAGCTGACCGAACGAGATGTCTTCATACTTAAACATACATTCAGTACGACTGTGCTAATTAGACTGGTATAATCACAGAGTCTCATTTGATTATTTAGTGTACCTGACGTTGGCGAAAGGCCCGGTGCTCTCAAAGTTGATCCTGGTTTCTGGCTCGTCGCTGGAGGACTTGCGAGTGTCAGAGTAGGAGGACACGCTGTTGAAACGGATCTTGTAGCTCCTGGAAGGGATGCAGAAGCAGAGAGATGAGAAACACTGGCCAGTAATTCAAGGAATGAAGTGTAGACTGAAACTGACTGACTGAGTTAAACTCTGCATGCCCAAACACACAGCATGCGCAGGTCGAAGAGTTAAACTCTGCATGCTCAAACACATGACATGAGCAGGTCAAGGAGTTAAACTCTGCATGCCCAAACACACAGCATGCACAGCTCGAGGAGTTAAACTCTGCATGCCCAAACACATGACATGAGCAGGTCGAGGAGTTAAACTCTGCATGCACAAACACATGACATGTGCAGGTCGAGGAGTTAAACTCTGCATGCTCAAACACATGACATGTGCAGGTCGAGGAGTTAAACTCTGCATGCCCAAACACACAGCATGTGCAGGTCGAGGAGTTAAACACTGCATGCCCAAACACACAGCATGCGCAGGTCGAGGAGTTAAACTCTGCATGCTCAAACACATGACATGAGCAGGTCAAGGAGTTAAACACTGCATGCCCAAACACACAGCATGCGCAGGTCGAGGAGTTAAACACTGCATGCCCAAACACACAGCATGCGCAGGTCGAGGAGTTAAACACTGCATGCCCAAACACACAGCATGCACAGGTCGAGGAGTTAAACACTGCATGCCCAAACACACAGCATGCACAGGTCGAGGAGTTAAACACTGCATGCCCAAACACACAGCATGCACAGGTCGAGGAGTTAAACACTGCATGCCCAAACACACAGCATGCGCAGGTCGAGGAGTTAAACACTGCATGCCCAAACACATGACACGCGCAGGCCGAGGAGTTAAACACTGCATGCCCAAACACACAGCATGTGCAGGTCGAGGAGTTAAACACTGCATGCCCAAACACACAGCATGTGCAGGCCGAGGAGTTAAACACTGCATGCCCAAACACACAGCATGTGCAGGTCGAGGAGTTAAACACTGCATGCCCAAACACACAGCATGTGCAGGTCGAGGAGTTAAACTCTGCATGCCCAAACACACAGCATGTGCAGGTCGAGGAGTTAAACTCTGCATGCCCAAACACACAGCATGCGCAGGTTGAGGAGTTAAACACTGCATGCCCAAACACACAGCATGCGCAGGTTGAGGAGTTAAACTCTGCATGCCCAAACACATGACGTGCAGGTCGAGGAGTTAAACTCACTTTCTGTCTTCTGTGTTAGATGTTGGGTGGCGCATCTCCATCAAGGCAGCTCCAAATTTCTACAATGAACCAAGCAGGGTTTTAATGATCCATGTGTGTGCTATCTGCCCTGCATTGCATTAAAGGGAGGTATTGGTATATAAGACATATACCTCTCCATTTTCAGGTGGGTCCCCATTGCCAAATGTACTGGTCACCACTAATACCAGCGTCTCATGCTCCAGGTGTACCACGTCATATTCCTCCATTGACATGACCTGCAGATAACCGGAGAAAAGAATTGTGCCGAGGGAAACCTGAGACTCCACTTATTGTATATTATTTGACTCACACCCACGTCCTCGACAGACAACATGACCGTGTGCAACAGGGCTGAACCCATGGCTGTTAGTGGTACAGGAAGTTGTCATGACCACTCTGTCCTCGCCTTTAGCAAGCTGATCATAATGCAGCTTGCCACTAGCATAAAATGAGCACCCATGATGCATCCCACTCAACACGATGCACGCACACATGCACGCGCGCGCGCGCGCACACTCACACACACACACACACACACACACTGTAATCTGAGAAAACACAACAAGGAGGATTTGCCCGAGGCATTCACATCTGCCCACAATCCATCTATACACCCACTCACGCAGACAGACACACCCACTCACACACACACACACACACACACACACACACACACACACACACACACATAGACAGACAGACAGACAGACAGACAGACACATCCAAACGCATGCATGAAGTCTCTGCTTGTATGATGATGTATGCTGAATGATCACATTGGGACATGGGAAGGGAAAATGAGAGATGTCCTGGAGCAAATGCCTAGATGATTGAAAGCAGCGCACGTTTCCATTGTTCTTTTTTCCTCGCTTTTTCCCCCCCAAACAGATTTAGGCAACCAGGGGGTGCTTCAACCAGGGGGTGCTTCAACCAGGGGGTGCTTCAACCAGGGGGTGCTTCTGGATCTGATCTTAAACTACTGCTCAACGCTTGGTTGGGCCAATCTAGTCTCCATCCCGCAGCGCTTTCCTGCATAAGAGGAGAAGAAAATGTGACCAAAGACACGCTCGCTTCCTCTCTCGTCGTGCTAATTGGCCTCGTTAGCCAAAGAGCGAGCGAGGGAGGATGTTTTCTTCAAACTCCTCCCTTTCCGTGAGACATCAGTCACCTTCAGCTGATTCACGTAAGATCACGATCACGCCACAAATCCATCTTGCCAGGCTCCAATCTGATGGTTTGAATCCGAACCACCAAATGGTTCACAGCAATCAGCAGAGGCAGCTCCGGCTGTGATTTAGGTGTGTTCCTGAGTATGGTTGTCAAAAGTATCGATACTAATCGAAAAGTATCAATACTGAAATTTTGAAATGGATACAATACTCATTTGCAAGAGGCATCGATAAGTATCAATACTAAAGATTTGAAATGGATACAATACTCATTTGCAACAGTTCCGATACCAGCAGTGCTTTCTTTTAATTAAAAATCACTGGTGGGTATCTGTTGCTTCAACGAGCTAAATGTGTTCCGATAGGCTGATGGCTAGAGCAGGGGTAATCTGCTGTCAGTGCAAAGTTTTTAATAATCTGTCCGTCCATCTGTCTAACTTTATTGTTGATGTGTCGTCATCACGTGGTATTGAGGATCGATATGTTCCTGGGTATCGGTATCGAAGTAGAAATTCTAGTATCGTGACACCCCTATTCCCGAGAGTGAGTTCCCAGATGGTGATGTGAAAACAAAGCATCTGGCGGTGTCAGCTAAGACATCAGTAGAATGGTGCATCATAAGATGATGTGAGGCGGGGCCAAGGGTACCTTTGCGGCAAAAGCGTGCTTGAAGATTTCACAGAGAGTTTTGGCGTAATCGCGAGATTTCCCTGTCTCGGTGGCATACAGTATGATGGCTTTGACCCTCTTGGCCATGGCTTGGCCCATTAGTTTGGCGGAGAACTTCACAGCCCTAGAGAGAGAGAGAGAGAAGAGAGAGAGAGATAACAAGAGACATGGAGAGAGAGAGAGAGAATGAAAGACCACAAAGAGACCAGTGATTCGAGCGTACCAATCACAACCTCCACCACCATTACCAGAAGCCATCCTTATGCCTACTGGAGATAGTGAGTCCTACGATAGATGGTTGTGTGCTTCACTTTGGCAGGCGTCATGTCAAAGTAGGAGATGGATAGCAATTGCGATTAGCTTGTTTGTCATATCCTCAAGGCAATTCTATTAATAGCACAGAAAACACACACACACCTGCACACACTAACAAAAACAAAAAACAAAGTTCTGATTACTCCCTGAGGGGTTGATGAGATGAATTATACACCAGTGAGTACACCAACTTCCTTCTCCTGTCTCTCTAACTTGTCTCGGGAAAGTGGCTTGTTTGGCCATATATTATCATATCCACATCATATCATTGGCATTAAGTACCATATCTAATCCACACTTGACCCTTGACACTACCAATGCAGGCGAAAGAGAGATCCCTAAATTTGGCTAAATCTTTTCGCCCCCTTAATATTTTTGTACGAGCGCACACTCACTTGGCAAGCTTCTTGAATCCGATGGCTCTTTTCTTAGTGGGTGTCCCATTGACTCCTTTCCACACATGGTTATTCCAAGGATCAGACTTTGGCATAACGGGAGAAGAAAATAGTGGTGGTCTTTGTTAAAGGAAAAAATCCCATACTTGGATACTCTTACACTTATTATATTATATTAGTTCATTTGACACATATTTAAAATACATGCAAGACATGCATCTTAAAAAACATCAAGGATAACAACAGAAATAAGGTCAAGACTTGTTTCCAGTGTGGTCCTTGATACATTATCAATATGTGATGATGTTCAATACATTGCAGCAGTTATTTAGTAACGATGTGTTCTATTTTTAGCTTTAATGTCCTGCATTTCCCATGACCTCCAGAGAAGTGGTGTGAACTTGTTACTTTCAATTAAAGATGGGCTTATCAAAATAGCTCGCCTGCCAGGCACTTTGGGCACATTGGTGCATGTCTACTGTATGATCATCACGGAGGTGCGCCTTACTTGGAATGCAAACTGTCTTGTGGCTGCATTGCATAATGGCATATTGAGAAATTGTGGCCTTGCTAGAAATATCTCAATCACGTTGTTGCGGAAATAAGAAAAATACTCCTCACATGTCTTAAACACACATTTTCATCCCAGTCCAGTATAGTCAATTCAACATCAACTTGGCATAGAGAGCCACAGGGATGGATGACGTATTTTTGTAATCGGAACCCGGAAGTCCCGGACTTCCTGGTTCTTCACTGTTTCTGTCTATGGGATTTTTGAATGCGATGCTTCAAATAAGGTCTCTGGGCAACGCAAGCTTAATCAAATGCGAACCAGTGTTCAGCCGGATAATCTTCACACATGAGGACCACTTTCATGAGTTTTGAAGCGTAAATGTGAGCCCTAGAAGTAAAAAGCTCGTGCTAAGCTAATCCAGAACTACTATACACACAGTGTCGCATAGGCTTCCCCGTCACGTCAGCACTCAACCTGGACTGTTGTTGATGTGTGCGCTGCTGCACTGATTACCCCGGGCTGAACGGGCTGAACCAGGTGAGGGAAAGAGAATTTCCGTGTTCGTCTTTTGAAGTGATGACGTTATTAACGTATAATATCCCCGTCGACTCAACAGTGTAGTCTCATTTAGCCGTTTGCTAGCTAGCCGCCCGTTTAACGTAAAAGCTTCAAAACTCGTAAAAGTGGTCCTCATGTGTGAAGATGATATTACTAAACACTGGTTCACGTTTGATTAAGCTTGCGTTGCCCGGAGACCTTATTAGAAGCATCACACCAAAAACCCATTCAAAAATCCCATAGGCGAAAACAGTGAAGAACCAGGAGTGTTAGCATCGATGATTTCCGGACTCATTCCTGCGGCTCTCTATTTCCTGGTAACGACCCCCTAATTCCTCACCTGGTACTCAAAGGAGGGGGTGAGGCGGTAGTTGAGCATTTCTTGGTGGAAGACGGGCGTGATGCTTCCCGACATGGGAGGCACGATCCACACCCAGTCTCCAGGACAGCCTCCTCGCACCCGGTACTCATACTCCATGTGCTTCATGAAGGACTCTGTGGCCGAGTGGTGATCTACTATGGTCACTTTGGACAACTGGAGGTAGGGAACAGGGATAGCAGGATCATTAATTTGTCAATTGTCAATTATTTTAGGCTAACTACTTACATCAGCATTAAAGTCATAATCTGAAGACCCCCTTCCCCCCCCCCCATCTTTTTTGGGTGTGACATCTTTGTTGATCTGTGGTTACTTAATTACATATGACTAATATGTAATCTAATGACAAATAAAAGACAGGGTTTGTCCGTCCTGTACATTTTTTCTATTACTTGAATGTCTCATAGCTGTCTCATAGCTGTCTCAGAATAAGGAGACAGTCTTGCCAATGATATAATCTTAAATGGACAACACATAAAGAGGAAGCTACCTGGAAACTGTAGAGAACTGCAATGTTGATCTCCACCAGTGCCTGGTCCTTCCATAGGGAGGAGGTCTTCCTGGTATCTAAGGCCATCATGTTAGCTACTTCCTGTACAGCAGGGAACCACAACATGACAGCAGTGTTTTAGTGCCGCCATGATGATATGACAGTGAAGTGATTATAGCTATATAGCCATAATAAGTTAGTCTTAGGCGGTGTTGTAGTACTGGACTCGGATTTGAGAAAATCCATGAAAAAAATACAGACACTGATACTGGTCGGTGGATGATGTACTGTAATGTGGTGATGGTGACAGTCTGCTGCCTGGAGAACATTGTCAGTCGAGTGATGGATGAAGATACTTCTGCCACATATTGTGAGCTTTGGTTACACAGATTTTACAACTGAAAAGTGGTGCCAAATGTTAAAATCACATAAGGACAATTGAAGATAAGACTCGGACAACCTCAAATTTCAACTGACGTGGATGGGATTTCTCTCTCTCGTTTTCTCTAGCATGGATTACTTGAATTCAAACTGTTTACTCAGACTTTTCAGCTGTTGTGGCAGTACGTGTCTCATTCTTCTCTTCAACCTTAATGATGAAAATGAGTAACCCCTTTCGTCACAAATGCAAGTGCAAATTGCATGCTTCAGTTGTAAAACTAATTCATCGAGGCTGCCACCCTTCGCCCTAAAGCGCCCTTTATGATTGGATAGCCTCACTAATAGATAAATATTATATAAATACCATGACTCAGCACACAGTGTTGGGCAAGTTACTTTCAAAATGTAATATACTACATAATACTAGTAATATGTTACTTTACAATATTACTGTGTGTGTATAGAGTTACTAACTTATTACACTACTTTTTCATTACTTTCACCAAAATAACAGCAGTAGCAGAATGACATTGCCGCCCCGGAACCACCCCGAAAAATAATTTCAACCGTCTTGAAGTTAGTGTAAACCATCCAAAATTCTAAATGTTACCCTTTTCCTTTGTTATTGTGATCTATAGTGGTTATTTGCATAAAAACACACAATTTGATTAGGAAAACAAAAAGTAACTCAGTAACTTGTGTTTCTTGACAAAGTAACTAGTATAATATTACTGAAATCCTATTGTATTACTGATCAAAGTAATATATTACCTGTAATATGTTACTTTTGTAATGTGTTACCCCCAACACTGATTGCACATGGTTTGTGAACAACATAGCATTTTGATGTGGTTATTTTGGTGAAATAGCACATGCTCTGGGCTCCTAGCCTGCATGGTAAACCAGCCGGTCATGTGGACTCACAGATAGAAGGAAATGAAATGTGAGGTCACGTGACCGGCTGGTTCAGCAGGCTACTGGGCCCTAGCTTCCACCCTCCTTTCCAATGGAAGCACGGCTCGGTCTTTTATACCTCCAGAAGGTTGTAGCGTGAGCTGTCGCAGAAGTCCCTGACTCCAATCTCTGTGCCCATGTACCAGCCACTGAAGGGGCAGGCAGTGAACTCCAATCCGCCAACCTCCAGCAGCATGTTGGAGACTGCTGGGAGAGCGTACCACTTCAGCTTCATATCCTTGAACCACTCATACCTGGACAGAGCACACACACAAATATAGAATTCACTATTGAGGGCAGTGGTGGCCTAAAGGTTAGAGACATGCGAGCTTGTGACCGGAAGGTCGTCGGTTCAATCCCCGGGACCGGCAGGATAAATCTGGGTGGGGAAAGCGAAAAGGCAGCGCTTGCCCCTCCCTCATTACCACCACTGAGGTGCCCTTGAGCAAGGCCCTTAACCCCAACCGTTCCAGTGGAGCTGCTCAGTGGCCAGCAGATCAGACTGTGGTTGTACTGGTCAGCTTCCAGGTATGAATGTGTGTGTGAATGTGAACAGGTCGCTCCTGAAAAAGAGAGCATTGCTCTCAGTGAGACTCCCCCTGTATAAATAAAGGTAAAAAAGAAGAAGAAGAAGAAATAAAATGGAGACCTGAAGGATTCAGGGTGTCACTGGATGGTCTGAGCTGTAGGTATTTCAGCTTTCAGCTCAATTCAGCAGGCTCCCATCTCATCTGAAGTCATGGCAACTGTTACTTTAAGATCCTCTACGTTGGATTATGGTCCAATATTTGCTGTATGTAACAATCTAATTATGCATGATTTGCTCTCTCTTTTATGGGCATTGCTTACGAATGTACCCCCGAGGTCCATACTCTGAAAGGAGCAGAGCCAAAACAAGCATTAACACAGAAACATAAACGCTGGTGACAGCTTTTCAAAGCGGGACTTCTAGGCTGGATCTCCATCTACCTCCTACTACACACAGTCATGCAATTCCTCAGGGGAATTGACCATGTCGCTTTTTGGCTAGTGTTGGCTTGTGTTGGTGGCCATGATGGCCTGTGCCAAGCTGCTGCCAGAGCTCAGGGCCAGTTGATGCAGGGTGGGTGGGGGTGGGTGGAGAAGCAGAGATGCCAGTTTTGGGAGAGTTTGGCAGGGAGCTCAGTGTGTCAGGGGATGCTGGAACAGTCTCTGTGGCTTGTAGTGGCACTCTGTGTCTGAGAGATGGAGAGCGTAGCAGCAACACCCAGTTCCTTTCTGTGATTATGGACATGACGACGGTGATGCGACAGCTACAGTGCCAAGTCCTCAAGGGTGTTATAGATTTATATATAGAAGTGTGTTGTCTAAAGGTTTTCTCAAAAGTAGTATACGTGTACATGCATAAGAAAAATAAATATGCTAAGGAGCCCCATGGTTACCATGCATTTGAAATGAAAAGGGTGTTAGATACCAGGGCAGACTCAGAAACTACTCTGAGTGAAATAATCATTCACTTAAAGTTATAATCTCAAAGATTTTCTTTTCGTCCCCTTTGGTGACACATGTGGCGATGAGCGGTAATTGCAGGTGAGATCCAAACCGTGTTGGATCACCTGCGTCACCACATGACATGACACCCAGTTCATAAATGTTACAATACTGAAAATGCAAAGGATTCATATAGGCTCAATCACCATTGTGTTATCTCAGTAACACATACTGTAGATAGTGACTTAACAGACATTTATTTACATGAAAAGTGTCCTATTTTTGGATCAAAAGGTGACTAGTTTGCATGCCTGATGGCTCGCTATAGTTGGAATGTGTCATGTAACCAGAGGTGGAAAGTGCTCAAGTACAAGTATTCAAGTACAAGTTACTGTAATTTACTTGGGTAGTTTTTTTTGTAGTCTTTTTAAGGATTTGTACTTTTTAACGTATAGACCCCTTATACGACTACGTCACACTGACATCACGCAGCGTCGATGCGCAAGACGGAGGCAGAAAGACAGACTCCGCGCAGCCCTGTCAAGTAGTTTTCCAGTGGCTGGAAAACTAAGACGAGCTAGACATGTCTTCGTGTTGTGCAGTGGGATGCCAGAATCGGAAAGCTATTGTAGCAGAGTATTCGGGTCCGCCTATTCACACTTTGTTAATAAAATAATAAACGATAGAGCCAGGCTGTAACGTTATAACAAGCTTCACCTAATTCTCCCCACATATCCTTTTCTACGGCAACTCGAGGGAACATACACAGCCTCGCACACACGCAATAGAACACAACACAACACTGAACAGTCTGTTACACTATCAACAAAGCAAGGACTAAAGTTTTACCGAATCCCGTCAACTCATACTGCTTTTAATGCTAACCGTAGGCGTCTTTTGACATATCCCATTAACCAACGTTAATTTCGATGCATAACATTGCTTATCACTAGGCGATAAGCTGTTGTAGTAAGCCGAGAACTGCATTTTAAAACTAAAATCTAACTGTGTGTCGCAGATGGGCACAGAGCAGTCCTGACAGCGGGGCTTTTACACAGTTCTCTGTGTCTGTCAATGCTGGGCTCACAGCTTTTTGCCTACACGATGCGCGCGCAGCTCCAATGTTGACAGCTGTATAAGCGGTCTATTTTTATGATGCTATACTTTTACTTGAGTAAGTTAAATAATATTCTACTTGAAGTGAGTCAATTCAGATTTTTGTTTTGAAAACAGCATGGTAGCATTGGGACTGCTGCATTTAGGGCACCCAAACTGGTGGCTCGTTAGTGCAGTGGTCAATTAAATTAAATCACGCTGGCCAATTGAATTAGACAGGTGTAGACGATCCACAAAACTGTAATGAACCCCATCGTCACATTAGTGTAGAAATCTCAGTTTCATTTGACACTGCTGATAGCCATAGCAAAATGGATGTAACCGATTGTGATATTGCTGCTGCGAGCAGATCTAGCTCATTCTTTCAAAGGAGAGAATCACTAAACTGAGCATCCCTGGCCGCATCTGAACAAGCTGTTCAGTATGAAAGACAAGACAGACAGGGACAGCTTAGGTAACACTGGTAACATGATGTGTTGGATGTGTGAAATGTAATTATCGAGGCAAATAATTAAAATATGAAACCTTCAACATACATTTACTTAAGTATTTTAAATTAGGCTACTTTCTTAATTGAGTAATTTCCTGGACTAGTAATTTTACCTGTACTTGAGTTAATTCACTAAAGTAACAATACTTCCGATTGCTTGGCTTAAAACTATACCTGCTGTATAATAGGTGTTGGATATGTGAGGGATGAGTGGATTTGTACGCAGGCAGCTATGTGCTTGTTCTATATATTTTGTATATAGCTTTACAGAGAAGTGGTCCTCTAAGTCACTCCAACTCACTTTGGGTGTGTGAACGCCACCTCCAGGATGAGGTCTTCAGGGATCTCAAACAGTTCCGGGTCGTTTCCGTTGGCTTGCAGCAGGAGGGGCAGGACATCAAAACGTCCCTTTGGAGGCTTCCAGCCCTGCTGTATGCAGATCTAATGACCCAAACCAACATGTTTACTGAGCACAAATTGTTTTAAATAAAAATGTTTAATAAAATGTTTAAATGTTGCAAAAGTAGTATGACACAGTAGTATGCATGACTTAAAAAGACCACCCTTACGCCCTTATGCACACCTCAGTTAATTCAACGTTGGCGGGGTCTCCTAGGATCTGCCCGCCAGCTTGTTTGTAGCCTGCATAGCGAATCAGCTGACTGTTCCACACCCGGAAGTCATGTGTACCATCTGTCCTCTGAGGAAATATGGTAATGGCCGACCTGCACAAAAACATACAGTGGATTAGCATGTTGATTATGTCTAATATTTAAATCCAGAGCATTTATATGTATGAGATTACATGGATTTACATGTTGGGGAAGAAAATGGGTTGATGTAATTTTTGAAGATTCTTAAACGTTGTAGTACTTTGTACTATTGTAATGTATTACCATGCTGATCTCTACACATATACTGTACTGTAAATGGAGCATGATGCTATGTGGCAATGCATTAGATGGCGTATATGAATAACTAATACATTAATCAAAAAGCTTAGAGTTAGAGTACAGATGGTAACCATTATGCACATAACCTGAAGGCATTTTTAATCTAAGCGGTTATGTGGGAAAAACCCATATCAGGGTCAACGCTTAGCCACCTTTGGTCTGCTCCTGAACCCCATGGTGCTTTAATGCCGTGACAGGGCAAAAGTGTTAATTCTCCAAAGCTGGTTGTAAATTGCAGAGGAGGGAGAGCAGCTGGTGTGAATCTGGGCCAGTGGCGCTGGCACCACAGTTCAAGATTCAAGATTCAAGATTTTTATTGTCACCCCGTGGTACAAGTATCACGTGTGAAATTCTTGTGCTGTGGACTCCGTTTACAACATAGTACAAATATAACAGGGCATATGAGTGCAAAAACAACAAGAGACACAACAAGCAATAAGGCAGTAGAGTGATAAGACAAGTCAGAGACAGTGGCATATTCACTGCACATAGGTGCACATGTCATGTGCATACTTTAGACGTGCTTAAACATTTTAAATTCGACGTATTTGACATACAGGTGCAAATAGCATATACCTAATTAAACATACAATTAAACATTAGACATACTGTACATAATGGTAGCAGCTACAGTACGGTACAGTACAGCTACTACACTATTTGTGTATGTTAAGGACATCTCTAGAAACAATCTCTCAGCTTGGCTGGGAAACACTGGTGCAAGTGGTAAGATTGATGTAGTGGACAGACTGTGCATAATTCTCTCCTAACAGACTTTTGAAGATATATTGTAGACCTGTTTCATAATGTATCAATTAGCCTATCACTTTACGAGCATCATTCCAAAAAGAGATATCTACCATTTGGGACAACCAAACAAACAAACAAACAAACAAACTCAGTCTTAGTAAGATCTTTCCATGCAAAATATACACTGAGAACAGAATCATCTTTGTTTATGAAATATTGACTGATTTTCAGTTACCGAAATGTTTCCCAAAATCAATATACAGTATATATTTTTGCAATGACACACCCTTTTTGAAAATCTTTGGTGTTTGGTTCTGTTGAAGCAGCCCAGACTAAAAGAGCCAGAGCCAGGATGCTGTGCTGCTGGGTCCTATCAACATGATCTTGAGTTGTCCTGGCTTCCACAAGCCGGTCTAAGTGTAGTAATGAGTCAGGAGCCATCCATCATCCAAGAATTAAATATGAGGTGTCACATGTGATTAAGACTTGGCAGATAGTGAGCGAGCGCTGAGCAGCTCTGACAAATCACTGCTTGTTAGCCAGGTCTGCCGCCTCACCACCAGGGCGATGACGGGGGGTGCCACGACATTGACACACAGACAGGGGGCGGCGTTCAGAGACGGAGATGGACAGTGGGTCACGTCGGGGTAATGAGAGACGGAAAGGGGTAATGAGATGCACGGAGCAACAGATGGGGATAGGAACAAATGTACTGCAGCGGATGGAATGGGAAAAGTTAAGCGAGAGGGAAAAGGAGTGCGTTTTCACCTCAGGTTGCCTTTGTTGGTGGCGTACTTGATGTGGTTACAGATGTAGTTGTACATCCCGTGAGATGTCGTGCAGTCTCTCGCGTCAAACACCTGGAAAACAAATGTGGAAATGGAATTGTCACCGGGGCTGTTGTCATGTTGGCTTAGAGAGAATGCTGTCTCAAGAGAAGGTTGATGTTAAAATTGTGTCGGGTCACCACACAATTTAGTGTGGTGACCCGACACAAGTATTTTATTCTTCTAAGGGAAATGGTTAAAAATATAATAAGTTATATTCAATAAGTTGAATTTCTTCAGTCCATCACATACTGTAGCCTAACGTTCCCCAACAGTCAAAAGCAGCGTGCAAACAGTACAGCAAGGTATGGTTTAACTGCCCCATGACTTTAGGTTTGTATGTATCACCTGTAACATGACTTTAGGTTTGTATGTATCACCTGTAACATGACTTTAGGTTTGTAGGTATCACCTGTAACATGACTTTAGGTTTGTAGGTCTCACCTGTAACAGGACTTTAGGTTTGTAGGTCTCACCTGTAACAGGACTTTAGGTTTGTATGTCTCACCTGTAACATGCCTTTAGGTTTGTAGGTCTCACCTGTAACATGACTTTAGGTTTGTAGGTATCACCTGTAACATGACTTTAGGTTTGTAGGTCTCACCTGTAACATGACTTTAGGTTTGTATGTATCACCTGTGTGTAGGTATCACCTGTAACATGACTTTAGGTTTGTATGTATCACCTGTAACATGACTTTAGGTTTGTATGTATCACCTGTAACACGACTTTAGGTTTGTAGGTATCACCTGTAACATGACTTTAGGTTTGTATGTATCACCTGTAACATGACTTTAGGTTTGTAGGTATCACCTGTAACATGACTTTAGGTTTGTATGTATCACCTGTAACATGACTTTAGGTTTGTATGTATCACCTGTAACAAGACTTTAGGTTTGTAGGTATCACCTGTAACATGACTTTAGGTTTGTAGGTATCACCTGTAACATGACTTTACTGTAGGTTTGTATGTATCACCTGTAACATGACTTTAGGTTTGTATGTATCACCTGTAACATGACTTTACTGTAGGTTTGTATGTATCACCTGTAACATGACTTTAGGTTTGTATGTATCACCTGTAACATGACTTTAGGTTTGTAGGTATCACCTGTAACATGACTTTAGGCTTGTAGGTATCACCTGTAACATGGCTTTAGGTTTGTATGTATCACCTGTAACATGACTTTAGGTTTGTGTATCACCTGCAATTTGGACCATTGGATCCTCCCTACACAACGGGCGGCGTTCCTCCAGGCGTGCTTGGCTCCATAAATCAGTTCGGTGTCTCTCAGCTGGTACGTTCCCGATGCCTCAATCTCCCGGCTCACGTCCTCCAGCCGGTCCACATGGGCCTTGGACCCGTGCCTGGAGCCAGGAGCGTCACACAGGGGACAGGGGAGTAAGAGGACATGATACAGTAGAGGAGGTATTTACTTTGCTTTTTTTGTACCGGTCCCCAGTGTACTGTAGGTACATGACTGGGTTTGTTACAGTTGTCATCTATAAAATATTGTGTTCTTTTGGAAGGGAGAATGCAAAAAAAAGTGTAAAAAAGAAAGGGAGAAAAATGATTGTTGTACTAAGAAACTCAGGACAGACACGTATATTTAATGACACAAACATTTGTCAGACATCTAGCTTCTCTGCCTAATGTTATGAATTAAAAACAAAGCTTTTCAAAAAAGGTGCACGCAAGCTACCTGGCAAACTTCTATGGCAAATAAGCGACTCTGGTCAATAGGCTAAATAGAAAATATGAACGGTAACTTATTTTTTCATTCAGTTCATTCATGACCATGGACTATATCTATGCAGAATACGTAGCTACTGTATAGGCTAGTATGGCTAGTTTGAACATGGAAGCAGCTAGCTAGACTAATTGGTTCATTTAGATAGATAACATAGTAGGCCTAGAACTAGACTGTGTGTCTTTTCAGTTAGTTGGAAGAGTGCTAGGCTTGATGGGGATGGGGGTTGGTGGTGGGGTGGGTGGGGGGGCCTTGTTGGGTGCCCATGTTTAGACAAAAAAAACAAAAAGAGTCGCCTGTGATATTTGTGTATATGTACTCTTTGAATTGAATTCTGTTAACAGAGTGCTAGTTTTTATAGTATTAGCTTCCAGTTCCTGATGCTTCAGTCTAATGCAGCTTAGCCAAACAATGCTATAGGTGAAAACATGGCTGGACCATGTTTTTATTTATTATATTTATTTAACCTTTATTTTACCAGGACGTCCCATTGAGATCAGAAATCTCTTTTACAAGAGAGACCTGGGTGTGCCATGTGCCACAGCCGACCAATGGTGCAACTTCATCACTCAATCAGTCAGTCAGTCAGTCGGTCAGTGACGGACATTCATGTTTATAGGCCTGGCCTGGCCCCTCTGTTGCGGTCCAGCCAAAAACTGTTGTTCTTTGGCTCCGCCCATTATTGTTGATTTAACTGAAAGTCCAGTTGTATTCCAGGGTGCAGCTTCACTAGAGCAGGCTGTGCTTGCCTTTTGATGGAAGTGTAGTACTGGTCTATGAAGTCAGTGGCCAGTGGGAGGAGCTCCTCTTTGGTTCTGACCTCATCTGGCTTGCGGCTGGGTGGGATCATGATGGAGCCTGTACACACGCCCTCGGCGCAGATCGGCATCTGAAATGAAAATTGACATCACAGATGATGTCACAGACTTGTTGTTTTTTCTTGTATTGATCAGTTGGTTCTCATGCATTTGATGACCCGGGTGATATTTGTATTCATGGTACGTTTCTAGGGATGTCATAATATATCGTCCCACAATATATCGCGATATCAAAACGTGACAATATGTATCGTTGAGATGAAATCTCATATCGCGAGAAAAAGAAGCTGAACATGGTGGCACTGATCTGCATCTGATTGCATGCTCGCTCTCCTTTTCATTGCTTTGTTTGAACAGACGAGGGACGTTACAGACACGGAGGATGGAAATGGTGAAATTACTCAAATTAGCGTGGAGGATGCCCCCTCAACTTACAAATCGATCGCAAAAAAATATTGTTAAAATATCGTATCGTATCAATAAATGTCCGCCACGGGAGCTATCAAAAAAATTGTGTTGCGAGCCCTTTTTTCGTTTAAAATATCGTATCATTATCGTGAACCCAATATCGTGTATCGTATCATATCGTGAACTGAGTGTATCGTGACACCCCTATACGTTTCTGATCATCAAAAAAATGGTCTGTTTGGGTTAACCAATCATCCTCGTCTTGGGCGGTGCTTAGCGTTAGTGCCCTTGGAAAATAGTTTTGGGGTGGAACTTGTGTCGGCGGAACATTTACACAGGAGGAGGAGAGCTCACAGGCATAAAGTCACTGTTAGACAGCAAATGTTCTAAACATATTCTCTTGATATCTTTACAACCATCCACCGAAAGTGCCGAGCAGGCCTTCTTTATTGCACAATCCAAATTTTCTTCAAAACTTGCCATTTTCAGCGTGTAGCAATGAGTTAGCCTGTAGGTTTCTGCCGTTAGCTTTCTACGCTAGCTAGTTAGCGTTCGGCGGGAGCATTACAGCGACACACATGGGAGCGGAAGCCGCTCTGATTGACATATGGTCGGAGCCAATGACAGAGCGTGACAGAGCTTGCAAGCGGGGGAGCGGATATCCTGCTGCCACCAAAACAGCCGCTCGAATGGGAGAGCAGCTTTAGAGCAGGGGCGGGCTGATCCCCGTTGCCTGTTTCCAGAGCGCCAGACTCTCTGACGGAAAGGAAGAGAGGCTGGCTAGCGAGACTACACATCATGTGACCGGACATGTTTCACATCATGTGACGGACATGTTTCACGTCAGGATCCTGATTTGTGTGTTGTTTAATCACTTCATTTAACCAAGATGAAACATCTGGTGGCCTTTAGGATTCGTGTTCTCCATTAAGACACAGGACACATCCATCACTGTCTCCTGATTGACTGCAGGATGAGAGCAGCGTGGCCTCCGATTCATTTTCAGAGCCAGAAACTACTGTACCATAGGTTTCTCTATTAATTTTAGATTTGGATTTTAGGCAAAGTGCAGTCTGGGTTCTGCTTGGATTGAAATGGATCTGAGAGCAAAACGTAATTACAGAAAAGCTTGAATGATGCTTTATGCAAATTGTGCTTTGTACGAACAATTTAAAGGAGAAATGCAGCACTTTATCTCGACTTTCACACTTTAGAGCCATAATTTAGCCAAATGACTTTCTTTGCTCGTGTTTTTTCTTCTTCTGCCCTTGTTCACAGAAGGTGCTAAAAGTATGTGCCTTGTGTGTGTATGTGCGTGTGTGTGTGTACAGGCGTGGACTGCATAATCGGGCACGTCGGGCAAATGCCCGGTGGCCTGGCCTGCAATTTTTTTTTGTTTTTTTGCCCACAGTCAGGCCACTCACTGAACAAGCAGGCCAGGCGCCGCCTACTGGTTTACTAGTGGTTTTATTACTTTATTCAGGGTTAAAGTGGGTGCATCTCATTGTAAAATTGGACTCGGCCCAAATTGGGCTTCAAACGGCCCAAATTGGGCTTCAAATGGCCCAAATTGGGCTTCAAACGGCCCAAATCTGGCTTCAAACGACCCAAATTGGGCTTCAAACGGCCCAAATCTGGCTTCAAACGGCCCAAATTGGGCTTCATACGGCCCAAATTGGGCTTCAAACGGCCCAAATTTTTCGCCGGCGCCCTTCGGCCCGTATCGGCCTGGCCTGCATGGTATCTAATGCCCAGCCTGAATTATGATCCCAGTCCACCCCTGTGTGTGTGTGTGCGTGTGTGTGTGCGTGCGTGTGTGTGTGCGTGCGTGCGTGCGTGTGTGTGTGTGTGTGTGTGTGTGTGTGTGTGTGTGCGTGCGCGTGCGCGTGCGCGTGCGTGTGCGTGTGTCCAACCCTAAATAAAAGTCAGCCTTCAAAAATATCATTATCAGTAGATTTTGTACTTATGAGGAGATATCCGCCAGCGAAACAAAAGCCATGCATTCCAGTTCCAGCTGTTTGTGCTACTCTCTGGCCACAGAATCTTACCATCTTATGACACCGGAGGGGGAAAAAGATCAGGAAATAGACCTATCCTTTAGACGCCTAGCTCTTCATTCATACCAGGGAACTCTGACTATTTTACAATTCCTTTCATGACATTTCTCAGAAATGGCTGACATACATTGTAATGAATGAGTAAGTCAGTGAGTCATGGATTGGTTTCCTTCCATCGAGCGGTGACAGAGGAAGTGCGAGGCGAGGCGAGACGAGGCGGGAGGGGACAGAACAACAAAGGGACAGATGCAAAGAGAAAATGGCTGATAGCTGAAAGCAAGCTTGTATGGTCAGTGTAATATGATTACATCTGAAGTGAGCTGTCACTTTGCTTTGCTGTGAATGCCTTCAGCAGCTCGGAGAGATCGACTGAGAGCGAGCCAGAGAGGATGACAGAAACGGTAACGCGAGCATGCTGCAAATCGGAGATTTGATAATAACCTCGGCAGCGCTGCTCAAAGTGGCCTGTCTTGTTACGCTGAACCAGCCACTTTGCACCGTCCAAAGCAACACTCAGGCGCTGACCCCTCATCCCGTCCAGAAATAAACGTCCCTCCCTACCCCGTCCACACAACCCGTACAACCCTCTCTCAAAGAACAAAGAAAGTTCCCTTGAAGCTGACAACAGACACATCACAGCCACTAAAGCCAAGGGAAAAATGGGAAAAGAAATTGAATGAGAATTTGAGCCAGAGAGAGAAAAGAAAGTAAGAAAGTGATAAAAAAAAAAAAACAAGCAGATAGAAAATGTAGCCGCAGTCGGCAATTCGAGAGTTCAAACCTTTTTGTGATCAACAGGAGGAAGCGGCTCAATCAGCTAAATGAAAGCTGGGAGCAGCAATGAGGAGAGGTGAGCAAACTCACTTCAGCTACTTTAATTCTGTTTAAAGCAGGAGCAAGACCGATCACACACTTGATTCACCGTCACAAAGCCTGCAAGCGTTTCAATAAGTGTGCACTCAAAGCCCCAATCAGGTTTGAACCAAACTCAGTGTGTATGTTCAGGAGATTATCACACGATGTCTCCAGTCGGTTTAATCAGGATTGCTCAAAGGCATCTTGAGTTATGAGCAAATAAGCGATAGGCCACGCCCACTATATGGCGTGATCAATATGGCACTTCAGATTTTGGTTCATATTTGTCTCCAGAGCATGCACAGCAATTTTGCTGAAATTCTGTCCACAGAGTTTTCAGATAAATGTTTGTGGCATTTGTGTCGCCCCCTATGGTTCGGGCTCAATATGTTTTGGTAGGCCTATTCCCAAAGACAGACTGAAGTTACCTACTGAGATTTATGATGATTGGACAAATGGTTAATGAGTTAATGAGCCCTTTGCAAAGATATCTTGGCTCAATTATATCGGAAATGTGTATCGCAGCCTCTCAAGGCTGTATACCAATTCTGCTGTTGACATCAAAATCCAAAAAGTAGATGCCATATTAATGTTTCTCACATTATGCAAATTAGGGGGGGAAATCCATCATGGTGGATTTGTATGGTCCAAGACTCTTTTTTGTAGAGCACATTCAGCTGGACTTATGTGTCAAATTTTAAGTCGATTGGACTTACGGTGTGAGGGCGGGGCATGGCGTTGCCAAAATTTCATTTTGGGCCTTAATTACAGTGCCCCCATCTGGCCAATTGGGCTCATAGTTCTTGGTAAGCATTTGCACATCATTTACTTGGGCCAAGTTTCAGGCTTTTTCGCTCATTCCCGCTTCACTGCAATTTCAGCCGCAGCAGAAGACAAACAACAATAAGAACGAACCGACACCAACTCAAGAGAGTTCTTCCCCCTTAAGGGGTTGAACGCTAATAAAGGGGAAATAATCAAGACAACGGGAGGCCGAAGTAAGGTCATTGACAACAATGGGGGAAAGATAAGAAAGGAAGACGAACAAGAAGCAGAGGTGACAGAGTAAAGGGGGCTGGATGGATGAGAAGCGCAGAGTGATAAAAATAAAACAAAGCAATCACTCGTGCCCCAGCACTTCTGCTCATCATACAGTAGCGCTCTGGGCAGCCAGCTGTCGTTTTCCCAAACATGACGGCTCATCCTGGAATAGGCCTAAAGCAGCGTCTGTGATATAATAATAAATGTGAAGATGCTGTTACGGGCCATTCAAAGCAGCCTGTCCCATAAGTCACTGGAGTAATTAGGCTGATGTTGTTTATGGATGGCTGCAATGTTTTGGGGGCATGGATGCTAAAACAGTGAAGCACCTTGCGCTTGGCAGTTCTGGGCCGTGCTACAGTTGGGAACTTGCTTGTGTGATAAACGGGGTAAAATGGAGAGAGACGCGTCTCATAGAAATCCCTGTTCTTACTGAAAGCCCTTCATGCAGCTAGTGGCCTGCAGCGGTGTGTGTGTGTGTGTTGCTTCACGCTCGGCTCAGCTAACAGGACATTTGAAATGACTTTGACTCTTTCTGGTTCAACCTGATCTCACACGATACGTGAAACGAACACAACTTGTTAACACCACATTTAAGTACGTGTTGGTGGCACGTAGAGTGTCAGAAACCTGTGTTTTCCCAGCATGAAACGCTTGTGTGAAGGAGACACGACTAGTAGTGAAATAGTCTCACACTGAAGTTGCACAGCTAGATGTTGGACTAAAATAAGTTTCTTTTTTTATAAATAATACTGCACAATCTTTTATTAGCCACCGGCTTGAGCCACACATGCTAACAATGTATGCACTCATGTTAATATAAGACACATTGGATAAAAATGTCCACCAAATGGCATATGTTTTGTTGTAACTTATTGCTGAAACTGCAAGTCCCTGTGAGTTTTCCCCCGATGTGCAGTGGATGTCTGTGGATTTTATTCAGAGTTCTTTTTTTATGATCAGTACCTAGAAAATCTTAGAAAGCACTATTAATAAAACCATACATATAAATATAATTTGTCAATGTCATTCATTCATCTTCTGCTATTTATCAACTTAACTGTACTTTAGTTGACTGCAGTGCCAAGGCAGCTACACTGGAACAATTCTTTGGATTCAGTGTGTTTAAGTTGAGTCTACTGTCATACAGTTTGTCTTGTCATCTGTCAACACCAATTTAGCCACATCAAAACCTGTTGTACTTAATTAAATGATACATCATTAAAGCAACTCTGATTGTGATATTGTCATTTCCATTAGTCTTGGCGTACTCTCAGTTATGAACTCTCATTCAATTATGGCCAATTCCACTGTGATCATCTTTGTGGTTTGTTAATTATATCTACCTACTTCTGCTGCTTTTCACTGTAGCAGAGGCTATCATGAAGTGATGCTAGTTAAAAGCATGGCATCATGAAACGGGGGCATCTCACACACTTCATTCGTTGTTACTGTTGGCATAGAAAGCCTGGCTGTTAAGTGATTTCTGGCTTGAAGCCCTGACAGCAAGATCTTTTTAGTCAACTTTTCTTTTTCGTTCCTTTTTTCTTTTAAGAGTGCATTGTTAGATGTGATCTTTCCCATGCAATTCTAAAAGGACAAGTACAGAATTCAACCTTGATTCCTTTCAACCTGGAAGATTTGGGAATTCTTGACTCCAAAATCCAGTTTCTGCTGCTTATGCAGAGTCACTAAATGTGTACTCTCTCTGTAATGGATGTGAATCAAAATAAATGTACCTATAGTACAATACTACTTCAGCAAAAACATACATTCATAAGCAATGCTACTGACTTTAAAAAATATGCTCAAATGTAAAAAAAAAACTACACAATTTAGTTACACCCTTGCATCCAATGATCCCTTGAGGGATTTTCAGAATAGCTGACCTTGCTGGAGCTGTGGTGAAGAAGAGTGTCATTGTAGACAGTGACCTTGCTGGAGCTGTGGTGAAGAGTGTCATTGTAGACAGTTACCTTGCTGGAGCTGTGGTGAAGAGTGTCATTGTAGACGGTGCCACTCTCCCAGTTCTTCACCTTCATGAAGCGTGGACATTTGGTGGGGCTGCCGTTCAGGAGGGACCTGCTGGGAGAGGTCCTGCCGTTCAGGAGGGACCTGCTGGGAGAGGTCCTGCCCTCGGCCGGAGGCTGGAAAGAGCACACAGGCATTTACCCAGTGGTGGAAAAAAGTACTCCAATCCTTTGAGTAAAAGTTGTTCTGCATTCAAAGGTTTACTTGAGTAAACAAGTATAGAAGTATTAGTAAAATGAAAAGTAAAATTAAAGTTTGAAAAGTAAAAATACCAAAAGGAAGAACCACCTTTATTAGGCTTCTGGTGTGAGTGTACAGTAAGCCACCTTATGAGGCTTCTGGTGTGAGTGTACAGTAAGCCACCTTATGAGGCTTCTGGTGTGAGTGTACAGTAAGCCACCTTATGAGGCTTCTGGTGTGAGTGTACAGTAAGGTTCTGGTGTGAGTGTACAGTAAGCTTCTGGTGTGAGTGTACAGTAAGGTTCTGGTGTGAGTGTACAGTAAGGTTCTGGTGTGAGTGTACAGTAAGCTTCTGGTGTGAGTGTACAGTAAGGTTCTGGTGTGAGTGTGCAGTAAGGTTCTGGTGTGAGTGTACAGTAAGGTTCTGGTGTGAGTGTGCAGTAAGGTTCTGGTGTGAGTGTTAGTAAGCTTCTGGTGTGAGTGTACAGTAAGGTTCTGGTGTGAGTGTACAGTAAGCTTCTGGTGTGAGTGTATAGTAAGCTTCTGGTGTGAGTGTGTACAGTAAAGCCACCTTATGAGGCTTCTGGTGTGAGTGTACAGTAAAGCCACCTTATGAGGCTTCTGGTGTGAGTGTACAGTAAAGCCACCTTATGTATGGAATTATAATAGAATCTATATTCAAGAGGGTGTTCAAGAAATTTGTGTGAGTGTACAGTAAGGTTCTGGTGTGAGTGTATAGTAAGCTTCTGGTGTGAGTGTGCAGTAAGGTTCTGGTGTGAGTGTGCAGTAAGGTTCTGGTGTGAGTGTATAATAAGCTTCTGGTGTGAGTGTGCAGTAAGGTTCTGGTGTGAGTGTACAGTAAGCTTCTGGTGTGAGTGTGTACAGTAAAGCCACCTTATGAGGCTTCTGGTGTAAATGGTAAATGGCCTGCATTTATATAGCGCTTTTATCCAAAGCGCTTTACAATCAGTAGGTAGTCTACATTCACCCATTCATACACCGATGGCGGCAGGCTGCCACGCAGGGTGCCTACACACCATCGGGAGCAAGGAGGGTTAAGTGTCTTGCCCAAGGACACAACGACAGCAGCTGGGAGGGAGCGGGGATCGAACCGCCAACCCCTGCGTCATTGGCCGACCCGCTCTACCTCCTGAGCTAAAGCCGCTGGTGTGAGTGTACAGTAAGCTTCTGGTGTGAGTGTACAGTAAAGCCACCTTATGAGGCTTCTGGTGTGAGTGCAGTAAGGTTCTGGTGTGAGTGTACAGTAAGCTTCTGGTGTGAGTGTACAGTAAGCTTCTGGTGTGAGTGTACAGTAAGCTTCTGGTGTGAGTGTACAGTAAGCTTCTGGTGTGAGTGTACAGTAAGCTTCTGGTGTGAGTGTACAGTAAGCTTCTGGTGTGAGTGTACAGTAAAGCCACCTTATGAGGCTTCTGGTGTGAGTGTACAGTAAGCTTCTGGTGTGAGTGTACAGTAAGCTTCTGGTGTGAGTGTACAGTAAGCCACATTTGGCGCAAGCTTTCCCTCAAGTTGTTTATAATTAGAAGTCACACTGAGGTGGGCTGAAAAGAGACACAACCCTCCCATTGAGGCTAGCAGGGAGGCAAGGAGACGTGTTTGTGAATGCTATGGTGGGACACGTGATTGGAGACGTGTGTGTGAATGCTATGGTGGGACACGTGATTGAAGACATGTGTGTGAATGCTATGGTGGGACACGTGATTGGAGACGTGTGTGTGAATGCTATGGTGGGACACGTGATTGGAGACGTGTGTTTGTGAATGCTATGGTGGGACACGTGATTGGAGACGTGTGTTTGTGAATGCTATGGTGGGACACGTGATTGGAGACGTGTGTTTGTGAATGCTATGGTGGGACACGTGATTGAAGACATGTGTTTGTGAATGCTATGGTGGGACACGTGATTGGAGACGTGTGTTTGTGAATGCTATGGTGGGACACGTGATTGAAGACATGTGTTTGTGAATGCTATGGTGGGACACGTGATTGGAGACGTGTGTTTGTGAATGCTATGGTGGGACACGTGATTGGAGACGTGTGTGTGAATGCTATGGTGGGACACGTGATTGGAGACGTGTGTTTGTGAATGCTATGGTGGGACACGTGATTGGAGACGTCTGTTTGTGAATGCTATGGTGGGACACGTGGTTAAAGACGTGTTTGTGAATGCTATGGTGGGACACGTGATTGGAGACGTGTGTGTGAATGCTATGGTGGGACACGTGATTGGAGACGTGTGTGTGAATGCTATGGTGGGACACGTGATTGGAGACGTGTGTGTGAATGCTATGGTGGGACACGTGATTGGAGACGTGTGTGTGAATGCTATGGTGGGACACGTGATTGGAGACGTGTGTTTGTGAATGCTATGGTGGGACATGTGATTGGAGACGTGTGTTTGTGAATGCTATGGTGGGACACGTGATTGGAGACGTGTTTGTGAATGCTATGGTGGGACATGTGATTGGAGACGTGTGTGTGAATGCTATGGTGGGACACGTGATTGGAGACGTGTGTGAATGCTATGGTGGGACACGTGATTAAAGACGTGTTTCTGAATGCTATGGTGGGACACGTGATTAAAGACGTGTTTGTGAATGCTATGGTGGGACACGTGATTAAAGACGTGTTTGTGAATGCTATGGTGGGACACGTGATTAAAGACGTGTTTGTGAATGCTATGGTGGGACACGTGATTAAAGACGTGTTTGTGAATGCTATGGTGGGACACGTGATTAAAGACGTGTTTGTGAATGCTATGGTGGGACACGTGATTAAAGACGTGTTTGTGAATGCTATGGTGGGACACGTGATTAAAGACGTGTTTGTGAATGCTATGGTGGGACACGTGATTAAAGACGTGTTTGTGAATGCTATGGTGGGACACGTGATTAAAGACGTGTTTGTGAATGCTATGGTGGGACACGTGATTAAAGACGTGTTTGTGAATGCTATGGTGGGACACGTGATTAAAGACGTGTGTTTGTGAATGCTATGGTGGGACATGTGATTAAAGACGTGTGTTTGTGAATGCTATGGTGGGACACGTGATTGGCAAGCTTAAGATGAATTGTTCTCGCTGGGAGAAGTTGCAGCACATAATTAGTATCTTGAAGTTTAGAAGCGTTCTGAGATGTCTGCAGACCCCCAGCTCTTTCTTCTCAAGGCAAATCAGCTGTCATTGTTCCGTGGTACAGTACATGACTCTCACCGGTTTACAGTCTCATGCACAAAAGCCAGGCACGTTCTCCTCTACTGTCTCCTCACTGTCTCTCTCACTCCACCACAAAGCTAATCAACATCATTAAACAGTGTGGCTTGATTGCAGGCTAACTCTCGCCTCACTAGTACAGTTCTACTGACTGATGATGAATGCCTGCAGTTGTAAGCTGTCCTAAAGAAAGTGTGATTGGCAAAACCTGAATAATCATCCCCACCGTGCACCCTCTTGCATGCTTTCTGGTGGCTGTGTGAATTGTACATTGGAGCTTCTGAAGAACAGTGACACAATCACGGTGCTAGCTGTGGAGATGAATACCAACAGTGCCAGTTGACACTTTTCACGGGGGCCATTTTGTGTCAAAAAGGCAGGGTAAACACAGGTGCAAGCAAAACGCTAATGAGGGTTTCCAACTTCCAATCATAGAAGTTGGAAACCCTCATTAGTGTTAAATGGCTACATTTATAGGACTGAGCCCCGTTTTCAAATTTGGCTGTTTATAAGCTAACTAATTCCGAGTCGTTTGAACGAGAAAAATCTTCAGATTTATGTGTGGGATCTTACTGAATTATAGTCTACTTCCTCTCGCAAAGGACTGCAGCGAAAACCGACAACTTACATTTCAAATCGTTAGCTTTGCTTGACCGGTGATAACATAACTGACGCAAGGAGTTAACAATCAGACTTTGCGGATTACAGAGAAATTTGAACAACAGAGATATCTGTTCAGAATTGCGCACGGGAGCCAATGGTTATCAATCTGCTTGCATGCGCACGGCGCCAGAGGAGAGGAGGAGAAGCTGTGTCGCTGCTGACTGAGATGTCAATATGTGATTGACACACAGGGTTCATAATAATAATACATATAGCATTCTGATGATCACACCAAAGAGCTTTTACTCCACACCTAATTTGACAGATGTTATAGACAAGACAGCAGTCGTATGCTTGTTGCTCCAACCCAGAGCTCAACAGGGGTGATCACAGACATGGAAGACTTTCAACAGGAACCAAGCTCTCACTCTACCAGCAAGAATCTCCACATCATTATCACTGACCCGTAAAGGTAAAATCATTATCCTCAATCGAGCAGGCAGGAAATAAGGTATGGATCTAACAGAAAGGAACAATTTAGCATACTTAAAGGTTGTGTCACGAGTGACGGATAGAAATTAAATTATCGCCAAAGTTTGGATTCACTACCTCTATGCCGTGTAATCACAAAGCCTCTTCTGTCAATAACAGAGTAAACTTCATCATTCAATCACCCTTCAATTGAACCTTTCCTGTGGAAAGAGGAAGAGTAGAAAGAGAAAGACTGACTGACACTGACAGAGTGAGCAATCGAAGGTGATGCCATTCTTTAAATAGTAATTCTTTTCTTTTGGGGGGGGGGGGGGCTTAAGTTGATGGTCTGACTGGTTCAAGTTCAAGTTTGTTAATTTATATAGACTTTCTTGACATGCATAGTTATCTTTTAAATTGACAAAAACTTACATGTGTACCCCGTGGCACAATTCAAAGGGGATCAAAAAAGTCTCTCGCTGTTCACCACCATTCATATTTTTGTGTTAACTGTGGCCAACACTGCTGAGGGGAATTAAGGTGTGTGCTGACCCCCAAGAGCCAGAGTCAGACTAGATTTGAAACAGACGGCGTTTCGATCAGGAAGTCATAACACACAACTGGGTCAAGTGGGCGGGGCTACATAAGGTGAATAGTAGTGAGATATATATATAAATGATCTTTGCTCCTGTCTTGAGTTGTTGGTAGAACGCAATTCAACAATGTGTCACCAGAGTAAGCGTCGGTGTTGAGCTAAAACACCTGTAGCGAAAGCGTGAGTCAGGGTGGTTACATTATAGGCCTACACATAATACT
This sequence comes from Poromitra crassiceps, assembly GCF_964638095.1. Taxonomy (NCBI): domain Eukaryota; kingdom Metazoa; phylum Chordata; class Actinopteri; order Beryciformes; family Melamphaidae; genus Poromitra; species Poromitra crassiceps. Next base: position 33,611,496 of record NC_139631.1, read on the forward strand.
ATTCATAGTATTCCGATGATGTCACAAGGCTTTTTCCTACCAATATGGCGCGTGTGGTTACCTGTTAATTGATCACAATCACCTGTTGTTTTCCTACCAAAATGGCCGTGTGGTGATGTAACAGAATACTATCAATAGTACAAACGCTGACAGCACATTCCAAATATATCTTTCATGGCATTGGCTGTGTGCAGTACACTCAGGCCAACACAAGCTCACCGTGCATGCTCACACATATACAGCTATACCATACCATACATATCCTCTTCAACCACCATCAAGCATGCACCCACATCCCCCCCACACACACACATAAGGATGCACATTAACGTTCCCTGCAGGTCTCAGGGCCTGGATCATCTCAAGAGGGCCACATTTGATCGAGAGAGAGAGATGCATCAGCAGCAGCTGCATACATTCATTAGGGCCACTTGGACTTATTTTGCCCGATCCGCTATCCGGTCTCATTGACGGGGGCTTGAGGAACCGAACGTCACAAGTGGGTGGATAACACGACCATGTGCAGATTATGACACCAGACCAGACCTTTGCATCTGTAACACATAAGCTCCATCTAATGCTCCACCAGCTTGCTGCCGGAAACATCTAACACCTGGGCGATGGGGAGCTTAAGCAAAGGCTTTTGGTTTCTGTGGGCTGTGAGGCTACATAGAGGTGCCTGCTCAGTTCTCCAGAGGCCCGTGAGCATGACATTTGCAATGGTGTGGATTATGGCGCACGGGTAAAGAGACATTCAGCCAAAGACAGTCATGGACATACATGCATTATAATGCTGGCAAGCACACCCACACAGAGTGAGGGTAAAGGGTGTTAATATAGGCTTATGCATACACATGCTCTCTCTCTCTCTCTCTCTCTCTCTCTCTCTCTCTCTCTCTCTCTCTCTCTCTCTCTCTCTCTCTCTCTCTCTCTCTCTCTCTCTCTCTCTCTCTCTCTCTCTCTCTCTCTCTCTCTCTCTCTCTCTCTCTCTCTCTCTCTCTCTCTCTCTCTCTCTCTCTCTCTCTCTCTCTGTCTCACACACACACACAAGCACACACACATGCAAGCGCACCCACACAGAATAAGGGTAAAAAAGGGTGTTAACATAGGCTTATGCATACACATGCTCTCTCTCTCGCTCTCTCTCTCTCTCTCTCTCTCTCTCTCTCTCTCACACACACACACACACACACATCCGCACAGAATAAGGGTAAAGACGGGTGTTAACATAGGCTTATGCATACACATGCTCTCTCTCTCTCTCTCTCTCTCTCTCTCTCTCTCTCACACACACACACACACACACACACACACACACAAGCACACCCACACAGAATAAGGGTAAAGAAGGGTGTTAGCATAGGCTTATGCATACACATGCTCTCTCTCTCTCTCTCTCTCTCTCTCTCTCTCTCTCTCTCTCTCTCTCTCCTCTCTCTCTCTCTCTCTCTCTCTCACACACACACACACACACAGAATAAGGGTAAAGACGGGTGTTAACATACGCTTATGCATACACATGCTCTCTCTCTCTCTCTCTCTCTCACACACACACACACACACACACATCCACACAGAATAAGGGTAAAGACGGGTGTTAACATAGGCTTATGCATACACATGCTCTCTCTCTCTCTCTCTCTCTCTCTCACTCACACACACACACACACACACACACACACACACAGAGAGATACAGAGACATCAAATCTAAATAGTGGACCACTTGTTGCTCACCTTGTCAGTGTCAGGGTGAGGAGGGCTGTTGAGCACCAGCGGCATGTTGTCTCTCAACAGGTCATCAGGCGCTCTCTCCTTATCGGACAGCAGCTGGGGGGACGTGCCATTTCCCAGGCCCAGGTCTCTGGATGTCAGACACGGTTGGCTGTCAGGTGTGTGTGTGTGTGCACACATCAGCGAAAAGACAAACAAAAACACAAACAACACTCTGTCAGCGGTGTGCGCACACATCAACAAAAACCAGTTTAATTCCACTTTAAACTCCCAGTCAAAGGCACCTCCAGCAAACACGCTGACCTTCCTCCTTTGCAAATAAATAGAACGTGGCGTTGAGAGCTTTCCAAAGTGGCGTTGAGTCAGAAAAGGCACAGTGGCTCACATTTACAACCGTCTTAATGACAGTAGCAGGAATGAGAGCAAATCACAACGCCACGGAATATATGTTGTATTTTATTGCTCGGGAAGGTTTGCTGAAGACGCATGCTCTTTTTCAGCCCACTTCACACTAATACACACACAGTACATAGTCTATCTATAGCCTAAATGCATCACACTAATACGAGGGATCAGCCGAGCAGCATTTTGGTAAACAAACCGCGTCACTGGGTGGCAACGGCAATGGAACCCTATGGAGCCTGGGCTGTGGGAGACTTGAGTGTCTGACTCTAGCCGGCTGACTCTGTTTACATTTGAAAAACTGCGACCGTTCACACAACTTTGACACGACATGCATATATTGTACATGAAACTCTTGAGCTAATTCTGCTCTCACTCGGAATGTCAAAATATACGCGATGTGATATATAGTTTTTGAGATATTAACGTTTGTTTGGCACAACTCATACTAGTTAAAGTCCCTGGAAACCAGAAATATTTCTTTATTATTTAGCATTTTGAGTTCATCACATCACAGGACCCTATGTTAATAAGCCACCAGCCAAATTTGAACGATGATGAACGTCGCAAAGTATATAAATTTAGGTTTGACTGTCGTGGCAAAACTCATCAGAATCAATTATTTTTTAGAGTGTATTTTCTCCCGCGGAATGTGTGGGCGTGTCCCGTCTGCAGCAGGTTTTCCGAGAGAGAGAGAGAGCGCGAGACAGAGGGGGGGAGGGAAACGGAGAAAGAGATCGAGTGACACAGCACTCGTGCTGTGGAGTGTCTGTTTGTGTGTGTGTGTGTGTGTGTGTGTGTGAGAGAGAGTAACCTCGCGTCACCAGCCTGTGTGTCTCTCTCTGTGCTCTCTCTCTCACTAGTCCCGAGAGAGAGAGAGAGAGAGAGAGAGACACACAGGCTGGTGACGCGAGGGAGACGTGAGAGAGAGAGAGAGAGAGAGAGAGAGAGAGAGAGAGAGAGAGAGAGAAAAAAGAGAGAGAGAGAGAGAAGCATAGCTCTTGGCACGACGGCACACAGAGTGGGAGGGAGACGGACAGCGAGGGAGCGCTGTCACTGGGGGCAAAGAACGGACAAAAGGAGGGTGGGTGCGGATTGCGCGTGTGTACAAAGGTTATATAGAGCTTATGACGTCATAAGCTCCTGCGTTTTAGCACCTCGCGCACTGCTGTCTTCAATGAGGAAGTACTTTGTAGAATCTTGTAGAAAAGTGTTGATTTTAAGGCTTTGGGTTGAAAGTAATGTATAATAATTTCGGAGGCACAAAATTACTAACATAAGACCCTAAATAACATAGTTAGAACGTTTTTGTGGATTTTGGTTTCCAGGGACTTTAACTGCCGTGGGGTTACGCATTTTTGGGGGGTTGTGACGTCACACTGATTCGTCCTATTCATAGTATTCCGATGATGTCACAAGCCTTTTTCCTACCAATATGGCGCTACAATACACACAGCTCATTGGCTGTAAGTGTCACTTGATTGTAATCACCTGTTAATTGATCACACTCACGTGTTGTTTTCTTACCAAAATGGCCATGTGGGGATGTAACAGAATACTATCAATACAGTAAATAGTCTATAGCCTAAATGCTTCTCACTAATACAGTACATAGTCTATAGCCTAAATGCATTCTGGGAGCTGCCCAGTACAATCAGTCTTCAACAGGCCTTTTTCACAGCAACTATTTTGTGTCTAAAAGGCAGGAAGTAACAGGTGCACCAAAACATTAATTAGGGTTTCCAATGTCCAGTCCATTTAGGTGTTCCAGTGCTGGGGTTAGTTGCACCTGCACCTGCACCTGTGTTTACCCTGCCTTTTAGACCCAAAATGGCAGCTGTGAAATAGTAGCCTGGGTAAACCCATCCCCCACGTGACCTGCTCTCAGACCTGTTTAGTGACTGGGAACTGAGAGAGCAGGTCACGTGGGGGCTGGGTTTACCTAGGCTAGTGAAATAGGCCCATTGTTGGCAGCTACTGTGTACACTTGAGCACCTTGAGGGTTAGATGCCCTGCTCAAAAGCACGTCAATAGGAGCTGTTGAAGGAAGCGTTACTCGTTCACTTTGTCTATGTCCACATGTTCCCAGCCATCCAGGAATTCAAATGAAAAGTATAGGCTTCTGATGACAAGCCTGCTTCTTTGGCCTTTACTCTACATTCAGACTGGTTCACAATGTCCCTATGGAAGAGGATTAGGGCCATCTTTGTTTTTTTTTAGTTCTGAGTTTAAAGTCGAAATTATGATCAACAAGTCAGAATTCTGAGAATAAACCTACTTCAAACTCATCAGAATTCACACTTCATTCTCAGAATTCTGACTTAAACTAGGGAATTCTGACTTTAATCTCAGAACTCAAATACAATTTTCATGTGTCCCTAATGTAAGTACGTGACTGGTTGCTACAAGGTTGCTTAAAAACTTAACCGTCGCTGTAGAAACAATGCAACCATGGTTACTGGTTTCCTGACTTTCTGGCAATGTGAACACACAGTCAGTCACACACAGCTACCCAGGCCAGGGTAAAAATCATTACAGGGCGTTCACACCATACGCCAAAGCAACGCTGAAGCCACAAGTTTCATTTCGGCGTCCTTGTTAACAGGCGAGGCCGTTCACACCAGCCACGCGCGTGCCACGCTGAAGCGATCGTTCAGGATTCAGTTCTATTTTCCAAGCGTGAAGCTGCCAGGCATGAAGGCAATGGAAGTTGTGGGCGGGGTCAAGGCGCGCCGAGCGAGGCGCTGAGGAGAAGAGAGTGCTTCTTGTCTGACCGGTTTAAGCGTGAGCTCAGCTTCAGTGTGGCTTTAGCTTCAGCTCTGCTTCTGTTAAGTGCCTGGTGTGAACAAGCGCTTATAGCGGAGAAATTGTCACAGCTTCTGCAATCTGCTCTATAAACAAGCCGTCAGTTCTAATGTGCAGTTCTATTCCAGGCAAAGAGTCATCGAGGCAGCATTTGAGAGATGATACTGCACAAATGTGCCCAGATATAATGTTGGCCATTCTGTTCGCTGTAACCTTTCTCATTATAAACCCCATGGCTCTATTTGGAACTCCTCAGAAAGCCTTTTTCCAGATCTGAAACGTCACAGGCCCGGACGACAAAATTAAGTTAACCAACTTCTTCCCGGTGCTGTCCAAATGTCAGCATGTTTTTAGACTGCCTGTAGACACAAGATGTATTTTAAAGTCTTACGCCCACAGGCAGCCCTATTAACTAGAGCTCACTAGAGCTATTCACTAGAGCTATTAACTACAGCTATTAACTAGAGCTATTCACTAGACTCAAGCTATTAACTAGAGCTCACTAGAGCTTTTCACTAGAGCTATTAACTACAGCTATTAACTACAGCTATTCACTAGAGCTATTCACTAGAGCTATTAACTAGAGCTCACTAGAGCTATTCACTAGAGCTATTAACTACAGCTATTAACTAGAGCTATTCACTAGAGCTATTAACTAGAGCTATTAACTAGAACTATTAACTACAGCTATTCACTAGAGCTATTAACTAGACTCAAGCTATTAACTAGAGCTATTAACTACAGCTATTCACTAGAGCTATTCACTAGAGCTATTTACTAGAGCTATTTACTAGAGCTATTAACTAGAACTATTAACTACAGCTATTCACTAGAGCTATTCACTAGAGCTATTAACTAGAACTATTAACTACAGCTATTCACTAGAGCTATTCACTAGAGCTATTAACTAGACTCAAGCTATTAACTAGAGCTATTAACTACAGCTATTCACTAGAGCTATTCACTAGAGCTATTAACTAGAGCTATTAACTAGAGCTATTCACTAGAGCTATTAACTAGAACTATTAACTACAGCTATTCACTAGAGCTATTCACTAGAGCTATTAACTAGACTCAAGCTATTAACTAGAGCTATTAACTACAGCTATTCACTAGAGCTATTCACTAGAGCTATTAACTAGAGCTATTCACTAGAGCTATTAACTAGAACTATTAACTACAGCTATTCACTAGAGCTATTCACTAGAGCTATTAACTAGACTCAAGCTATTAACTAGAGCTATTCACTAGAGCTATTCACTAGAGCTATTAACTAGAACTATTAACTACAGCTATTCACTAGAGCTATTCACTAGAGCTATTAACTAGACTCAAGCTATTAACTAGAGCTATTCACTAGAGCTATTCACTAGAGCTATTAACTAGAGCTATTTACTAGAACTATTAACTACAGCTATTCACTAGAGCTATTCACTAGAGCTATTAACTAGAGCTATTTACTAGAACTATTAACTACAGCTATTCACTAGAGCTATTCACTAGAGCTATTAACTAGACTCAAGCTATTAACTAGAGCTATTCACTAGAGCTATTCACTAGAGCTATTAACTAGAGCTATTTACTAGAACTATTAACTACAGCTATTCACTAGAGCTATTCACTAGAGCTATTAACTAGAGCTATTAACTAGAGCTATTCACTAGAGCTATTAACTAGAACTATTAACTACAGCTATTCACTAGAGCTATTCACTAGAGCTATTAACTAGACTCAAGCTATTAACTAGAGCTATTCACTAGAGCTATTCACTAGAGCTATTAACTAGAGCTATTTACTAGAACTATTAACTACAGCTATTCACTAGAGCTATTAACTACAGCTATTCACTAGAGCTATTAACTAGACTCAAGCTATTAACTAGAGCTATTAACTACAGCTATTCACTAGAGCTATTCACTAGAGCTATTAACTAGAGCTATTCACTAGAGCTATTAACTAGAACTATTAACTACAGCTATTCACTAGAGCTATTCACTAGAGCTATTAACTAGACTCAAGCTATTAACTAGAGCTATTCACTAGAGCTATTCACTAGAGCTATTAACTAGAGCTATTTACTAGAACTATTAACTACAGCTATTCACTAGAGCTATTCACTAGAGCTATTAACTAGAGCTATTTACTAGAACTATTAACTACAGCTATTCACTAGAGCTATTCACTAGAGCTATTAACTAGAGCTATTTACTAGAACTATTAACTACAGCTATTCACTAGAGCTATTCACTAGAGCTATTCACTAGAGCTATTAACTAGACTCAAGCTATTCACTAGAGCTATTCACTAGAGCTATTAACTAGAGCTATTTACTAGAACTATTAACTAGAGCTATTCACTAGAGCTATTCACTAGAGCTATTCACTAGAGCTATTAACTACAGCTATTCACTAGAGCTATTCACTAGAGCTATTAACTAGACTCAAGCTATTAACTAGAGCTATTCACTAGAGCTATTCACTAGAGCTATTAACTAGAGCTATTTACTAGAACTATTAACTACAGCTATTCACTAGAGCTATTCACTAGAGCTATTAACTAGAACTATTAACTACAGCTATTCACTAGAGCTATTCACTAGAGCTATTAACTAGACTCAAGCTATTAACTAGAGCTATTCACTAGAGCTATTCACTAGAGCTATTAACTAGAGCTATTTACTAGAACTATTAACTACAGCTATTCACTAGAGCTATTCACTAGAGCTATTAACTAGAGCTATTTACTAGAACTATTAACTACAGCTATTCACTAGAGCTATTCACTAGAGCTATTAACTAGAGCTATTTACTAGAACTATTAACTACAGCTATTCACTAGAGCTATTCACTAGAGCTATTCACTAGAGCTATTAACTAGACTCAAGCTATTCACTAGAGCTATTCACTAGAGCTATTAACTAGAGCTATTTACTAGAACTATTAACTAGAGCTATTCACTAGAGCTATTCACTAGAGCTATTCACTAGAGCTATTAACTAGAGCTATTAACTAGACTCAAGCTATTAACTAGAGCTATTCACTAGAGCTATTCACTAGAGCTATTAACTAGAGCTATTTACTAGAACTATTAACTACAGCTATTCACTAGAGCTATTCACTAGAGCTATTAACTAGACTCAAGCTATTCACTAGAGCTATTCACTAGAGCTATTAACTAGAGCTATTTACTAGAACTATTAACTAGAGCTATTAACTACAGCTATTAACTACAGCTATTCACTAGAGCTATTCACTAGAGCTATTAACTAGACTCAAGCTATTAACTAGAGATATTCACTAGAGCTATTCACTAGAGCTATTAACTAGAGCTATTTACTAGAACTATTAACTACAGCTATTCACTAGAGCTATTCACTAGAGCTATTAACTAGACTCAAGCTATTCACTAGAGCTATTCACTAGAGCTATTAACTAGAGCTATTTACTAGAACTATTAACTAGAGCTATTCACTAGAGCTATTCACTAGAGCTATTCACTAGAGCTATTCACTAGAGCTATTCATTAGAGCTATTAACTAGACTCAAGCTATTAACTAGAGCTATTCACTAGAGCTATTAACTAGAGCTATTCACTAGAGCTATTCACTAGAGCTATTAACTAGAGCTATTCACTAGAGCTATTCATTAGAGCTATTAACTAGACTCAAGCTATTAACTAGAGCTATTCATTAGAGCTATTCACTAGAGCTATTCACTAGAGCTATTCACTAGAGCTATTCATTAGAGCTATTCACTAGAGCTATTAACTAGAGCTATTCACTAGAGCTATTAACTAGAGCTATTAACTAGAGCTACTAACTAGAGCTATTCACTAGAGCTATTAACTAGAGCTATTAACTAGAGCTATTCACTAGAGCTATTCACTAGAGCTACTAACTAGAGCTATTCACTAGAGCTATTAACTAGAGCTATTCACTAGAGCTATTAACTAGAGCTATAGCGAGACTTTACTTTGCCTGCTGTGGTTTTTTCCCTTCTTTTTAGGCATAATGTCTCTCTAGAAAGCAATGAATCAGTCAAGAGGCGTTTATGAAAGAGAAGAGGATGTGCATGATGGATTAGACAAGAATGAGATATTGATTCAAAGAGACTAGCCTCAATTTGATCTCAATTGGTGGTGGGTGTACAATAGAAGGTAACTGTGATGCCAATAACAGCAGTACACTGTGCAGACCAGAGAGAGAGAGAGTCAAGGGATGGACTATTGGCTTGGACCATGAATAGCTGTCCAGAGGGAATGATAAAAAAAAATACCCCGTCATTAGTGTGTCTTCCTCATTAAATGCTAAAAACCAGACATGTGAAATCATTTATATCGATGCTGCCATTTCAGAAGTCACACTTGTTAACTTTACTCTCTCCACCGTTTCATCTCGTCCTATTTTACTCAATATTAAGGTTCTAACAAATCATGTCAACTATGCAGTGCCAAATCATGCAAGCAACTATGCAGTGCCAAATCATGCAAGCAAATATGCAGTGCCAAATCATGCAAGCAACTATGCAGTGCTTGCTCAGCGGCACTTGTGTTGTCGCTGGGTAGCATAACATTCTCTATTGCATAAGACGTCACTATACACATCAGACGTCACTGTAGGCCCTACAGTGATGTGGCAGCTACATTTCTCACATAGAAGAGTGACGTAGAGGTGTTATGTTTGAACAGTCATCAGATATTATAGTTAAAACCTATTAAAAAAGATTATGTTTAAAATCTTATTCTGCAATCATGCATTTTATGAATGTTTACACAGTATCTCCTACTGCATAGCCCACACTTAGTCCAAACTAATTAGGGCTGAGGAACACTTAAGGTGGTAGTTCTGATATAGTAGGCAATGGCATACATACACCAGGCTCCTGACAAGACAGGGCCAGGAGAGTGGGAGGGTCGTCACACGTTTAAATGTTTTATTACAGAAGGTGTATGAAACTCGTCACCAAAATAGTCATACATTCTGTCATTATTCTGTGGACCCCCTGAAACCCCCACCAGGACCCCACTTTGAGAACCACTGAGCTACTGCGTGCCAGGCTGGGTCAGGTAAGTTAGGGGCAGCAAGATGTCCTTCAAATAGGTGACCTAGGTTCAACCATCCACCCTGCTGAGGTGCTCCCTAGCAGCAGCAACTTGAAGACGCTGATCTGAGGTCAGCCTGTGCTCTAAACTTAACCTGCCCTGTGGAGGGGGCCAGGCACAAAGCTGATCTGAGGTCAGCCTGTGCTCTAACCTTAACCTGCCCTGTGGAGAGGGCCAGGCACAAAGCTGATCTGAGGTCAGCCTGTGCTCTAACCTTAACCTGCCCTGTGGAGAGGGCCAGGCACAAAGCTGATCTGAGGTCAGCCTGTGCTCTAACCTTAACCTGCCCTGTGGAGAGGGTCAGGCACAAAACTGATCTGAGCTCAGAATGTGCTCTAACCTTAACCTGCCCTGTGGAGAGGGCTAGGCACAAAGCTGATCTGAGGTCAGCCTGTGCTCTAACCTTAACCTGCCCTGTGGAGAGGGCTAGGCACAAAGCTGATCTGAGCTCAGCCTGTGCTCTAACCTTAACCTGCCCTGTGGAGGGGGCCAGGCACAAAGCTGATCTGAGCTCAGCCTGTGCTCTAACCTTAACCTGCCCTGTGGAGAGGGCCAGGCACAAAGCTGATCTGAGCTCAGCCTGTGCTTTAACCTTAACCTGCCCTGTGGAGAGGGCCAGGCACAAAGCTGATCTGAGGTCAGCCTGTGCTCTAACCTTAACCTGCCCTGTGGAGAGGGCCAGGCACAAAGCTGATCTGAGCTCAGCCTGTGCTCTAACCTTAACCTGCCCTGTGGGGGGGGGGGGGGGGGGGGGCAGGCACACAGAGAGTTTCCCTCCGGGGATCAACCACGTAGCATCACATCACACATTACCTGTCCACTTGAATCTCAGCGTCCCTCCTCTCCACATTCCTCTGGCCTTCTCCGTTGATATCCCTTTTGCTGTTTTTGATGAGGCGCAGCACGGGTTCGATCTCCTTCAGCAGCTCGCTGTTCTCCTCCACCCCATTGCACAGGAGCGCTCCGCGGCCCCCGTCCCTCATCAGCAGGGGGTCCTGGGCCGCGATCAGCTGCACCTGCACCCCTCCCCTCTGCAGCCTGGACGGGGTGACGGAGGGAGAGGACAGGTTCTCGATGGCCCTGAGCTGGGGCTCTTTGTTGACCTGCTGCTGCCCACCAGAGCCGAGGGGGCTGCAGTGCTCGTAGGACTTGGAGGGTGGGCAGGCGGGCCGCGTGACCCGCAGGGTGCGCTGGCGGCCGTCGCCCGATAACGTGGTCTCCAGGTGGGTGGTGAAGCCCTCGGGTCCGCGGAGGATCAGCACGGCGTGGCTCTCGGGGGAGACGTTCTTCAGCGTCTCCAGCGCCCGCTCGTAGGACAGGTCCACCAGGGGCTTGTTGTTGACGGCCAGGACGATGTCGCCCACCTGCACCAGGCCGCACTCCTCGGCCGCCCCGCCGCGGATCAGGTCCGACACGATGACGGGCGGCTTGGACACTCGCTGCTTCACCAGGAAGCCCAGGCCACCCACTTTCCTCTTGAAGAGGCGCACCGAGATGATGTTGGGCTGCAGCTGGCACACTGTAGGCTCCGACTCCTGCATGCTGCCTGTGTGCGCGGGTGCTGTGCTTCTGTGTGGAGTGTGTGTGTCCCCAGGGATGTTTCTGAGCGGCGGCAGGAGGAGGGGAAAGAGAAGATCTATTAGTTTTGTGGAAGTCGGCCTTGACCGCAGGATTTGTATACAATGTGCGGATTTAACATTATCAGGAAAATCGGATATATGAGTCACTTAGTGTTAGTAATGCTTTCAGAAGGTGTGATGTTACACAGATCGTTAAGTCCTGCAAAGCTATGCAAAATATTGTCATGGACATCTTTGTCTTGCAAAGATAAATATAAATTCAGCTAGATCAAACTAGTATACTAAGTTTAGCTGGGATACAGATGTAGCCATTGGAAAAGTCTCACTTGTTGAACTATTGCTGCTGTTTTGCTGCATCCCCCAGATGGGGGGGGGGGGATTCCACTTTTTTTCAGCTGTCAATGTTGCAAGGAATTCGCCTGGTAACTACTTGTTTGAGCTTGCTTGTGCTGTGTGACATTCAAGAAAGAAATGCAGAAATGCTGTAACAGTTGCATAGATTGTACAGTATCTAATTTAATTATTAACACAGATATATCTCTTGCACACTCAGACACATGGCTTATCCAAATCGAGGCAGACACATGTCTACTAACTGTTCACCACAGTGTAAATCTCTCCTACTATACTGTAGGCCTAATGAGTTTGACTGTGATGATGGCACGAACAAAAGGGTTTTAGGTGGGACCTAACTGGAGAAGGCTTGGGCATTCAATGTTGGATATGAGGCAATGGAATTATAGGGAGAGGAGATGGCAGATCACACGAAAACGGAGATTTATTGTGGCTTGGACATTCCCTTTAACGTCATTAAGTGGTGGGCTCTCAGAGCACGCAAACAGATAAATCCATATGGTGGTGTAAATTAACGAAGTACAAGTACTTGAGTATATACTTGAGTACAAGTAATATTAAGTAACCTACTTGAGTATGTTTTTTTATAGTCTACTTTAAAAAAAAATGTTATAATGGTATAGCCTACTTTTACCTTTACTTGAGTAATTTCTACTTCCTGCATTTAAATGCCTATATTCTCTTACTGACTAAGAAAATTCACACCACACTATGAAAACAGCACGGTAGCAGTTGGGACTGCTCAACAGGTGCAGAATCAACTCCACATTTAGGTGGCCCAGACTGGTGGCTCTTAACTACAGTGGCCAATGAAATTAAATCGAATGCAATTTAATTAAAGGATCGAACATTTTTAAAGTAACGCAAATTACGTAATACATATTACATACACTATAGCCTAGGCCTACTTTTAAATAGGCTACGTTTTTTTTTATCTTACTTGAGTAATTTCCTGGACTATGTAATTCTACTTGTAGGCTACTCTAATACTTGTAGTCTAGGATTTGTCAGGACTCTGTTTTCTCAAGACAAATAGGTATAGCCTACATAAACTAAAATTCTCAGGTCGCATTGAATGGAATTGGACTTATTTCCAAACATATGAAAAATAAGGCTACATCAGCTGAACACTGCATTAGCCACATGGAAATATACAAACACATTATGTAATCCTACTGATAAGGAATTAAATAACCCAATAAACTATAGCTAAAGGTTAAGCAATCAACTAGGCCTATATCATATTACTACTATCACTCACTTTTAGACGCACGACTCGCAAGCACAAATCAGGCTTCAGGGTCAAATATAGGCAGATTAAGCGCACATATCTGGCTGACCTCAGACAAAAGGATGCGTGCTTGTTGCTCCTCCCTGCTAGAGCTCATGGGGTGAACGATGAAGAAGACTTTCAACAAAAACAACAATCCCGCCTTTGGGCGAAAAAGCTTGCACGAATCACACCTTCTGTCCCTCCAATTCTTGCGAATGCTCTTAATTGTCTCTACACCTGAAACGAACTTTATGAACGGTGTCTGTCAGATGCCAACGACTCGATTAGTAGCCTAATGAGTTTCACTTCCGTTGATGCATCATACCATGCGTGCTCCTTGCAGTTTGGGACTTTTGCATTTGGCTGCGTGGGTGGCACTGCCTTGAATGCAGCTCTAAAGCCCCGCTGCTGTCTGTGTAGGCAGCAAATGACAAGGACAGACTGGAATAATTCAGCACCAAGGTCAGCGCTCCAATCCAAACTCGTGCTGCTCTTCACTTCAGAAATCACCAACAACTGCTGTTGGAAAGGAGCGCTCTTCCCTCTCACAAACGACGCTTTAAACGTTAACAATACTTTACCACACAGTATTCTGTGATTCTAAAATCATTAGGCCCACTAACAGCAGCAGCACGAAATTTACATTTTCTACCAGGATAATTAAAGATTAATTAGGGGGCTGCATCGACTTTGCTCAGGGCATATAGACTATAATTTCCATAAGAACTTTCCCGATATGTAAATGATCATATATGCATTATATAGGCTACCATAGATGGGTTTCCCTCATCCACATCATTCCATCTTTATCGCGCCCACGCACCAACCTTGCGTGGGTCATGAAGGCTCTCAAAGCACAAGCCGCTAAAGAGCTATGCATTATATTGTGCGGACCTGTTTGCAATCCTGTAAATCTCCCTAAAATAGACATTTAGCTACAACTATGATTATAAAATCTTGATGCTAATATAATATTTTTTGTATTCATTAAGAGTCAAGTGTCCACAAGTGAAGAGCCTATGCACACAAGTTCTGAGAAAAAAACAACAAACAAACAAACAAACAAACAAACAAACAAACAAACAAACAAACAAACAAACAAACAAACAAAGCTCTAGCAAAGTAGCCTATCCTTTATCTTTACACAACACAACGCAAACATGCACACGATGTTCCCACCGATCCTTAATTAGCCAGTTCCCCCCGAGCAACAACTTTGTAGGTGGAAACTGGTAAAGGCTATAAAACCCATATCTTGTGTAACAATGAGGATTAAAAATATGATAAAAAATATATACCCAATAGCCACAGGTTTGCACATTAATTTGCATGCTCCATTCCTTCTCACTTTTTAGCATAGCGCTGCTCCTTCCCTATCCTTATCCGAATACGCAATCTAATTTATCACGCAAAAGGAAAGGGAGAGTAGATGGGTTAGATGAAACGCATAACAACTTACCCCTGAGAACAAGGTCGCTGTCACAACGACCTGCTGCCGTGAACTTGGAATAAAACTCCTGCGCTCCCGCGTCTCTTCTCAGCAGCGGTTGCACACCTCTTTCATCCGAGCGTCTCCAAATCAGCGACGCGCCCTGCCACTCTAGAGACACGGCATGCTTGTGCGTTTCCGCGCACCAGGGCGCCTTATAAATATGGAGCAACGGGAGACACTGTGACGAGCTCGGAGGGAATCGTGCACGGGCATCTAAATGAATGGTAGGTGGGTTTAGTTAGGTGAGGTCGGATAGCGTCATCATCACCATGCAAGGAAGACTCGGAGTCTGAGACTCCCCTAACATCCACACCCCCCCATATGATAGGCCTACGGGAAATGAAACAACAAAAACATAACTGAGTCTATAGGCTACAATTGGCACAAATAGGCTGCAATATTGCTTCAGCATAGGCCTATGAGGTCTTGTAGACATGCAGAAATGGGTAATAAAAACACAGATGGGCTGAACAGTAGAATTTTTTTTTCCACTGAAAATAAAAACAGGATAAATGTAACCTTTGGTTTCGTCACCTTGTATTTCGGCTGTATTTCTACTGATATCTAAAACACAGAGGAATCAGTTCATGTTTTCAGCAGTGATGCTCCAACATTCTTGACAATCTTCTGTTCCTTGCATTTAATAAAATAAAATAAAAAAAATCCACACCTATCGTGACCTTGGCCAATGAGCATCATGGAACCTGAAAGTTGCAAATAAATTGAGATTTGCAAGGAGATTGCAAATCTCAAAACTACACTTTCCACCAAAAAAGTGATGAGACAGAAGTTTCTCCACCAACACCCTCCACATCCCACCCCCTTCTTGCTATATTATTCCCACTAAACTAACTCCACAAACAAGTTCTTAATATTACGCTCCAGCATTTTTGTCTCAACAGCAGACCTCTGGAACTTTCCTGTCAAGTCACACAGTAGTCTCGCTTTCCGGACTATCTTCGTTCCGCACTGTAACAGCACAGGGGAGAGCCCAGCTCCTCTAAGGGTGCTTTCTCACTGGGGACCCAGGAGCGGAACCGTGCACACTTGTCCCCAAATGTACCCCAGCTGCGGTTCGTTTCATGAGTGTGAACGTTGCGTCCTGTGCACGGGTGCGGAACAGCGTACTGTGACAGTGTCGGTAACGCTTTGGAATACAGCCCGCAAATAAGCATGTAGTTATAGTATAACTACGGGGTACAAGGAGTGTAGTTATAGTATAACTACGGGGTACAAGGAGTGTAGTTATTGTATAACTACGGGGTACAAGGAGTGTAGTTATAGTATATCTACGGGGTACAAGGAGTGTATTTATAGTATAACTACGGGGTACAAGGACTGTAGTTATAGTATAACTACGGGGTACAAGGACTGTAGTTATAGTAGAACTACGGGGTACAAGGAGTGTAGTTATACTATAACTACATGCTTATTTGCGGGCTGTATTCTAAAGCGTTACCACAGTGTCCACTTGAAAAGGTGCTCCGGGGAACACTTTGGCGTGCCCGGGGACGGAACACTTGCGAATGTGAACGTCAACCGTACCGAACCACGCAGACAACACACGGGCGAGGATACACTCCAGGTGTAGTTGATGACGCAAGTGTAGCTACTCTGCAAGTGTTCCGTTCCGTTCC
Organism: Poromitra crassiceps; assembly: GCF_964638095.1. Taxonomy (NCBI): domain Eukaryota; kingdom Metazoa; phylum Chordata; class Actinopteri; order Beryciformes; family Melamphaidae; genus Poromitra; species Poromitra crassiceps. The sequence continues at coordinate 33,627,872 of NC_139631.1, forward strand.
CGAGCATGGAATAAATGTTGTAATGTGTTAGGTGACCAGCGGGGGAAAGGGGGGGGGGGGGGGGGCACGGAACGGAACGAAAGCAATCTTTCCCAGTGAGAAAGCACCCTTACTCTCAATCTGACGTGAAAAAGGCTCTGTTACCTTTACAACCATCCACCGAGAAAGTAGCCTATCAAGCAGACCTGCTTTATTGCATGATCCAAATCTTCGCCAAAACTTGCCATTTTCAGCGTGTAGGTTGTTTCACAGCGGTGGAGGCATTTGAGAGTGGACATGCAGGGAACAACTGAAATGGTCAGCACCAATGGCAGAGTTTATCCCCGGACACAAACTATTTCAATGCTTGTGCTGTGAAGTGTTTATTTTCTTGTGTGATGCTGGGAGTCTTTTTTGTCTGGGTGGCTTCAGGTGAGGGAGACGCTGGCTGCAGAGACAGGACTTAGCGTTCAGGTGGTTAACAGACGACTTACATGTAGTTAGTCCAGCAGAACCTTAGGTGGGGTGGCACCTGTCTTTATTCAATGTTCAGATTTCTGTTCTGGAAATGCATGCGATAGCACATATAGATGCCTCATTTGCATTTTTAAACATAACATTTGAGAAAACTTGTGATACAAAAAATATTTGTCTTAATGTCTGTAATCAACTGGGGAAGTTTCATGGTGATATCTATTAGTTAAAATGTTGACCCTATTCACCTGCCTATTCACCAGCGCTATGTTCACATTATACTGTCATGAAAATTGCTCAAGGCTAACAGCTGGTCAGCAGGTGGTTTTATAAAAATAGGTAGGCTATATAGACTATATTTTGGGCCAATAAAAAAAACGATACACCCTGATGCAAGGTTCAGCCAAAAACAGCCCTTTGTCTGCCGGACTAATTATTCCTCTCACCTCAAGACACAACAGCCTAGTTCCATCTCCGAAGGAATTCAATGAATAAATCACAACTAAATTATTAACCTTATCTCTGCATTCCTTTTACAAAAGTAAAGTTAAAGTGCAAGGAGTTGCAAATCTACCTCACTCATACGTTGTCTACTACGCCCTCCTCTCTTCTGATGATTATCTTTTGAAAACCTTTCATATTGGAAGATGAAGTGCAGTTTTATTCAGTTCATTAAATGGTGACTATTGAGGAGCATCCTTTTTAAATGGAGGAGTGTGCATGTTAGTGAGGAGCATCCTTTTTAAATGGATGAGTGTGCATGTTAGTGAGGAGCATCCTTTTTAAATGGAGGAGTGTGCATGTTAGTGAGGAGCATCCTTTTTACATGGAGGAGTGTGCATGTTAGTGAGCAGCATCCTTTTTAAATGGAGGAGTGTGCATGTTAGTGAGGAGCATCCTTTTTACATGGAGGAGTGTGCATGTTAGTGAGGAGCATCCTTTTTACATGGAGGAGTGTGCATGTTAGTGAGGAGCATCCTTTTTACATGGAGGAGTGTGCATGTTAGTGAGGAGCATCCTTTTTAAATGGATGAGTGTGCATGTTAGTGAGCAGCATCCTTTTTAAATGGAGGAGTGTGCATGTTAGTGAGGAGCATCCTTTTTACATGGAGGAGTGTGCATGTTAGTGAGGAGCATCCTTTTTACATGGAGGAGTGTGCATGTTAGTGAGGAGCATCCTTTTTAAATGGAGGAGTGTGCATGTTAGTGAGGAGCATCCTTTTTAAATGGAGGAGTGTGCATGTTAGTGAGGAGCATCCTTTTTACATGGAGGAGTGTGCATGTTAGTGAGGAGCATCCTTTTTACATGGAGGAGTGTGCATGTTAGTGAGGAGCATCCTTTTTACATGGAGGAGTGTGCATGTTAGTGAAGAGCATCCTTTTTACATGGAGGAGTGTGCATGTTAGTGAGGAGCATCCTTTTTACATGGAGGAGTGTGCATGTTAGTGAGGAGCATCCTTTTTAAATGGAGGAGTGTGCATGTTAGTGAGGAGCATCCTTTTTACATGGAGGAGTGTGCATGTTAGTGAGGAGCATCCTTTTTAAATGGAGGAGTGTGCATGTTAGTGAGGAGCATCCTTTTTAAATGGAGGAGTGTGCATGTTAGTGAGGAGCATCCTTTTTACATGGAGGAGTGTGCATGTTAGTGAGGAGCATCCTTTTTACATGGAGGAGTGTGCATGTTAGTGAGGAGCATCCTTTTTACATGGAGGAGTGTGCATGTTAGTGAGGAGCATCCTTTTTACATGGAGGAGTGTGCATGTTAGTGAGGAGCATCCTTTTTAAATGGAGGAGTGTGCATGTTAGTGAGGAGCATCCTTTTTAAATGGAGGAGTGTGCATGTTAGTGAGGAGCATCCTTTTTACATGGATGAGTGTGCATGTTAGTGAGGAGCATCCTTTTTACATGGAGGAGTGTGCATGTTCGTTTTGGCTGTTTGTCACAACTTTGACTCATTTTCAGAAGTTGGCAAGAAGAAGGAAGCAACAACAAGAACAGAATTCTCAGACTTGGCCATTTTGGGTATGACCAAACTCATGCTAACTCATGCGCTTAAGCTGTGTTCACACCGAGATATTTATTTTTCGCTCTGTCGCTTGATTCAACCCTTTGGAATCGCTCTGTCGCTCTGTTTAAATCGCTCATCAACAGGCACACGAATTGACGGACATGTGGGGGATATAACGTTACGCAAGGTCATGATGTTTGTCCACTACGAGCCCCCGTCGTTGTTTACAAGCTAGGCCTATCAGCGTGCTCCTAACGTGAGCTCCATACCGGTAGCCTGGGTAAACACATCCCCCACGTGACCTGCTCTCAGACCTGTTCTCAGCTAGTGACTGGGAACTGAGAGAGCAGGTCACGTGGGGGCTGGGTTTACCTAGGCTACCATACCGGTAGTACAGACTTCACTTCATGTCAGCTGTCAGCCTGTCAATGCGGTTTGTTGCCACACAATAAACCAGCGGTTTGTTCCAAGCCAGTGTGATCCTTGACTCGCTCTCACACGGCAGCCAATCAGCGTTGAACAGCGAGCGACTGATGCCAGCGTATTTTCGCTCGAGTTGGGATATTTCATCTGGGGCGACGAGCGTATTTTCTCCCTATCACTCTGTCTCTGTCGCTCGGACGCCCAGCGATTTTTCTCCCGGGCGAATATACGCTCAATCGCTCGTTTGCATTGACTTTGTATGTAAACTCGATGCCAGCGAAAAACTTTAATAGGTCGGTGTGAACGCAGCTTTAGCACCTCGTGTGCTTTGCGCGCTCAGCCGATGTCTCTCTGGCTCCAGCCAATTTCCTCTCATCAGTGATGTCACTCGAGCCATTGTGACATCACTGATGATGTCACAATGTCAATGAATGTGTGAATGTGAAGGCATAAAATACGTAAAATATCGCTTTAGCCATAGATGGACATGTTCTTTCTTTTTTATTCCCCCCCACACCAGATTCATGCCTGTGTGCATGTGTGTGTGCGTGTGTGTGTGTGTGTGTGTGTGTGTGTGCATGTGTGTGTGTGTGTGTGTGCGCGGGTGTGTGCATGCATGCGTGTCCCATTACAACCCCCCAGATGCAGACAGGTCCCCAAATTTTGGATCGGTCTACATGTATGACATCACTGATGTCACAATGTCTACTCTGACATCATTGATGATGTCACAATATATATGACATCATTAGTGGGTAATGACATCATCAGTGATTTATGACATCACTGATGATATCACAATTCCAGTCTATGACATCATCAGTTACCACTGGCCACCATCATCACTGATGTCATCACAATGTCTATTATGACATCACTGATGATATCACAATGTCCATCAGTGCCTGATATCATCAGGTGATAATAGACATTGTGATGACGCCATGTAGTGATGTAGACCTGTATGACCATCAGTGATGTGATGTCATAGGAGCGTGAGCTGTGATTTGTCTATGTAAGATGATGTCATAGCAGCGTGAGCTGTGATTGGTCTATGTAAGATGTCATAGCAGTGTGAGCTGCGATTGGTCGACATGAAATATTGCTATAGTGCCCCCCGTTTCACACCAGATTCAACAGTGTTTTTCTGCTAATTTTGGAGGCGCTCGCCTTGCAACTCTAGACGGATGGACGGACGGACACACACACACACACACACACACACACACACACACACACACACACAGCTCTCCAATTATAGTAGCATGATGATATGATTTGTATTTCTCGTCTATCTGAATTATGATAATATTCAGAAATTCATTTTGTTTTTTTATCGTTATTTGCAATTTGGTTGGCTTGACGGGTCCAGTAAAAGTTGTGTTATTTGTAGTGATACTATTGAACAGTGAACCCACCTGCTAAACCACCATTTTAAAGGCCTGTGGAACAATTTGCTTCATCAACATTTTATGATTTTGCAAGTTGCCGACACTTTTATTCAGAGTGACTGACAAGGAGTGCAAAAGTGGAAAAAGCTTAAATAAAGGAAATGTAATTAAAGGACCGGAAAGGTTGGAGCCATAGTGTCTTGACAGTATATGTAACAAAATATTTCAGTTCCAGGAAAAGAACTGAGAGAACTGATCAAACTGATATAACATAAAGACCTCAGCCTTGACTAAAAAGGCAGATGATTGCAGCTGTGTAACTGTATTCTGATGGCTTGTGTGACTTATTTTCAGATCTATGTTTGGCCCTCGGCTTGTGAAGGCAGGAGCACACATGAGCTTATTCACTTTGTTCAGTCTTACTGCTGGGTTCATGGCTGGAGGCAGATGCACCTCACTCTCTGTATACTTGGGTTCTGCACAATTATCAAAGATATATTACATTCACTGAAAGGACAAATGGCCTCTTCAAGGTATATCTGCTTTTTAACTAATCCCATGACTTGCCATTAGCTCTATACCACAAATCCATACTATATAGATCATACATGGGCAAAATGCGGCCCCAGGGCCCGACCTGGCCCCTGGTCCATCTCAATCCGGCCCCCAAGGTCCTCAAAGAAAAACAACACAACCCCCAAAAACTCAATAAAGGGCAGAATTACAGTATGTTAATAAATCTCCTCTGCGACAGCCATTGGATTTGTATCACTATTATATCAGGAGATTAACAAGAAATTACCAATCACAACGGGAGAGAGGGTTAAAAATAGGGAGACTGCCGCGAAAATCAGGAGCGTTAGCAGGTATGATCTCCAATGTGTGGCCCTTCACTTATTTGATGTAAGTCAGTATGGCCCTCTGGAAAAAAAATGTTGCTATAGATACAGTCGGTCTGTGTGGGAACGGCCACAAAATGTTACTACGGCTGGCGCACGAGTGGGGTAAAATCCCCCATATATCTCAATGGACACTCACCAAAGTACGATACTGCGGCAGACACTGCAGGATTTGGGATTCTAGAGCAGGTCTCAAGACCACATTTTGTTGGATTCCCGGAGGCCGTCTCCATCTCTTCTCGGACTCGCCCCCCCTCGGTCTCGGTCTAGACAAGCCAGACTCTGGATTTGATTTCAAGTCCAGTCAAGACCACAACTGCAGTGACCTCATTACCAGCCTGTGTATTCTCAGATTTATTTATTTTTCAACTCACTTTCAACTCAGTATGATAGCTAGTTTTACGTAACCTATTTAATTGGTTGAGGGATAATTTGTACAATTTGTAAAAAAAAAAAAAAAAATACATGTACTTTTCTCTCTTTTCAATCACTCCATCGATCAAAGATTGTTCAGGTGGGAGATTACATTTATACTCGTCACAAAGTAAGAGGAATTATTTTTGACAATATCAACTGTCAGGAAATATATACTTTTTTCTTCTGGGCACAGGGGTTAGCCCCTAACCCCTGTGCCCAAAAGAAAAAACCGTTAGGCGCTCAGAAGTTGTCAAATAATTGTAGAATTCAAAGGGAAGTGGGCAGGCAAAATGGTGATAAAAATGAGAAGGTCTGAATTACAGTATGAAAGTCGGATGCGAGTGCTTTCCCGCTGGCTAGGATGTGGAGAGTACATTTCTTTTGATGCGATCCGAAACATAACGTGTTGATTCCACATGGCCCGTGGGTGAAACTGAAACACCGCGAAGAGCAGTGGACCAGAGCGAGGCATGACGAACAGAAACCAAGGCATTTCATGCAAAATCTCTCACTTGAAAAGAAAACGCCCACACCCTTTGTTGGCATTGAGGTTGTCTTGTAACCAATGGATTGAGCACAATGAAAAAGGGTCAACAATGCGGAGCAAAAAGACTGCAGATTGAAAAGAGCCAAGGGCATTGCTGCAAACAGAAATGTGCCGTTTGCACTCTGTCAAGGTCGTTGGGCAAAATCATTCTTGGCAGAGATGGGCTCCTCTTTGTGTCTTCCAAGTTTGACAACAGGATGTTGAGGATGATAATGGTCCCCTGTTTGCTGCCACAGAATGCTTGCAGTGCTTTAAATGCAACGGTTTAAATGTGTGGGAAGATAAGTATTTTATCCAAACCATATCGCCTTCATGTCTCTCTTGACATTTCTCAGTATTTTACCATCTACTATAGGCCCATGTGTGAATCCCCTGAACCTGTAAAACTGTACACCTGATGCAATTCATATCTACAACATGTTTAATCTAGATCCTGGAGTGCTTTCTTTGTTACATTGGGATATCATATAAGCTCTGGGAGATTTCCCCCGTTTGATTTAGATGCTGCTGCCTGCTCTGACCTGCCACTGACCTGTGCTGTGATCCAAAGTGCACACAGCAAAAGGTAAATGAATCTTAATCCCGCACAAAAGCGAGGAAATGAATTTCCAGGCGGTGGCTTTGTGATGTAACCACATCAACCCCGAGCAATCCCCCCAGTTGTAGAAACTGAGCTAACATTTGTATGTCGCCTCAAATAGATATCGACTTATGACTCCCATCATAATCTCTGCATTGTGAAAAGCAGCTGCATCCAGAGATGGGGACTTGGACTTCAGACTTGGACTTGAGTCGCACTTAAAGCAGCTACGAGCAAGATTTTCGATTGTTATTAAACAGTCTAAATTTGATATCGATGCCTCACATCTTACCTCTAATAGTAGACGAGACCAACGCCGAGTAGTCTCGCTTGAACGCCGAGTGAATCGGCGAGAGTTGTCTCGATGATTATAGTCTGTGTGCGGGCCGGGGCAGATCAGGAAGTGAAATGAAACGGTTTGCGGCATCCACTTCGGCCATAACCACAAAATTACAAAATTACTTTCAAACAAACTGTTAGAATATAACGAGAGATGTTCGCGAGAGCAGAAAGTAGCGAGGTAAAGCGTAAACCCTTTCGCTCTGCCTAGCAACTGTTTACAGCTGCCGTAAACCGTTTCGCTCTGCCTAGCAACAGACCCAAAACAAGAAGGACGGCTTTCCTCGCTACATCAAAGGGCTTTCTACTCTTGCGAACATCTCTCGTTATATTCTAACAGTTTGTTTGAAAGTAATTTTGTGGTTATGGCCGAAGTGGCTGCCGTAAACTGTTTCGTTTCACTTCCTGATCTGCCCGGGCCTGCACAGAGACTATAATCATCAAGACAGCACTCGCCGATTCACTCGGCGTTGGTCTCATCTACTATTAGAGGTAAGAGGTGAGGCATCGATATTAAATTTAGACCGTTTAATAACAATCGAAAATCTTGCTCGTAGCTTCTTTAAGTCACACAGACACACACACACACACACACACACACACACACACACACACACACACAGTGACATGAGACTTGTCCTCAAAGACTTGAGGCTTCACTTGGACTTGTGCCAAAGACTTGAGACTTCACTTGGACTTGTGCCAAAGACTTGAGACTTGAGACTTGACTTGGACTTGCAAAAAAAATGACTCGTGAGCATCTCTGGCTGCATCTTGTATGATCTTTCTGATCACTGCAGGAGAATGTCTGGACAAGAGAATGAGGCCTGTACTGTAGAAGTAATTTGCCTCTTAAGCCCTCTAGAGTTTTTCTTCACAAATTCCCAAGAAAGAGTTTTAGTAAACGACTCAGGGGGACTTGACATTAGAAAGAGTTTCCGTAACGACTCGGGGGACCTGACATTTGAAATGGCGGAACACGATGAGAGTTTAGGAAAGGACAAGTTTGGCATCCTAGTCACGGTCTTCACACAGAAAGCATTTCTCTGAGATGACATGAACACAATATGGCCCAATACATTACAGTCCTAAATGGATACGGTGACCTATAGAGAGCCAAAGTGAACGTCACTTCCTGCACCAGCGTCTGAGAAAATATGAATGGGGGTGAACGGCGAGAGACGATACTTTTTGTACACGTGTACATTTCCCATGTCAAGAAAGTCGCAGTTTGTTCTGAAACTGAAACGTAAGGTTTAGTTTTGTCAATCAACCACATCTCTCGTGTCGCAATATACGTCACACCATCAACAACGTACTGTAGGCTACCGGGAGATACGTCACTTGTAGTCTTTCTGATTTATAACTTATAGTGCCACAGTTTTACCAAAAAACGGCGACTTTCTTGACTTGCAAAGTAAATGAAGCATACTCATAGTAATGGGTTCCAAGGAAGTAGCGAACCATTTCAGATGCATAATCTGTAAGTCTGATTTAAATTAGTTGAGCAAAAACTTCCTCTAATGGAGTGAGGGTATGATGTCTGCCTTGTGTTGCAATGGTCTTTAACAACTGATGTGGCCACATTGATCAGCCATCATGGCTCCTGCATACCCATAAATATGTGAGAATCTCTGTGGGGAAACAACAAGGTACATTATTTGGACTATGTGAACTGGCTAATGCTATTATCTGTTGAATGCTTCACATTATCATATTGGAACGCCACGTCTTGATGGCTCTCGCAAGACCACTTCCATTTGCACCCCACCAACACCCCCCACCCACCCACCCGCACCCGTCCACAAAGCAAGCGCACCTCGATAGCCTTGTCTTTCCACCTAAATGCAGGTGATTCAATTTGGCTTTTTGTCTGCTTTATGTGTACTTTAGCATATGCATATATCGAATATGCTATCAGGAAATATGGCAACTCCGGCCTTTTCCTCTTCACTCTCTTCACTCTTCACTTTCTAAATCAGAGGGCTTCTGCCAAATATTTGCATTCATGCAGAAATAAATGAGTCATATATACAGTGTTTGCGAAAGGGGCACCATACCATGATGACAAGAATGTGGTTTCCTCAGAGTAGCCGACATATGAAACCTTACAGATATTCGAGGGTCTGGACAATGTCATTTAGAGTCCCCGTCGCTTGACTGAGTACGCGATGTCAAATCAATACAATTTACATTTAAATTGATCCATTTGCCACGGACCAATAAGCACAAACTTGTTCTTTACCTGAGAAAACGCTGCAGTATGTTGAAAAATGCTAATGATTCAAAACTCGATGAATTGCGACTGAGAAATGGCTCAAATGTTTCTCCCTCATTTCCATACAATATGCAGACGGTATTTCAAGTCATGTTCCATGCAGCGAGATATATTCAGAGGAAGTAATGAACTATCTTTCTTTTCACACACATACACAGCATATAACAAGATCAATCATCGAGGTCAGGCATGTCCAAAGTCCGGCCCGGGGGCCAGTTGCGGCCCGTGGACCCGATTTTAAGTGGCTCTCGGCTTGTCTCTCAAAATATATATGCAGCCCTCCGGACAGTATTGGTTAATCAAGCAAGTTCAATTCCTCTTTTTTTTCCCGTGCACCTAACGATGACAGCACTATCATACAGTTTGTAGACAAGCATCAAGTAGGAACAACACAGGCAGAACTAATGTTTTCCGATGGTAAACAAAATCCTTAGAGTACAATTGTATTGTATGTGATTTTTTACTTTATAACCCATATGATGCGAGAAGCAGCAGAGCCCCCACCGCCCCTTCCTCATCCGCTCTCATAATTGGCCTTCTTTGGTCAATATCAAGAGAATAATAAATTGGCGTTCTTATTTTGATGTACAGTAGAGGGAAGATATGCAGCATGAATGATATCTTGGGGCACAATATGAGTCATTCTGTTTGTATTATTTATTTATTTGTTTGTTTGTTTGTTTGTTTGTTTTTTTAGCTTCATCAATCTTGTCTCACAGAGGTGAGAGCATTAACCGCACCAGCAATTTATGAAATACATTTCACCAAGTTCAAGTTCACTGTTGTCTTGGGAGGAGAAGCTCAGCTATCACTTTAATTTATTTTATGGTAACAATCTTTGATCAAGTCTGATTTTGTGTAATATAACATCAGACAAGCAACAGTCCAACATGAATATATCACTTAAAGTTTTTATTGAGAATTGTCTTCTCTTCTGGACAGTAGAACAAAACCAATTGCGCACACAAAAAACAACAAACGCACAAACGTTATAACAAGGCCTGCAGATTGTAATTAATTGACATTCAGTTGAACAGCAGAAACTAAATCTTTTCTGGAAGGGTAGAAAACCTTTATAAATTTTGCTGTACAAATTATACAAATGAAGATCCATTACAAGCTTGGACAATTATGCTCTTTCAAGGACATGAACATCAGAAAGGACAGCATTATGTGTTGTTGTTGCGATGATGACCAAGATCTCTGTTTTTGATGATCATGGAGTGGATGACAGTGATTTTGATGATGATGTTGATGAGAGCGAAGATGTCATTTGACAAAATCAACGAAGGAGAAGAAGAGTCATATGGAGTTTGTCATGTTGCAGCAAATTATGATCAGGCATGTAATAATGTGTAATGTAGAGCCCTCGTCAAAACACTATTCCTACATGGCACACAGTATCTATTCAAAGAATGAAAGCCGATTCAGAGCAACATTCAAACCTACGACAAATAATGAATCAAAATATAGGCGGTTTAAAGTTCAAAGGAGAATATATATTTGATCTGTTCATACTGGACCAACTCTTCCTAATGGAAAGGTTTTGTGAATGTGACATCATACTGTCCGTTCTCACTCACGTGTTCGTGACTTGAATTTTGTTGACGGAGATAGAGATGACCTTTTGACCTTTCCAGACAAAACCTCAAAATCAATAGAACAACTGTGAGAAGCCCTTTCAGCACATTTTCTTTCATAACAGTCAAACTGAGGAAGAAAACAGAGCTTCCATTGCATCTCTCAGCAGCAAATGGCACAATACAGTTCAATGGCCACATGTAAAGTGACCTCGGGTGCTGCTGGGTATATTTCTCTCTTTATCGTGTGCTTTCTTATCATGTTAAAGTGAGTAACAGAACATAAGGTTCTTATAATATGGACTCAGAAGTAGGAGGGGATTCATGTACACTATCGCATCAAGCACATACTGTGTGTATCTTTACAATTCTGGTGGTCTGTCAGGATGAAATATCTTTTTGGGCTGATTAATTCAAGAATGAACCGTGAACAATTCCCAGACGGCAAATAAATATTTTCCAATCCGTTCACCTGCACGGATTCATCTGCATGCATTTCTCATGGAAAGCTGCTTTTCCACAGATGACGGTGCAGCACGATAACTTGTGCCACCTGACAGTCTGTCAAGCTAGAGCGAATTACCCGGAGAGCTGAGTGAGAACAGCCTCTTGTGTCACCTGAAAGTTGGTCAAGCTAGAGCGAATTATCTGGAGAGCTGAGAACAGCCTCCCTTTGTGGTCTAATGCTGCCTTTCTTTTTCTGTGAATCTAAAATGATGTGTTTTTTTCAGGTACTGCCAATGTGTTTGATCTCAATACGGCGATATTAGCCAAATGCATGTGGGTAGGTTAGGGGGGGAGTTGCAGAGAAATAGGTCTAACAGGGTTTGTCCTCTGTCCACACATGTCACTACAGCAAAGCCTCATTATTCAAGGAGAGCTCATTCAAAACAGGTGGAGGAGCCAGTAAGGGATGAACTTCTTCTACAAGTTCTCATATGGATAATATGACAGGGTGCCTCGCCTGCTGTGAAGCATTGTCACAGCCAATAAACAGAACATTTACATGTGCAATCTAAAATGCAATTATTGTACAATGTGATTAACACTTGAAAGACCACAGCGGTCATTTTGACCTTGTTGACATTTATATGCGCAATAACTTTGTTGAATTGAAAAATACAATGCTGCTGGTACCTGACTTTTCCCAATAGTTTTTATATGAATTACACAAAAGGCAAACAAAATATTACCATTTTTACCTAGAAAGACCATAGGCGGTCATTTTGACCTGACTGAATTTCCCAGGGTTCTAGACCTATTTTTAGTCTATATACTGTACAGTAGTTCACATTTTGGTGTTGTTTTGTCTTTTTACAATATATCTTAACACAATAAATGCATTAATCTCTCAATTGGTTATTTATCATGAGAGATTATAGAGCTTGGAATTTATTGGTCAAAATGACCATTTACGACCATTCTAGTACAGTAGTTATGGAATTTTGGCACTTCTTTCAACTTGTTAAAATGCACATCTTGGTGTTATTTCTTCTTTTCAAAAGATATATTAACACAATGAACGCATTATCATCTTTCAATTGGGCATTTATCATGAGAGATTATAGAGTTTGGAATCTAGTGGTCAAAATGACCACTTGCGGTCGTTCTAGTTAGTTACCATATGAAATTCTGGTCCTTCTAGTGTTAAGGAAATGGGAGCAAGATAGAGCCCATATAAACACCATTCTGATTATATTAACGCAGTGATGCTCTTAGTCAAGATAAGTATGATCACAGTAACATATTAGGGTGCATTCTAATATTATTTGCATCAAAAGACACCAGTTAGGATGCATGTATTCTAAACCTTCTTGAAGGTTCTGTGGTGAGGTTGGCCATGTGCCCAGCTGATTGTGTTACAGGATGTGGAAGTTGTTGAAGGGAAGTCTGCAGGGTAGAACCAAGATGTCGGGCGTACAGGCGGGACGAGTCAACACTTTTGGAGTGCTGCAAGAGGTGATGCACGTCAGCTGTGAAGCCCCACAATGCAATGTGCTGAGATAGTCCGACCTGTTTCCCCAAATGTCACCTTTAAGCTTGGTTATTATTCACTTTGAAAGAAATAATTCAGAATGCATGGTCGCAGAAACATGTCATTATTTTTGTACACTGTCATTATTTGTACACTCTCATTTTGTGGCAAAATGAGATAGCCAAGTGGGGAGGGGAATGACAGTTATTTTATAATTAATCATTCTCTCATGCAAATGGTATCATTTTGGGGAGCTGTAAAGTTTTGGAATGATGTAAATGATGTAATGGACTGACAGTATTCGCAGTAGGCACACATGCACCATTGTGTGCATGTAAGCTGTAAACCAGGTGGCATGTGGATAAAGCATCACTGTGGAGTTTTTCCAATCTTCAGTTTTCAACACTCGCCTATATGATACAGACTGAATAGACTAATCCATGTTCATCACGGTCGGCGTGTTTGCACTGTATTTTGCACAGGGGTGCGAAGAGGATGTTGTGACTGTGTATGTACAGTAGTGTGTATGTTAGATTGAGTGCTGCAAACAGGGACCAACCCGACATGGTGATTGGGTGATTTTCAGGCTGCGTGCATAGACACTCCACTTTAGTGGAGTGGAGCTCGTCAATGTTGCTTCAAGTGCTCTTAGAGAGATAGGCGCAGAGGGAGGCCGAATACTTAATTAGTAAATCAGAAAAGGATTATGTTCCCCAACTGAATTATTACCAAATCATGCCACACCTTGGGCGTCCGGGTGGTGAAGCAGTAGATGCCGTTGCCCACCGACCCAAGGGTCGCATGTTTCGAACCCCTGTTACCTCCCTCTTGGTCATACAGGCACAATTGGCTGTGTCTGCAGGTGGGACGCCAGTTTGGGGTATATGTGGCCTGGTTGCTGCACTCGTTTATCTTTAAATTTTGGCTCCAGAATTAGCTTTTTGTATTCTTTCTTTCTTTCTTTCTTGCATAGCTTTGAGGTTGCTAAACACCTACAAGTGTGGGTGAAGAGTTCTAACATTCTATTAACTCTCTCTCTCTCTCTCTCTCTCACTCACTCACTCTCTCTCACACACACACACGCACGCACACACACTCTTTTTTCCAATTACCTGTATCTATCTTTATGTTCTAATTTGCTCTTCAAACAGTATACAGACTATAATACAGATACCAAAAAAAGAAACTCCCAGAGAAAAAGAGAAATCACATGAACTCCAGCGGATGTGAATATCAGTGGAGATATTGAAACATTTTTGTTCTTATTCTCACTGGGAAGAGATGCTTTGTCAGTCCAGACAGGTGTACCCATTTCTAAGTCAGTAGTAGGAATCGATTAATTTGGGATATTGTCCATTGAAAGGTTGGATTCCCTCCAGTCCACCAACATTTGGTAGTACCCGAAATGACATTTGACATAAACAGCTTTGCTTTATTACAAAATATATATACTGTGTATATATATATCTCTCTGCGAGGAAAAGCAAAACAAGTCAAAAAACTGTGGACAAAATGACTTTCAATTAATACATATTTTGAGACAACATAAATTGAGGACATTGCCAATAATGTGCAGCCCAGGAGCCACATTTAGAATGCTGGTTCCAATCCCAGGTTCGACTGGGAAAAGCTGGATGCAGGGGAAATTGAATGAGAAGCACTCTCCTCCCTCAACATCGACTGTCGAGCTGCCCTTGAACAAGGCACTTAACTCCCAACTGCTCCAGTAGGAGCTGCTCAGTGGCCACCACCACTAGGTAGGTACTGGCTTGCAGGTTTTGAATGTGTGTGTACTGTAACTGTGTAGCAATGTAGGGTGTTGCTGAAAAAAGAGCAGGCCCACCCGCTCAGTGAAAGGCATACTTAGTAGGATTTGACCGTTTGTGCACTTTGTAAACACACATTTCAAATTTGAGTCCTCCTCCCTACAGTAGCTCAACAACATGTGAAGCGCCTCAACATTCAGAAAGAAGAACATCCAGGCAGAAGGTGGGCTCTCTGCAGGCACAGACACCACACGACCAATGGGCCATAACTAGTGAGGTTATTCCTGCTCAGTAGGCCTCTCCTGCTCAAAGTGTAGTGTCATGTTGTGGTCTGGGAACCAGATTTATTCTATAACATAGGCACAGTAAACTATAGTCATTAGAGAAAGGAGTGCAGTGGAAAAGAATGGGGACTGTTATTCTTCCAAAATGCCACCTGGCCATCACAGGATCCAAATAACAAAATGTTTCATTTGTCACAGGAACGGCCCTCAGCCAGGAGCTGTCTGGAAAGGTGGGAACAGTATGTCTGAATCATGGCACTGAAGAACATGTTTGCAGTTGGAATGTGTGATGACATGTGTGCAAGGCATGAATGATGTACATTATGAGTGTTAAAATTGCTCAACAGAACTAGTATCAAGGGTGTGATTTTTTTTTGGGGGGGGGGGGGATTTCAGGCATAGAGTGGAGAAAGGCCTCTCTGTTTGAAAGTCTGCAGTGCGGTTGTCACCCACTGGCAGCAAAGTTTGCTCGTCCTAACCGCTAAAGGGTCCATTCAGGGCAGGCGTTAAGCTGGGAGAGATGTATGTCAGAGCCAGAGTGAGAAGGAGGGATTAGGTTAGGGGGGGGAAGGGGGGGGGGGGGGGGCAGGGGGAGTGGCTGTGGAGGCGGGGTGGGTTGTGGGGGTGGAGGGCAGTGGAGCAGATGTGACCAGAGCTGAGGATGAGCTTCACGCAAAGACACGGTCCCATCGATGCCTCCGTTACAGCCTGGAGCAGGAGGGGGGAGGGAAGGAAGACAGAAACAACATTAAATTGGCAGCGGTCTTAACATACAGCTTTGCAGGACACCACAGCAGGAATAGAGCACCGCAGGAATGATTCAGGAAGACCTTGGATGTTGCCACTTCCGGTTCCCTTCTCTTAAAAGTCAACGGGATTTTTGTGTGGAGAGATGTTCAGTTAAATGCATGAAATAAGGTCTGCGGTTAACAAAATGTTATGACACGGCGAACGTTGTGTTCAGCAACATCATCTTCACTCATGAGGACCACTTTTATGACTTTTGAAGTGTAAATGTGATTTTCAGAAAACGCTTCAAAATTCATAAAAGTGGTCCTCGTTTGTGAAAATTATCTTACAGAAGACGAAGTTCGCCGTTTAATAAACTTTTGTTAACCACAGACCTTATTTTATGCATTTCGCCAAAGTCTCCATAGAAAAATCCCATTGACTTTTAGATGAAGGAACGGGAAGTGCAAGGACTTCTGGGTTGGCCGACAAAAATATGTCATCCCTGTGGGAACTCTATAGGCTTATAGGCTATGTTCAGATGGGCAGCTAAAACACCATTTTTTCACAAATCTGATACGAGTCAGACACAAGTATACAGTCTTGTACCCAGCACTTTTTTTCTTGTTTTCTTTCTTGTTCTTTTTTTCAACTCTCAAATGTTTATGCTCACGATTCTATGGGAGACCGTTGGTCTTGGTTCCTGGCTTAAAACTCTTTAGATAAGGATTTTTCTAAATGTGATTGATAATATGAACAGGGAAATACTCTTCCAGAACTGTGACGTCACAGAACTTCCATGTTACTACTGTAGCTGGTCGCAGGACCCAGTTCTTTGACAGAAGAAGCACGCCCTTAGTGAGTGTCGTTACTATGACAACCAACGACGGCAAATGATTAAACTGTCTAAACACCGAAATCTCATCACATGGTCACTTGTAAATGACAATATAGAGACAGTCCGACTTAAAGATCAGATTTGAAAAATAAATCAGATTTTCCTGCCGTCTGAACATAGCCACAGAAGAAGAAGAGAAAATCATATTGGTCTTCGTCAGTGAAGCACTACTGTAATACAACACACACACACACACACACCAGAAGAAAATCCCAATATGTCACTGTTTAGCAGTTACGCAATTGAAAAGGGGACGTTATGTTGATCCTTTGATGCTGGGAAAATTCAATATATCGTCGTGGACTACAGCATGCAGGCCAGAATGCAAACAAAACTACAATAGATCTTAGTTAGGTTTGAGTGGCAGTGTCACTGCACATTGTGTGCCAGATGGAGCAGCATAGGGCCTGCTGGAGGGGAAGACAGGGTGACATCCTCCATCCTCTTGCATTACGTAAGATTTATTTTGGGACGTACAGTTCAAACCAGTGGGTTTGCCAAGTGCTTGTCAGGCAGTCGACGACCCTCAGGCTGTTGAGCGTGACGTGAAAATCATCACAATTTGACCGCCCAAAACTTAATAGTCAGACAGACCGCTTTGATGACAAAATGACAGGATGACACTTTGGCGTGGCTCACTGAATGATGCCAACAGATGCCTGAGATGTATTGCGTGCCGGTGTGCCGTCCATTGTGCAGATTGTCCATTGAGTGCAGGTGTTGTTGAACTGTTGCAAGCAGCACCAGCAGCACGTGTCTCAGCCAGTCAAAAGCCTCCTTACTTCAGCACCAGCACGTGTCTCAGCCAGTCAAAAGCCTCCTTACTTGAACTGAGGCAAGAATTTGTTTCAACAAGCGCAAGCTAAAAGGGGAATCTTTAGGACATCTATCTGACAATGGACAGTAACGTATGCTCTCTCTCTTCCAAGCCCCTGGTCTAATGAATTACATCTTCAGCATAGTAAGCCATGTGGGTGTCTTTAAATGAATGAAGATGACCACCCACCCGCTATGTGGCAGAGCTCATTTTGATGCTCTAAATTCAAAAATATATATGCATGTTCGTTTGAATTAACAGCTGTATAACCTAACCGGGCATGATTGCTTGCTATCATTGTTGTATGGTTAAATCCTTTGATTTCCGAGAAAACATACGTTTTATTAGTGGAAAACTAGTTTTTTCGGGGCCATTAAAATATGTGGTATCGGATCAGTGGAGACTTGCATACTTTTTTAAAAAATTACTTTTGCCTTTATAGGCAGACAGGAGAGGTGGGGAGAGAGAGAGGGGATGAGATGCGGCAAGGGACCGCGGGTCAGATTCGAACCCGGGGCGGCCGCGCGAAGGACCGAGCCTTCGTGGTACACGTGCTATACCAGGTGAGCCACCAGGACGCACGGAACAGCTCTACTTCTATGTAATGTGCAAATACAGAGACGGAGTTTAGTATGACATCAAGGCTCTGGTATTGTCACTCCAAATGAGAGAGCAGGGAGTGACTTTCCCCCCCTCCCCCCCCGGGAGAGACCTAGAGTCAGAGCCTACAGGTGGATGCTGAGGTGGAGATGATGAGCAACAGCAATGATCAGCAGTCTGACTATAGCAGCAGCCAAACAATGTGAGAGTGAGCAAGTGCATTTGTGGCTTAAATTGTTAGGCTAGGTGGAGAGAGTGGTAATAACAATGATAGTATGCTAACGATACTGAAAGCAAGGTAAGAGCAAAGACAATTGGGAGTCCAGGGTTTCCCTGAACAGAGGAATTTTGTGTCGAGTGAGCGACAACTCCTAATACAGTTATTACAGGAGCAGCATATAGTAGAAACAAAGTTTCATTACCTGCAGCCTCTGTTTTTTGGTTCAGCTCAGTAGTGTCATAGTGTGACAGACAGTAATGTATGAAAAGAAAACATGGTGGTGGTGGGGGGAAGAGGGACAAACTATGGAGAGGTCATGTGAAAAACACCAGGACAAACGGAGAAACAGAGTCAGTATGATCTTACAGTAGACATACAGAAGAGATGAGGGCCACGTGTGAAAAATGTATCAAAGTCAGAACTCAGAATTCACATGTGACGCTAATTAAATCCTCTTCAAGAAATCACTAACATCACTGACATGTTTAAATCACTGCTGATGACTCGTCTCGTCTCATTAGCGTTCAATTCGAGTTGAGCTTGTCACCCCTGACCTTATTTTCTTAATTATTTAACTCTTTTATTATGTTCATTGTTCTCTTTATTATTCCTATTTTTACTACCTATATCTGTCTATTTGATATTTGTAATTAGCTGTTCAGCACTTTGGTCAACCGTGGTTGTGTAAATGTGCTAAATAAATAAACTTTGACTTGATTTGACCTGACGTTTTCAATGCACAGGAAATGTCCTAATTTTAATTCAGATTGTTAGTCACAGGATCGATTTGTACGAGTAGCCTATCTTGGCACGAATCAATTCCGTTACAAATGCCAACCACGATATGTTGACGTCACTAAACCCCTGTGCTGTTACTTCCTATTTAACAACAACAACAACAACAACACAACTTTTGAACTTTTGAGAAGAAAGCGAACAGAAAATTCATGCCCCACCAGACTTTGGCCTCCCTGAGATTGGGTCATATAGATTTTACACCCCAGCGGGGAGGCTGCATGGTGGAGGAATGGCTGTGCAGATAGATAGAGCTCTCATTTATCCATCCACCTATCAGTTGCTCTGAGAAACTTTCTCCTGCTCTGTCTCTGACTCTCCAACGAGTCACAGGTCTGACATTGCGCACACACACACACACACGCACGCGCGCGCACGCACGCACGCACGCACACACACACACACACACACACACACACACACACACACACACACACACACACACACACACACGCACAACCTTACATCAGCTAGGTTGCTCGCAGTGCCAATTAAAGAGCATTGGTTTTCTTTCTTCCTGGGTGGAAATATCTCCTCAAATTAGGAAAAAAGTGTTATATTGCCCCATAGCACAGAATGACCATAATATACAGTACATAGGGGGCTAATATGGCTGTTGATCGATAGTGACTCAACGATTACTTCACCGCAGGTACCGAGATGTCTGGCTTTCAAAACTCACTTTCCAGCCGTACTTTGTGACTTGTGTTGTGTAGGAGACAACTTCTATCAATGTTGTCATCGTTCCTGCTAGTCACTGATAGAGATTGACAGACGTCATACATTACGTAATGCCCCTTTAACCATTCAGAAGGAACTTTACCTTCTGTGTCGGAAAATAAGCTATTTACAAGACATGCCATCCTCGTTTTGAGGGTGCAGTTCAAGCTGATTATCGTTTCTGCTGATGCTAATCAAACCAAAGTTGTCAGGGTGATTTAAATATGATAAAAAAATTGAAATAAGGTCTGGGGTGTAAAAAAAACGGAATTCCCCCTTTAATGCTCAATTTATTCCGTCCTGACATGCTTAAAAAGCTCAACCAAAGTAAAGGGAAAACATGGTTGATGGTAGGGTAAGATACAAGATGACCAAAAAGAAACGGAAAACATCCTAAATGAAAACATATTTTTATTGTCATACACTTTGTGGAGGATGAGTGCAAATAAAGAGCTTGTGATCAAAATCTAGCCATCACTAAGCCATGGACCATAAGGCATCATTAAATACAAGCTTTTTGGAGCTATCATCTACAATACAAGGACTGAATCAGGAAAAGAAACAACACAGCATCAATGCGTATGCAAGTAGAAGGAAAATGGAGGAAAAGAAACCAATTTAACCAAAACATACGACAAAAGCACAACACAATTTTGTACATTCAAAAGAAAGAAGTCAAAATTCACAAAGAGTATTGATATTAAGTGACGATAAAACATGGTCTACAATCTGTTATGTACACTTGGCACTAATGTTAGATCTTTGATTGTTTTCCAGTCAGGTTGTTGTCAACTCCAGCATGTGCACAGGTTGTAACTCTTTTTTTTATAATGCTAGACTATCATTTATACTATATAAATATACTGTAACAATAATATTTTTGCAAAGCCTGACGAAAAACTTCGTTACAGTAGGTTTTGAGACCATACCGCTCAATGGACAACAGTTCATCAGAAAATGCTCACATACTGTTTAG
Organism: Poromitra crassiceps; assembly: GCF_964638095.1. Taxonomy (NCBI): domain Eukaryota; kingdom Metazoa; phylum Chordata; class Actinopteri; order Beryciformes; family Melamphaidae; genus Poromitra; species Poromitra crassiceps. The sequence goes on from NC_139631.1 coordinate 33,648,568, forward strand.
ATATAGTATTGAAGGATTACTGTTTTCATAACAAGAATCGATCCTTCGTAGTCCATCTCATGCACTTGAAAGTTGTAAACCGTACAAATATAAATGATCCACTTACAATATTTGAATCCGCAATTCCAAAATAGACAGATGTACTCCAAAAAAACAGCAGCAGATTGTTTTTATGCCTTTTCCAACACTGGCAGATGTGTATATAGTGGAGTGGAAAATGGCTATTTTACATGATTGGATTGTCTACATCTATTAGACGTGGCGAGAGAGAATCAAAAGCAGTATACAGCTCTTATGGTGCCACAGATTCCAATCGATGATGATATGCCTCAGGCTCAGATTTGCCATATTCTCTCAACATTTCAAATATATTATGATATATTATAGCTGCTGGGTGAAAACCTCCAAAATCTCCAAAATGTCAACTTTTCTGGAACTAAGAAAACCAGCCTTGTTTTCAGCTTGACCACCATGCATTCACAAGTCTATCTAATTGGGTTTTCAGAAATCCAAGGTTTTCTCCCAGTCCACAAAGGAGCATGTCAGTTGAAGTAAAACATGAAAGTCACCACAATTGGAGTTACGAGGATATATATATCCGTATAAAATAGAAAAATGGCCCAGGATGGTCCTAAGTGTCCTGATATGTTTCCTCTGATATGTTAAAGGGAGAGTTCAACCAGATTAAAGTGATTTGTTAATTTAACTTGAACATATAATCCAAGGAGAACAATTCACACTTTGAGTTTGTGTAAACAAACTCTTTGATCATTAAAAGAATGCAAGTTTAATCTTTAAACTAATTTTGCTCCATGATCAGCTTTTAGCTGTGTTGTAGTCAAATGTTTCCAATCTAAAACCTGCTATAGCCTTGACTCTCAATGCAATGCAAAAAAATGAGAAGACACCATTCTGAATGTGATTTCCTAGATAGATCGCAGATGAAATTGCACTTATATATTGCCTTTAAGCAAATCCAAACAACTGTTCATGAGATGAAAACAAACTCAGTGTGGTTTGGCTTTCCTGGGATTTGGATTAGTTTGATCAAAGTCTGGAAATCATTGTGAGTGTGCTATCTCCTTAAGAATGTAACTGCCTTGGCATTACAGATCTGGGTTTCTTTAACTTTTTCAGCCAGAGACCTAACTGTACTGATGCAAATTACCCAGAAACAGGCCTGCGACCCATTTAAGTGTCCAACCGAGAGTTTAAAGTATACTTTTACACACTATTTTATTTTGAATACTATTAAGTATTCATATCCAGTCATATCCAGTGGGTATTTTGTCACTGAAGACGGCTGACGAAGTTCATATACCGAATCAAGTAACATTTACCCTTTACGGGCTATACAGTGTCGAGCTTTAGATTTCTGCCTATATTATCTATGCCGGGGGGAGGGGGGCTGGGTGTTAGGAGGCATTTCTTGAGTGCAATTAGTTCTGCAACAGTTAACGAGATACATTTCAAGTGTCAGCGATTTCACAGAACGGCGTCAAGTGAGGGAGTCCCGGTCTGCCGGTGCGCCTCCTGACGGACAGCTATTTCCAAAGACTGTTGTCCAATCGTCTCACTTATGTTCACAGGCATTTTTCAAAAGCACAGGCTGATCGGGGGAACCAGAGTTAACTGTGCCGACACATCCCCGACAAAACGGCGACGTTGCCGTCTTCACATTCAAATGGTACAGTGTATAATAGAGGACAGTATTCATTTAAATATAGCTTTTGAGACAAACATGTACCAGTACAGACATTCACACGTGAGAGATCATGAGTTAACAAATACAGACATAAAGAATGGCAAGACAATGTCGTGAAAATGTACATAAGTTGTATGATGCACAACATTTACATTCATTCTGAAAATTAAAAGAACATACATTAAAATCAAATAAAAAAATCTACATTTGTTCTCAACAAAGGGTTTGCTGTCAGTCCGGAATGATGTGATCAGTGATAGTCGAAAAGTCTCGTTACAAGCAAAGATACATCCAGAAAATAAATGCCATAAATCAAATAATAATGAAGGGAACAGATCAATTGTAGAAGACAACATAGGAAACAAAAAGATCGTCTGTATGATGCAAAACAAACCAATGAAAATGTGAATCCCCAAATGCTTTGAGAAGTTGGACAATAAACTTATCCCTAACACACACAAACACGCCTACATTCCATGAAAATACACACAGCATGGGCAGTTTTCATCACTGGGCTGGCTTTTGGATGCAGTGCACCCTTATGGAGGCGGGGCTATTTTTTGTGTTATAGCGGCTTCTTTCTTTCCTCTTTCTCTTTGAAATAGTTGCTGTTTTTGTTTGTGTCCCTAACTCATTTGACATACTCAGCTGATTTCCAGAAGTGCCCTGGGTGGGAAAGGCGACGGTTCCTTTTTGGCAACTTTTCCAGTAAATCTACCAGTTTGGAGAAGCTGGGCCTCTCTTCCTGCTTGTAAGCCCAGCAGAGGAGCAGAATGTCCTGCGAGAGACAGAGATACGGTACATGTAAACAATGTCCTGGAAATACACAGATACTGTACATGTAAACAATGTCCTGGAAATACAGAGATACTGTACATGTAAACAATGTCCTGGAAATACAGAGATACTGTACATGTAAATAATGTCCTGGAAATACAGAGATACTGTACATGTAAACAATGTCCTGGAAATACAGAGATACTGTACATGTAAATAATGCCCTGGGGAATACAGAGATACTGTACATGTAAACAATGTCCTGGAAATACACACAGATACTGTACATGTAAACAATGTCCTGGAAATACACAGATACTGTACATGTAAATAATGCCCTGGAAATACAGATATACTGTACATGTAAATAATGCCCTGAAAATACACAGATACTGTACATGTAAATAATGCCCTGGGGAATACAGAGATACTGTACATGTAAACAATGTCCTGGGGAATACAGAGATACTGTACATGTAAACAATGTCCTGGAAATACAGAGATACTGTACATGTACACAATGTCCTGGGAAACACAGAGATACCGTACATGTCAATAATGTCCTGGGAAACACAGAGATAGTGTACATGTCAATAATGGCCTATAAGACAGAGATTCTGTACATGTAAAGAACAGAATGTCCTGGGAAAGACAGAGATACTCTACATATAAAGACAACTAGTTGAATGTCCTGGGAAAGACAGAGATATTCTACATATAAAGACAACTAGTTTAATGTCCTGGGAAATACAGAGATACTGTACATGTCAATAATGGCCTATAAGACAGATATACTGTACATGTAAAGAACAGAATGTCCTGCGAAAGACAACTAGTCTTGAGACTTTCCATTAGATCACCGTGAAATGTAGCCTACTGCATCAGAGGAAGCCCAGAATTATTGAGGGATAAAAGCCATACAAATAATTGGCTCAGTATTCACTATTCAGACTTGATTGACTTCATACTCTGTAAATATAATATCAAGATTGTTTTATCATTGCACATTTTTATCTCTTTAGGTATCAGGGGTCGGATACACAAAACCTTCTATGGATTTAATTATTTTATTTTATTTTTGGTATTTTTAGTTTGAAGTTGTTATGTTAAAATAGTAAAAAAACAAACGTTCTTCTGATTTGAAAAAATAAACTGGTTCAATAAACAGTTCTAACAAAAATTAAAAATCGTATCCGCTCCCCCCCTTAACTTTAACAAAACGTTCCACTGGTCTAAAAACAAATTGCCGTGAAAAGGAAAGCATTGCTTTGCTTACTATGTCTACCATTTTAAGCCTACCATTTTATTGTTACACTTAGCTTGTCACTACTTTTGTTTATTTATGTATCATCAAAAGAAGCTAGCTAGACAGTTAAAATTAATAGGACTAGTGGACCCGTGGGAGTTGAACCCCCATGGGAGTTAAGCTTAATTTATACTTATTAGAAAGTGTTGCTCAGCACATGGTCGCAGACAAAAAAGAAAGTGTCGCTCATGGTGTTGCGCAGTCAGCGACACTAGAAATGTCACTAGGTAGCAGACACCTCTCGCCGACACTTGAAAGTGTCGACTCAAGTCCTCATTTCTGTCGACGATGGTTTCAGAAGTGTCGACAGACAAAGCATAAATTGGGCTTTAGTCATTGCTCGAGTGACATCACATCATTAGGTAATTAGGGCAATTACCTAATTAAAAAATCTGGCTCTTACACTTCCTGAAAGTTTCAGCCCGATCGCGACATAGCTGTGTGACAAAATTCTGCTCATTCTTAGTAGAGTAGTAGATTACTTACATTTATTTAAAGTTATTTAAGTAAACCAGAATCCCCCTTTTATTTACATCATGTTTGCTAGGTCGGCCCTACAGTATCTGACAAGTTTGTCAGTGAGAAACCAAGAGCAGATTGTTCGAGACGACACTGTTAATTGTAAGATCCGACAAATACAGTTGGACAAACAAAACAAACCCTTACTGATATCTCCTTGCCCATGCCAGTCTGGGTGAGGTTGGGCTTCATCCCGCTGCCAATCTGCCAGATGATCACCTCTGCTGGCTGACTCTTGTAAGGCCACTCACGTGCATGCAACTCATACCAGATGGTGCTATGGAGACAGAGGAGAGGAGCGGGTCAATGCCTTGGATTTGTCTGGACAAGAGAATAATACAGTACTTCTGCCTTGCAAACACACCTACTTTGGGGATCACATCCCAGCCAGTGCTCATGCTATCATGGAAGATGTTAACTAACCCCAACCCTAACAGTCCTCCCACTTACTGTACACTATCCAACTCAATGGCTTTGATCAGCTTAAGAGTATAACCTACAATTAATACAGACCAGTATCACGGCAAAGCATGTAATTAGAGCCTTGTCAGTGTCTTTGGCTCGCCTATAGGCGTGAAAAATACATGCATGTATGAAGGTACTACACCAGCAGGGGGCGCGCAAGGTAGTCCTGCAGAACTCCCACAACAGATTACAGCACTGTTTGGGGTTCTGCCTCACACTCTGCCGCTTCCAAAATATAAAGCAAACTTTGTTGCTTTTGTAACTTTATTAGCTAGACGTCTGATTTTGCTTAGGTGGAAGTCAACTGCACCCCCCTCTCATCCCGCATGGATCAGGGACATTCTGTATTTTGTTAAAGTTGAAAAAATCAGGTGCTCTGTAAATGGCTCACTTGCCAAATTTGATCAAACCTGGGGCCCCTTTTTTATACACGTTAAAAAGTTGGAGTTTACTGTCATTCCAGAGTAACAGTCTCTCATGCACAGATGGTGGATTTGGAATGTATCATTCTGTATTATGTAAATTTAGTATAGATTTTTTTTTCTTTTCTTCTTGGTGACCAATAGGTACGTTTTGTGTTGTTTTTGTGTTGGTGTTGTTTTTTATGTTTCTGTCATTGGATTGTGCAAGATCTTGTTCTTCTGCATACTATATTTGACACAATATCAAAGCGTGACAAATTACGTTTTGAACACCTGTATGTTGTTGAAAAAACTAATAAACAAATCTGAAAAAAAAAAAAGAACTCCCACAACAGCGCTATAGAGAGCGCCAGGGATGACGTATTTTTGTAGTCGGAACGCGGAAGTCCCGGACTTCCTGGTTCTTCACTGTTTCTGCCTATGGGATTTTTTAATGGGTTTTTGCCGCGATGCTTCAAATAAGGTCTCTGGGCAACGCAAGCTTAATCAAACGCAAACCAGTGTTCAGCCGGATAATCTTCACACATGAGGACCACTTTCATGAGTTTTGAAGCGTAAATGCGAGCCCTAGAAGTAAAAAGCTTGTGCTAAGCTAATCCAGAACTACACACAGTGTCGCATAGGCTTCCCGGTCACGTCACCACTCAACCTGGACTGTTGTTGATGTGTGCGCTGCTGTGCACTGATTGCCCCGGGCTGAACCAGGTGAGGGAAAGAGAATTTCCGTGTTCGTTCATTGAAGTGATGACGTTATTGATGTATAATATCCCCGTCGACTCAACAGTGTAGTAGCCGTTTGCTAGCTAGCCGCCCTTTTAACGGCATGTAAAAGCTTAAAAACTCATAAAAGTGGTCCTCATGTGTGAAGATTATCCTACTGAACACTGGTTCGCGTTTGATTAAGCTTGCGTTGCCCAGAGACCTTATTAGAAGCATCGCGCCAAAAACCCATGGGATGATGGGATCCATAATAACGCCCCACAATGTCTGAAAGCGACGCCACGGAGCTGCGACATATAAGTACGCCGCTGACAAGGAAGGGAGAAGGAGTGGGATGGGCGGATCGGCAGCGTGCTTTCAACTGAGAGAGCAAGTGAGAGATGCAGGTTCGATTCCCGACATTTTTAACCCCAAACCATAACCCCAACTAAGTTGTTTTACTAGCCTAAACATAACCAGGAGACACGGCACCGTTTTCAACCAAGAAACTAAACACAAACACGCACACTCACACGCGCACACGCACACGCACACGCACACACACACACACACACACACACACACACACACACACACACACACAGTGAAAACAATACCAGCCACATAGATCATGCCATTGTGCAGTACACCAGCTAAATTCTCATCTTGTCATAATTGCTGGTTAAGCTGATCGCCTGCAATATAAATTCATAGCAGGCTGCTTGAATTGAAACCCCTTGGGCCCTTCTTGATCTAACTTCTTTCTCTCTCTTTAAAAGAAGAAAAAAAGATCTAAACTAACCTTAACTTGTACCACTGTTCCTTCAGAAGTTGTAGTTATCATAGACTGTGTTACATAGTTGATTGCTATCTATAAATTCAGCTCACAGTGGCTGGACTCGTGGGGCTGGGGCTGGGCGGCGCTGTAAACAGGAAGTTGTAAATACAAGGAGCCCCCGGGAAGCCGTAAACACGAGCCCTGTTCAGCATTTTCAAAGCGTGACAATGGCACGGTATGCGTCGGGCCACGGTGGCGCAGTGGTACCACTCTCGCCTCACAGCAAGAAGGGTCCTGGGTTCAATTCCCACCTGGGAATCAGACACTGGGGGCATCTCTCCCCGTGCCTTCGGGGCCTAGTGCCCAGGTGGGCTATCTTGTGAAAAGGGTTTTTTCTGTGTGATGTTTGCATGTTCTCCCCTGGGGTTTTCTCCACATACCATTTGGACCCCCACTATAAACATGCAGAAGATCATCATCTGACCAGCGGCGGTTGGAATAAGTTGGTCCCTGGGCACTTAACTGCAGCTGCCCACCGCTCCTGGCCTGATCCATGGAGGAGGACGAGCCAGGATGGGTCAAACGTGGAAGACAAATTTCACAGCGTCTCTGAAACGTGTGTGTGTGTGTGTGTGTGTGTGTGTGTGTGTACTAGCCACCGTGCACATGTGTGCAAACAAAATAAACAAATAAAAAATAACTACCTAAAAACAACACCTTCCCTTTGCAGAGAAGGACTGCTTCTGTAGCTCAAGGTTGAGGAGATATAAATAGCCCTTTGGCAGGAATGAGAGAGAGAAAAAAACACCAGGGATGATTGTTGATGAATATGTAAAATGGCCGTGGGTGTCACCTCTAGGTAACACAAGGGCCAACGGAGCAGCTGGACATTGTGCTCCTAGTGACGAAACCTCCATATGGGGGACCATCTGAAAATGCAATTGTGTTAAAGAGTCAACAGAGCAGGGTCCACCCACGCAAATGAATCAGTAATGGCAGTAAAGGAAGAAGACGGGCCTTTGGGCATTTTGAATCAGCTTAGGAGTTATAGGACAGATATCAAATGGGAATTTAGAGGAGTACTAAAGAAAAAAAAGATCTGTCCTTAAGGTAGGCAGTGAGATCATTGGTGTTAAAATGTGTCAAATATCAGATAATTATGACATAAGAGATGTCAGGATACTAGCCAAGTATAAGGACGATACTGCAACACACACACACACACACACACACACACACACACACACACACACACACACACACACACACACACACACACACACACACACACACATATTATGTGTCAATGATGTAGCTGATATTTGCAGTTGAGGTATTTAATGTGTAAAGTGTGCAAGATTATTATTTTTAATTAATTCTTTATTTTTATTTTGTTCCATGTATTCATCAATTGTGCACCAGAGGACACCGGGGGTGTTTGGACTAACAAACTCAACTGAATTATCTTACGGTTGTTGTCAGTCACTTTTGGGAATCTGATTGATGCGTCATCCAAAACCGAGCGCTACTGTAGCACTATCTGGGTCCGGGACATTTAGCCTCGAGGCATACAACAAACAGGAGGGCATCAGGACGAGGACACTCACCCAAAAGCAAAGACATCTGACTGTTTGGAGAAGGGAAGTTTGTCCTCCTCTGTTTCAGGAGAGAGCTGTTGGATGATTTCCGGGGCCAGGTGACACAGCCAGCCGCTGGGGATCCTCAGTTTGTCTTCCCTCCTGCTGCAGAGTGGAAAAACACCCAGATGTTCCAAACTTACACAGTGTGCAGAGTGGGAAAACACCCAGATGTTCCAAACTTATACAGTGTGCAGAGTGGGAAAACACCCAGATGTTCCAAACGTATACAGTGTAGAGAGTGGGAAAACACCCAGATGTTCCAAACGTATACAGTGTGCAGAGTGGGAAAACACCCAGATGTTCCAAACTTACACAGTGTGCAGAGTGGGAAAGCACCCAGATGTTCCAAATGTATACAGTGTGCAGAGTGGGAAAACACCCAGATGTTCCAAACTTATGCAGTGTGCAGAGTGGGAAAGCACCCAGATGTTCCAAACGTACACAGTGTGCAGAGTGGGAAAACACCCAGATGTTCCAAACTTACACAGTGTGCAGAGTGGGAAAACACCCAGATATTCCAAACTTATGCAGTGTGCAGAGTGGGAAAACACCCAGATGTTCCAAACTTACACAGTGTGCAGAGTGGGAAAACACCCAGATGTTCCAAACTTATGCAGTGTGCAGAGTGGGAAAGCACCCAGATGTTCCAAACGTATACAGTGTGCAGAGTGGGAAAGCACCCAGATGTTCCAAACTTACACAGTGTGCAGAGTGGGAAAACACCCAGATGTTCCAAACTTATGCAGTGTGCAGAGTGGGAAAGCACCCAGATGTTCCAAATGTATACAGTGTGCAGAGTGGGAAAACACCCAGATGTTCCAAACGTATACAGTGTGCAGAGTGGAAAAACACCCAGATGTTCCAAACGTATACAGTGTGCAGAGTGGGAAAACACCCAGATGTTCCAAACTTATGCAGTGTGCAGAGTGGGAAAACACCCAGATGTTCCAAACTTACACAGTGTGCAGAGTGGGAAAACACCCAGATGTTCCAAACTTATATAGTGTGCAGAGTGGGAAAACACCCAGATGTTCCAAACTTACACAGTGTGCAGAGTGGGAAAACACCCAGATGTTCCAAACTTATGCAGTGTGCAGAGTGGGAAAACACCCAGATGTTCCAAACGTATACAGTGTGCAGAGTGGGAAAACACCCAGATGTTCCAAACTTATATAGTGTGCAGAGTGGGAAAACACCCAGATGTTCCAAACTTACACAGTGTGCAGAGTGGGAAAACACCCAGATGTTCCAAACTTATATAGTGTGCAGTCTTTCAGAGTAGGAAAGCACCCAGATGTTCCAAACGTATACAGTGTAGAGAGTGGGAAAACACCCAGATGTTCCAAACGTATACAGTGTAGAGAGTGGGAAAACACCCAGATGTTCCAAACGTATACAGTGTGCAGAGTGGGAAAACGCCCAGATGTTCCAAACGTATACAGTGTGCAGAGTGGGAAAACACCCAGATGTTCCAAACTTATACAGTGTGCAGAGTGGGAAAACACCCAGATGTTCCAAACTTATACAGTGTGCAGAGTGGGAAAACACCCAGATGTTCCAAACTTACACAGTGTGCAGAGTGGGAAAACACCCAGATGTTCCAAACTTACACAGTGTGCAGAGTGGGAAAACACCCAGATGTTCCAAACTTACACAGTGTGCAGAGTGGGAAAACACCCAGATGTTCCAAACTTATATAGTGTGCAGAGTGGGAAAACACCCAGATGTTCCAAACTTACACAGTGTGCAGAGTGGGAAAACACCCAGATGTTCCAAACTTATGCAGTGTGCAGAGTGGGAAAACACCCAGATGTTCCAAACGTATACAGTGTGCAGAGTGGGAAAACACCCAGATGTTCCAAACTTATATAGTGTGCAGAGTGGGAAAACACCCAGATGTTCCAAACTTACACAGTGTGCAGAGTGGGAAAACACCCAGATGTTCCAAACTTATATAGTGTGCAGTCTTTCAGAGTAGGAAAGCACCCAGATGTTCCAAACGTATACAGTGTAGAGAGTGGGAAAACACCCAGATGTTCCAAACGTATACAGTGTAGAGAGTGGGAAAACACCCAGATGTTCCAAACGTATACAGTGTGCAGAGTGGGAAAACGCCCAGATGTTCCAAACGTATACAGTGTGCAGAGTGGGAAAACACCCAGATGTTCCAAACTTATACAGTGTGCAGAGTGGGAAAACACCCAGATGTTCCAAACTTATACAGTGTGCAGAGTGGGAAAACACCCAGATGTTCCAAACTTACACAGTGTGCAGAGTGGGAAAACACCCAGATGTTCCAAACATATACAGTGTGCAGAGTGGGAAAACGCCCAGATGTTCCAAATGTATACAGTGTGCAGAGTGGGAAAACACCCAGATGTTCCAAACTTATACAGTGTGCAGAGTGGGAAAGCACCCAGATGTTCCAAACTTATACAGTGTGCAGAGTGGGAAAACACCCAGATGTTCCAAATGTATACAGTGTGCAGAGTGGGAAAACACCCAGATGTTCCAAACTTATACAGTGTGCAGAGTGGGAAAACACCCAGATGTTCCAAATGTATACAGTGTGCAGAGTGGGAAAACACCCAGATGTTCCAAACTTACACAGTGTGCAGAGTGGGAAAACACCCAGATGTTCCAAACTTATACAGTGTAGAGAGTGGGAAAACACCCAGATGTTCCAAACGTATACAGTGTAGAGAGTGGGAAAACACCCAGATGTTCCAAACTTACACAGTGTGCAGAGTGGGAAAACACCCAGATGTTCCAAACGTATACAGTGTAGAGAGTGGGAAAACACCCAGGTGTTCCAAACGTATACAGTGTAGAGAGTGGGAAAACACCCAGATGTTCCAAACTTATACAGTGTAGAGAGTGGGAAAACACCCAGATGTTCCAAACTTACACAGTGTGCAGAGTGGGAAAACACCCAGATGTTCCAAACTTACACAGTGTGCAGAGTGGGAAAACACCCAGATGTTCCAAACTTATACAGTGTAGAGAGTGGGAAAACACCCAGGTGTTCCAAACGTATACAGTGTGCAGTCTTTCAGAGATTTATCCAGGTTTGCTGATTTAATCATGCTGCCAAGCTATCAGAGAAGAAGTTATTACATTACCTAAACATTAAGATAAGAGAAGAGACAGTGATATTGCTTTTCAATGCTTGGCTGTGAGCCTTTAGATGGCACAGAATCGCCCGCTCTCGCTCAACAGCATTACAGCATCAACATCGACTGTATACCAGTATTATGAACAACCTTCTAAGGCAGACCTGGGCATTATATGTCTGTTTTCTGTGATTTTCAATATAACACATGCTGAAGAATAAGTGCACAGTATGTTTTCTATAATTTAATCTAGTGATAAAATTAGAGTTCATGGCATGAAGTTTTCTTTGGCCCTCGGCAACAAACTGGGTTTCTCATGTGGCCCCCCAGGAAACTTAATTGCCCACCCCTGTTCTAAGGGCTCATAAAGCTGACAGTTACAGGCTATAATATTAACAATAATGCCAAAAGTCAAAAAAAATATGTTTTTGGCCCTGTTCGTGTTTGACATTGTTGTGGAATTGATTTTAATGGTTAGGACCATTGTTTAATCATCGTCCAACAGGTTTGGAGTGCTCTACATTACAGTAGCTTACCGTACTTCACTCATGACAGACTAGTATAAAGATTGAAAATAACATTTATTGATACAACAAACACGATTCAAGTTTGGCATATGGCTCCATGATGACACTCCTCCTGCGATGATGGGGGGAGGGCGTCAGGAATGCATAGAATAGAAATCCCCCCCTGGGGAATCCCTCTGGAGCCATGACGTTGGTGGTGGCAGGGGAGGAGGTGGGGCCAAACAACTGGTACACACGCTCTTGCCCTAGTCCTAATAGACCCTTTTCATGGGGGCCATTTTGTGTCACAGAGTGCAAAAGGGAGTTTCCACGTCTGGTCTATTTTTGACGCGAGTGGCCGCGTGCAGCCAGGCATGACGTCAGTACAAGTTGTGAGCGAGCACTTCTGGTGTGAATGGCCAGGCTCCTGCTCCATGCTTCCCTGGCGCGCCGCATCGCTTCTGTTTCCAGTGTGTCTGCGCCGTCAGACCATGCGTTATAGATTGTCTAAATAAGGCCCATAGTGTTACTACTTACTCACACATATTCCTGTACTCTTATTGAACTTGGTGAAAAAAGTGTGTTGACGTGTGTGTTGAGAAGTTACCTGCCAGCCTGCAGAACCCCAGATATGGTGAAGAGTCCAAAATCAGTGATGACTACTTTGCCGTTGTCGTAAAACACATTCTTGGACTTCATGTCTTTGTGTAAGATTCCCTTCGCGTGGAGGTAGCCCATCCCCTGCAGACAAATATCACAGAGGTTTTTCCTTACGTGACATTCCTGCAAAAACGGATACAGGTAGCTATCACAGAAGTCCTATGGGCAATCAACGGCTTACCTTGACCATCTCCTGTGCAATCTGTCGGGTCTTGTTGACATCCAGAACCACCTTGGCATCGCGCACCACAGAGTACAGCGTCCTGCCTTTACACAAACTGAGAGAAGACAGGGGAATATTCACGGATTTAGACGACAGGATTAGATTTTATATTATGATGTCGACATTTCTGATCATTTCGTGACAATTACAGGATTTGACTAAGTTTACAAGAGAATCAAAGCAGAATTTGTCCACACCTTGCTGAGCAAATCAGTGTGATGACTGTACTACATAATTGCACGTTTCCGTTATGTTGCATGTTCCTTCCTGACTCACTGATGATATCCAATCTCACAAATAGCAACATTCAGTGATTCATTTGGCTTTGGAAATAGTGCAATTTCTCTGGCTGATTAGTGGCATTCAGCATAGGCAAGAATGTATAGTAAATTACTTTTTCACTGTTAAACTCATAACTCACAGTAAAATAAATACTGGTAATTTACATCACAAAAATGATCAAGTGCAAACATTGAGAGTGTCAGTGATTATGGAATATTGTAGAAGTTCCCCTCTGTGCTTCCACAGGTTGTTTGTGTTTGGCATCAATGTTTAGCATGTTTGCTAACGTCATTTTCCCGACATACTGGCTCCATAGCTTGCAAAACGACATAGCCCGACATACAGTAGCTTGCAAAATGCATAGCTTACAAAACATAGCCTGGTATTTGCTAATATGGCTGGTAGGGTTGTCAAAAGTATCGATAGTATCGAAAATATCAATACTGAAAATTTGTATCTGATACAAGACTCATTTGCAACAGGTATCGATAGTATCGATAAGTATCGATACAAAAAATTTGAAACGGATACAATACTCATTTGCAACAGTTTCGATACCATCAGTGCTTTCTTTTAATGAAAATCACTGATTTTTCCCTCCCTATCATTGGTGGGTATCTGTTGCTTCAACAAGCTAAACGTGTTCTGATAGGCTGATAGCTAGAGCAGGGCTAATCTGCTGTCTAAATTCAAAGTTTGGTCAGGCCTAGATTATGGAAAAGTGTGCGTCTGTCCGTCCATCTGACTAACTTTATTTTTATGCCTCTTGATGTGTCATCATCCAACCCATTCCCGTGGTATCGAGTATCGATATTTTCCTGGGTATCGGTATCCAAGTAGAAATTATAGTATTGTGACATCCCTAGTGGCTAGCGGTTACAAACGGGAAGGTCTCGCACTGAAATTTGGCAGCGCATCTCTTCTTCTTGGGGCGTGTTTGACTGCGGTCCTCTGTGCGGGTTTCTGCTCGCGGGAAGTGAGCGGAGGTTTTGAAAACTCCACTTTGTCCGCCCAGCCACGTACGCGTCAACATTTCGGGGTGTGCACGGACAGAAGGAAACCGTCCGCATGGGAGCCTTGCGGAGGGGCGTGTCTGCTGATTTGACGTCACTAGTCCGCACGGACACTCGCGGTCCTCGCCGATGTGGGAGGTATAATTCCAGCTTTACTGTGCACAAGGTTGTCTGCATCTGTTACACTGCACTTTGAAGTGTTGCTGGAGGCGGTGTCATATTCCTGGGCGGGGGTATTAATAACGACGACCCCCCCCCCCCCCCCCCCCCGCCTCACACCTGAAGCCCTCCGCCCCCTGTGTCTCCTCCATGCAGGTGACCAGCAAAGGACCTGAAGCCAAAAAGTCATGCATATTCATTGCCGACGCCGCGCCGACAAGCAGCCACATCTTAGTCGCTCTCTCTCCCTTGGGCTTTTTTTTCTCCAACACTGAAGTGCGTGCGCCTTATGGCATCGGCCCCGCTACCTTTCACGTAAACATGGCCTCTTGCGACATCAGCCGCTGCCGTACCCTTTATACAACCTCTGAAAGCAGGACGTGAAGAAGCCAAACCGAGGGGAGCAGCAGCAGCTCTCCACGGCACCCAGCTAAAGAAAAAGCTAACGAAGTCGCCTAAACACTCTGAAAGTCACCTCCTTGCCTTGGGAAATAGCTGAATATTTATGCTATATAGGTGAAAACCCAGCAGTGGCAGCACAGATGACTTCATAATCTGTATGCTGGGCTAAATCGATCCAAACACAGTCACTCGTGAGGGATGACACACACAAAAAAGGAGGAGGAGGGGGGGGGGGACCAATCAATATTTATGTTTCCACTGCGGCCTGAACGCCATTGTCCAGAATGAGTCACTTTCACCTCACTTAGATTCCATTTTGCACGTTTGCCATGTCGTTCAGTAGCTCCCCTGTAGTCACCGCAGTTTCACCCGTCGCCATTTGTAATCGAGCAGCTCATGCTATGGGGTTGACATTTTTCTAGTAGACACTAATAATAAGCTATGAGATGGCCTCTGGCAGGGAGTTGCATTCATTGTTCTTCTCTGACTGATTAAATGAAGATAATCAATCAACCGATTAATTAAGATGACAACATGATGATGATAGCATGATTCTAAAGAAATAAGTACAATCAATGTGAATGTATTTCACATCGACTGATCCGTGGAGCGGAACAGAATAGTGAGTTCATGTGACCGGGATTGTTTTACCAGGCTAAGATCACAAGTCCTATTTGCGATACTACGCATCTGGTTTCCGAACCTACTGCATATCTTACACCTGCAGTCTTACCTGGTGATGATGGCCAGGTGCGGCGGGCTCATGCAGACGCCCATGAACAGCACCACGTTCTCGTGGCGCGTGTTGCGGTAGGCCATCACCTCCCGCTTGAAGGCCTTGAGCTGGTCCTCGTTGTCGCGCTCGATGTCGATCAGGCGTATGGCCACCTCGCCGTGCCAGCGCCCGTGGAACACCTGGCCGAAGCGGCCCTTGCCGATCATCTCGCCGATCTCCAGCTGCTCGAAGGGGATGTCCCACTCCTGCAGGAAGATGCTGGTCTGGCTGGCCTTGCGCGGGAAGTTGCGAGCCGACAGGAGCGACAGGTTCATCTCCTCGAACTCGTCGCCGGAGTCCTCGTCGTTGCCCTCCTCATTCTGCATTAGGGCGAAAGTTTGCTAGTTATGTGTACATTGCTGTGCATTTCACAGATTAACAGATTACATTGCTGTGCAGTTCACAGATTAACAGATTACATTGCTGTGCAGTTCACAGATTAACAGATTTGCAGGTGTGGGGAAAGAGGAGACAAGCCCAAATATTATCACATTCAGCCACCAGGGAAGTCCAAACTGTTAAAACTCCATCCAAAATACATTTAAAATACATTTAGAGTCACTGTGAAACAGCATTTTCTGTGATTTGACGTATTTCCTTTTGAAACAGGATGTTGAGGTGTGACATAACACAGAGGGGTCATTGAGAGGTATAAACCAATAGGATGTCCTTTACAGGAAGAAGGTTTTGGAAAGAGTAGAATGGGCCACTTCAAATGCACTGAACCCAAAGAGAGGACTGGAGCACACGATATCGCTGGACAATAGATTTAATAAGACTGATGTTTCGACGCCCACAGCGTCTTCTTCAGAGACTCCGAAAAAGAAGCTGTGGGCGTGGAAAGGTCAGTCTTTGCACCTTATTAAATGTATTTTCCAGTGATATCGTGTGCTCCAGTCCTCTGTTTCCAGTACTTTGTCCTGTTCTGAGAGCACCGACCCCTCTCTGTGGAGGGGCTGAAGCGCAAGAGATTCCTTCTACAGGAAGACAGTTTGATTTGATCCCGGGAGGGGCAGAGGGTGATAGTGACACACAATGAACTAATCACTAAAGATACAAAAATACAAAGGTCATTTTATCTTTCAAAAGACTGTTGTTTGTATAAAAAACAAAACAAGGCAAAATAGTCATTTCTTTGTGACGTTAAGTCATTTCAAAGGTAAACAAAACATCTTGATCTGTTGTTTCCTGTACCCACATCACTTATATGTGTTAATATATATAATGAAATATCCTCATCAAAAAAGATGGATTCAGTACTTCCTTTCAATAATTAACAAGCTGTGACATTGCAGAATTCCACGTGCACAACACATTTGCATGACACCTCTCATGTGTCACGAGCAGTGTTGGGGGTAACTCATTACAAAAGTAACATATTACATCATGTAATATATTACTTTTAGAAGTAACTCAGTAATATAACTTATTACTTATAGGATTTCAGTAATATTATACCAGTTACTTTGTCAAGTAACTCAAGTTACAAATTGAGTTACTTTTTTTAATCAAAGCACATATTTAAATAAAGATACAATCATTTCTGAATCAAACGGTGTGTTTTTATGCAAAACCCCCCCACTATAGAGGACAATAACAAAGGAAAAGAATAAAACGTTGAATTTTGGATTGTTTACACTGACTTGAAGACGGTTTAAATTCTTTTTCGGGATGGTTCTGGGGCAGCGATGTCATTCTGCTGCTGCTGTTATTTTTGTAAAAGTAATGCAAAAGTAGTGTAATAAGTAACAAGTTACTCTACACAGAAAGTAATATTGTAAAGTAACTTATTACTTTCAAATGAATGTAACTAGTAATATGTAGTATATTACATTTTGAAAGTAACTTGCCCAACACTGGTCACGAGAGCCCGACTGCACTGCAAAGTGGCGTCACACAGGGCCAGATACAAACGTCTGGTTATGTGCGTTGGAAATGCTGACTTCTGTTTATGCCTTTGCCAATAAAAAAAAAAAAGTTTTTAAATAGATTAGAATGCACTGCAGGAGTGGAAATGACCTATTCACAGAAATCATTCGAGGCAATCTGCGTCATTTTCTCAAAAATACTGTATATCATCGTGCGACATCAAAGGAATGACGATGACGATCAGCGGAGCTATTTCTGTCCCCTCTTTCGATGCATAGCTTACCTTGTGGTTTCTCTGGGCGCTGAGCCTAAGAACTCCCAAATTATACCAAATGACAGAACAACGCAAATCACTGGAGCTGCTGTGACAGTGACAGCGTTATTATTCAGTCAGCATTCGAACATGTGCGTCATCACAAGTCATTTTCGCAGTGATTATTAATGAGGAGAAAGTGTGGGAGAGGAAACGCAAATAGTTCAACGGCAACACAAAGTAACATGTAGAGAGATCAGAGAGACTCACGTCTGATGTCGGTTCAACTTCGATTTGAAGTAAAGGGTTGCCCTCATTCCTGAAAGCAAGGAGAATGTTTTTGAGGAAAAAGTATACTCTTACACCCTATGCCTACTGATGCACAACTGCACATTCATATGTGTAGCATTGTAAGAAATACACTTTGTGGTTCTCTTGATCTGTTTTCTACAAAGGTACTTTGGTCTTTTTCAGGGACAATTTATGAAATAGTACATTTTCATCGCATATTGGCAGGTAACACTTGATTTATACCACAAAGATTGTTTTGTTTTCAATAATGAACGTGTCACACTTCTTGCCCACTGCTGGAACCTGCTAGCAGTCAGATCGTTGAGGATTTTACGATATTGGTTGTGTTTTTGTTTGTTGTTGATGCCAACAGTACTGTGATCTAGGCTGTCGACCCAGTTTTCCCATTTTTCTGGCCCAGAACAAAGAGCACAAACTGTTAAGCCCACTGCGCAGTGGTGTGCCCCCTTCCTTGCCCCCCCCCCCACCACCACCACCAACACCACCACCACCACCCATACCCCCCTAGTCACTCCACGTACCCACCCCTCGAATCCTGACTCTCTACCACCTTCCTATCCCTACTGTATGGCCCCCTTTCCCAATAAACTCACTAAACATCCATGACTGACTGACTGAGTGTCCTGCTTTTTCCATCCCCCTGACCCCGACGGGGCCAGCTGGCCCAGCGCTGTGGGAAGAAGAAACAATTTCCGGATCAAGTCTCTTACGGCGCCCCCACAGGAGGCAGTAGTCATAATCATGCATGGTGCGGAGACTGCGGACCAATCCAAGGCGGTCGTGGTTGAAGTTAGGCCATGATTAGTCTCTCCCCAGACTCAAATATTACGTTGAATCGCTGCGCTCCGCATACTACATGAATGAGTCTGTACCACTTCACAGCCACTGCTAGGGTTTGAGGGCGTGTCTAGGGGGGTGAAATTGAATGAGTGACAGGTCGTAGCACCAATGAGAGAGTGGTTCGAAAAATGGGCTGCGCCTCCTCCCGTGTTGTCTGATCGCAAAGTCCTTACTGATTGGCCAGGACTGTATCCATCACTGGCATATTATGACTGGCCAAGTGCACGGTTCCCTCCCATTACCACCCGGCTCATGGTGCTGCGTCCCAGACCCAGAGAGAGCTCTGCAGCATGCAGTAACGTAGTGTATCAGCGTAAGAACTCTCATGGGTCTGGCGTCGAGACTAGGCCATGATAGACGCTGACGGACAGATCGTTCATCCAATCACCTGCCAAGTATTCTTTGAAAGTGCCTGCCATTTTCCAAACAGTTTCCAAGGAGGAGTTCCCAGATGCCATCTTTTTTTTTTTTTTTTTTTTCACAGGCATTTTATGAGCTTTCAAGGCCGTTTTTGCCCCGAGTCCCCATTAATTTCTCCCCCCGGTGTGTACACCGCCGCCCACACCACGGGTGGCGGTAACACAACACAAATGATACCCATCCTCCTCCTCCTCCTCCGTCCACACGACCGGCTGTGGAACGTCTAACCTCTCACAAGCTCTCTGTGGTATATTAGCACCGGGTTCACCAGGCGATCCCAGAGTGCCAGCGAAGACCACAGGTAAAGGCAAGCGTATCAAATCATCTGTGATCCCTGCGGTGCTAAGGGCCCCCGACGCCGGGGCCAACCCCGCTCTAATGAGTGGGATCCTGCTGCCAGGTGCCGGGGACTGAGAGAGGCCCTTATTAACCCAGGAGGGACGAGGCCATTAAGGCCAGAGAATCTGCCAGCTGCCACCGCGGGACCATACAACGATGTCGGGAAGGAGCCACGATAGCATTAATTAAATCAGAAGAATATGGCTTTCATAACCGCACTGATGTATTCACATTGGTCAAAAGGCAGAGAGAGAAAGAGACAGATAGAGAGAGAGGGAGAGACACACATACAGAGAGAGAGAGAGAGAGAGAGAGAGAGAGAAGAGGACAGAGAAACTAAAGATAGAGCGACAAAAAGAAAGTGTCGCTCATGGTGCTGCATTTATGCCGCATATAAACGACACACAACTCACCTCCTCTCTCTCTGGGAAATTGGTCACAATGTTCTTTGTGGTTTTCACGAAGTCATACATCAAGGACAGGCTGATAAAAATAGCGGGGACACGTTCGTTCATTTCAATCGAGTGAAAACCAAAACAAGGAAGTCAAGCGCGTGCCGTCTATATAGCCAATCAGACTTGCGTGACACATCGTGACGTAGTCAGCGACACTAGACATTTCACCAGGTAGCAGACACTGCTCGCCGACACTTGAAAGTGTCGACTCAAGTCCTCATTTCTGTCGGCGACCGTTTCAAAAGTGTCGGCAGACAAAGCATAAATTGGGCTTAAGAGAGAGAGATACATACACACACACACACACACACACACACACACACACACACACACACACACACACAACTTTTGGCTCTTTCTCATGCATGGTTAGGTGCATGTTTCCGCCCCTTTTCAGTGATTCATTATGATTAGATTCACTCTCTAAGTATTTCGCTGCAGGTAACTGCCTTAATAAAAGGGTGCATTTTCTCAGCCTTGGAGAAGACAAAGGTAAATAATGTGATACTTTTATTGATCCCTTTAACAGAGTTCTCATTTCGCCTGTACGTACATGACCGTTTGCTCGCAGGGCGGAGCTCGCTACAGGGCCAGTGCCCCTGCGCTGGGAGGGACTCAGTGTCTTGCTTAAGGGCACTTCAACAGCACAAATGCTTGCTGACAAAGGGGCTTTAACCCAGGTCTCTCAACAAATGTAATACTACAAATAATTTTAACTTCATGACCTTTCCATGACACTCCATAACTAAGTGGGAGCGTTTCCATGTTGTAAATGTGTCATTTGTTAATGTTTTCTAAAGGGGGTGAACAGTCATTTTTGGGGGTCGCAAGATGATGTATGGGATAGACAAAAATGTGTTTCTACTATACAAACGTATTGTCATGTGTAAAAAATTAAACATTTAATAAAAAATCTGATTATTTTCATTTTTTGCTTTCTTTCTCATGCGATACTGAATGTCTTGCTCCTCTGGTAGATTAAATGATGTGAAAGGGGACAACTATTTTCTGGATGAACTGTTCACCACTCTGCTGAAGCAGCCTGGAATGAGGGTCGTGGGTACTGTATGCATTGCTTTGTTTTAAGGGGTCATGAGCATTTCAGAACCAATTTCAGAACCATTGCAGAACGAATGAATGTGTGAAATTGGCTGTAAAATACATTCTGGTATATTCCTGTAAAGTGCCAAACATTTCTATTTAAGAATCTATCAAATTCCCTGACGCACCTCTGCAAATTCAGTGATATTCCAGAAATTCCCTGACTAGTGTGAACTGTGAAGACTGCACTACACCCCTCTGCTGCCCAGTATAACCAGCAGCCAGCAGAGTTCATTCAATACTATTTTCAATCACTATGTCTACATCCACAGGCTATGAGGGGTCACTGCATGGTTTGATCAGCATGAAATCAATTCTATGGCTGTTTCAATCAGATGTCTATCCAACTGAACAGTAATGGGAGCTTCAGGAGCGCATGCGGGGTAAGATATTTGCTTTCTCCCCCTCCCTTGTTTGGACGAGCAATAGGGACATAAATCATATTTTAATATAGTATATTATCTAAAATTGAGAATGTGGGCGATATTTATGTTTCAATTCTGCGCCGTTTCAAGTGCGATCGGGCTGAAACCTTCAGGGGGTGTAAAGGGCACCAGTGGGGGTGACCTGACAATGCCGGATTTTTTAATTAGGCTAATTAGCTAATGACGTGATGTCATCAGTGATGGTGTCAAAAGTGATGTCATATGGGTGCACAAACACAAGTAGGCATTGTAACAAGACTGAGTGACGTCAGTAAGGATGGAGCCGGATCTTCGATGTGATGTCATCAGTGACGATGTCATCAGTCATGAGTCATCAGTCAGTCATCAAACTCGGTCTGTTTCAGCCTTTGTCCCACTGATGATGTCATAGACATTTTACAGTCTTATAACATAACTGATGACATCATCATCAGTGGTATCACTCAAGGCAACAGCCTGTGTTAGAATTATGAGCTGCAGTTTCCATCAAGCTATTGCAAATTCCTTTTTGACTGCCTCCTATCATTATATTTTATTGAAGATCAAATTCATCTGTACTTTTTGTCACTCTACTGAAATGGGGAAAAATGGCTGTACTGTAGTTCTTTGCTGCTCAAGCAATTATGGCTGAATAGTCTCACAATGCAGCAGACAGTTGGCACTTTAACCTCTCAATCATGTTACTTCACATCCTGAGTAATACATATGACAGTAAAACATCCAACAGTGCCATTCTATCCAAATATGGAGCTGACTGTCATGTAACAGTATGCACACCCTTAGCTGTTGTCCCAATGTCTGCCATGATGCCTTTATAATCAAATGCAGTCATGTTAGGACATACTCTACTGTCTTGTTTAAATCAAAGCTGACAGCTGGCACACAAATATAGCACTAAGACATCCACAAATGTATTTCTAGACAAATATGTGCATACATCAATGTATAATGTGCATCATACACATAACATTTACTGCCTGTGCCATATAGCCACAATTCACTTATATAAGAATTCATATAATCTGCCTTTTCCACCTTGGACCTTTCTGGGACTGTGTGTCGTCCTGTTGATATTTGAAAAAGGAAATTGAGCGTGGCATTATTTGCTATTGATTAATCCATCCCGATCTTTACACACAGACCATATTCCATCCTTAATTGACCATCAACCTATGGATGGAGACTCCCTTGCTCTGTTTTTTTATATTCTAATCTAATTAGCTAATCTGGGTCGAAAGGCAGTTTGACACTCGTCCTCTCCTTCCGGTTGTTTTCCTGTAAACACTGGCTTCCTCAAAGAGCCCGTGGAAATCCAGTTGGCGTCGCAAGTGTAGCGTGAACTAAAGGCCCTGCTAACATTAGCCTCTCTGTGTTCGTCGTGACGGCTCTCGCATTGCATTTGTCACCCAAATATCTGTGCTCCAATAACTTTGACTTGGCCTCTGCTCTGACCAATGGCCACAGAGAGAGGAGAGAGGGAAAGAGAGAGGGAGTGTGGGAGGGAGACAGACAGATAGGATAGAAGAGAGACGGGGCTGATCAGAATCAGAAGGACTTTTTTATCACGCAGTCGTCGCTTTTACATCATGACTCGTGGAGAAGATCCTACTCACCCCGGCTCAGACAGGACGGGGTGCAGGATGACCTGTGGCGCTCTGCTTGGAGGAGCCTCTGGAGCAACATCTGGGAGGGGCGGAGTCACACAGCATCAAGACAACACATTACAACAACACACTCACAATTACGTTCCTTTAAAGCAGTGGTTTTCAAGCCTGGCTCTCAGGACCCTGAATCCTGCAGCTGCTGTGTCGGAGCAGGTAGTGAATTGCAGTGAACTGCAGTTCACCTCATCCCAGGTGTCAAAACCTTCCTGATTAGAGAGGGCTCAAAGTCAAAGCAGCAGGCCTCAGGGTCCTGAGGACCACCAGCTTTACACATCGGTGTCACTCCTTTTCAGAGGAATATTTGGGTAAAGACAATGAATGAATGAATGAATGAGTGTGTTTATATGCACACTAATAAACCGATCATTATCAGATTTCTGGTGTTACCTGATTATTCAAGTGGTCAGCATAAACAGATGTGCTTTATCAGAGGCCGTTGTCAGATTATGAGAAATCCAATAAACACACCTAGCTTTTTGCAGAATCGTCCGTTTTATTCAGCGCACGACCCAATCTCCATGCCCGCTCAAGGACTTCCAGGTGAGTTCCCGCTACTTACTAAAGTGCATGTAAACGCCTAAATCAGATTATTGCCAGTTACCCGATTATTCCCAGTTATCGGATTATTGTGTGAATGTAAACGCACTCAATGAATGAATGAATGAAATCCCACATCCTACTTGTAATTTATAATTGCCTTTAGGAGGCGGCTGACATAAATATTTTCCCCAAGTGGCAGATCGCATTTATGGCAAACTGAAAATGATGTGTGAGTGCTGCATTAGTTCCGGTTACAGCACAATGCAGTAGTGTGGCCTCATAGGCATTGCAAGCGTTTAATGACTTGTTAGGACCACTTATAGACAGACATGCACCTGTAAAAAAACAAACTGTGAGAAATGTAAGGGCCCCATGGTTAGACCAAGAACTTAAAGAGCATATGGAGCAGAGAAATAAGGCAAAGGCAGAAGCAATCAAATCGGCTGATGTGTCACAATGGAAGGTCTATAGGAAGTTAAGGAACAATGTAACAAAATTGAATAAAATAAAAAAAAAGACTTACTATCAAGATAGAATAATAGATGCGAGAATGGACAGTAAGAAAATATGGAATATCCTAAATGAACTAATGGGAAGAAGTAGTAGACCAATTCCATCTTTTTTGGAAGCTGATGGAAATATTCTCACTAAACCAGTAGAAATGGCTAACTATTTAAGTTATTTCTTTAATGACAAAATCAAGAAACTGCGGGACGGTATGGATAACAGAAAAGAAAAAGATTACATTTCAAGTAAATTAATAAAGGACAGAATAATGAATCATAAATTGTGTAGTTTTCAATTTGAGGACATTACTGGAGATACAGTGGAGAAACTCCTGCGGGCAGCAAAAGAAACACCGTCAGGTATTGATAACCTGGATGTAAAGCTACTTAAACCTGTAGCAGATTTGGTTGCTCTGCCTATTGCTTTTATTATTAATTTAAGTTTTCACAAACATAGTTGTTCGTCAGAGTGGAAAATTGCCAAGATTATTCCATTACCCAAAGACAGTAAAGAAATATTTTCAGGAAAAAACAGTCGACCAATAAGCTTACTACCAGCTCTGAGTAAGATCATGGAAAGAATCGTATATGAACAAATCCAAGGGTATTTCTGTAATAATAATTTAAACACTGTATTTCAACATGCATATAAAAAGGGACACTCCACAACTACAGCATTAACTCAAATGACGGATGATTGGTTGAGAGATATAGATAAGCAAAATTTAATTGGTACTGTATTATTAGATTTTAGTGCAGCTTTTGATATATTGGATCATACACTCTTATTGAATAAATTAAGCTGTTATGGATTTGAAGATTCTGCAAAGAAATGGATTAAGAGTTATCTAACCAACAGGAAATGCTCTGTTTATTTGAATGGTAGTTACTCTGAGATGAGAGCTGTGGATATTGGGGTGCCGCAAGGAAGCTGTCTTGGGCCACTTTTATTTTCTATTTTCACAAATGATTTGCCGTTGGTTCTGAATTCTGCCACCATGGTTATGTATGCTGACGATTCCACAGTATATGCTTCAGCAAACACAGTAGAAGAGCTGGAGGGGGTGTTAAATAAAGAATTAAAGTTAATTATGGAATGGGTAACAGGAAATAGACTAGCTCTTAATATTGAGAAAACGAAATCAATGCTTTTGGGCTCAAAATACAAGTTGAAATATGCACCAGCTTTGAACTTAATTATAGGAGATAAACATATAGAACAAAAGACAGAGGTGAAGTTATTGGGATTAATTATTGATAACAGAATGTCGTGGAACAGCTACATTGATCAGAAGGTGAAAAAAATGGGCAGAGGCATGGCAGTAGTAAGACACTGTAAAAAATGTATGCCCAGATACCTGATCAAACAATTAATTCAGGCGCTAGTTCTGTCACATCTAGATTACGGTGCAGTCATCTGGTCCAATACAACACAAAGTAATCTGAACAAGCTACAAGTAGCCCAAAATAAAGCAGCTCGTATAGCTCTGAATTGTCCATATAGAACAGCTGGCATGGAAATGCATAATCAACTCGCCTGGTTAAATGTCAAAAGTAAGTTACATTACTCACTTGTGTCTTTCATTAAAAAAATTATTTTACATAAAATCCCAGAAGTACTCTATAATAAACTAACATTCTTTTCAGATGAACATCAGCACTGTACGCGGCAGGCATCAGAGGGTCGATTTAGGCTGCCTCCATGCAGAACAAATTTAATAAAAGGAACGGTTCACTACAGAACAATGGTGGCATGGAATTCACTACCAAGCTTTTTAGTATTAAATAGTAACAGAAGTTGCTTTAACAAAAAATTAAAGATGTATCTGTTTACATATGGGATACCCTGAAAACAATTGTGTTTTTCACTGGTGAATTGAGCTATCCTATGATCACAAAGGTAAGGAGAGTTATGTTTTTTGTCTCTCCACTTTTCTTTCTGTATTGTTTTGTATTTATTTACTAAGTTTTCTTCAACTAAGAAGTAAATAATAGAGCTACTGTATGTATGTATGAATGTTATGGAAGTTGTATTGTCTGTATTGTGTTTAAGATGAAAAAAATTGTTTAAGAGTATGATATGAGGACCCCAGGAAGAATAGCTACTGCATATTTGCTGTATCTAATGGTGGATCCAAATAAACAAACAAACAAACAATAGTGGCCTATGACTGACTACGTTGTTATGCGGCTCATAGAGATAGCCGACTTAATTTGATTGAAATGCCTTTTAAAAAAGCACACTCGTGTGTCTGTATATCTGAAATAACCAGAACCTGTGTTCGCGGCGACGCTACCACTCCATCTTGTGCAGCCTATTCATGCTCTCTCAATTACACCTCATTCTTCTTCTTCTCTCACCCTACGAGCTGTGTCTGCTCTAATAGCCTGCCTAGTAAGGGAAGACGACAGTGTGGTACCAATATGTATTCGACAAGGCACCGGCCAAGGGTCTGGACATAGGCGAATCATTAGGGGGGGTCCAAATGAGACGCGCTCAGAGGGGTGTGAGTGGGGCGCTGAGAGTTTAAAAGCAGGGCCGAGGTGAGGAGACGAACATCACGACAACATCAAGAGGGCTCTGCTCCTTGTCCTGACCCTGGTGGGCCAGTCGCAGTGCATTATGGGTAGGGGTAATGACCCAGTGCAGTATGAGGCACCTACCTGGAAAGATGAACTGCTGCTTGTATTTGAAGTAACTGGAGGCTGGAGGGAAGAGACAAAGGCAGAGCTGGAGTGGGATTTTGGAGTGGTGGCGTGGTCTCTCGGCGGATTTCGACATTCACTGCTTGTCAGTGCACTATTCAGATTTGAGTGATTAAGAAGACACGGTTTCGCTTCGGAAGTTCAGCTTTGCCTCGTAGAGAACCTCTCAAAAACGTCTTATCTTTTCTAGTTCAAAGGCAAAAATTGTTTGGATTAACCATCTGACTGGCTACGCTGCATACTGACACTAAGACAAATCCCTCGTATGTAATCTTGCATATTGTGGCAATAAAAGTGATTCTGATCTAATATGGGACCTGAACACATGAAAATGGATTGTTATTCAAGCCATCAGGCAATAGGCTGACAGGTAAGTACTAAATGCTACCCTACCAATGAAGTGTATTTTGGGCTTTCTTTGTGAACAGTGTCCTGTTCTGAATATTTTATTACTTGTGGTGTTTCTGTGATAAAGGTATTTCTCACTGTGGGGTTAACTAAACAATATTACCATACCTCCATAGATCCAGTCTGTGTGGGAACGCCCACAAAACATTACTACGGCTGGCTACTGCGAGACTAGACGGTGGGGTGAAAACCCCATATATCTCAATGGGCTGACTCACCAAAGGAAGGTGCTGCGGCTCTACACTACAGGATTGGGGATTCAAGAGCATGTACATAGACGTCTGTTCAGATGTGCGTTCATTGTGGGGGTTGAATCTCCGATCCTGTCTGCCTGGGCTGGGCTAGCAGCTAAATGCTAACTATGCTGAATGGGGAGAACGGGAGGATTTCCCCCATGCTGCTGACCCATTGACGAGACACCACCTGAATGTATACTAAATTTGAATGTGAGTGTATTTGGCTCATGTGGCTACACTTCTGTGTCCTACCTGTCAAGTTGAAATGTTTCTGCTGTCGCGCCGACTGCGGGGAGGGGTGTAGCGGCGAAGGAGGCGTGGCACTGCTGGGCAGGGGCGGGGCCGGGGAGGATGGGGTGGAAGAGGTGGTGGAGGAGGGGTTACTGCTGGAGTCCGGTTGGTACGGGACTGGGATGTGATCCTGTGAAGAGGTCGACCACAGCAAGATCAAGAGAGGGTTATCCTTAAAAATGTAAAAAATAATTTCTAAGTCTACATAACAAAGTGGGGCTGCAATAAAGAAAATTGAAGAAAAAACAAAAAAACTTGATCAAGTAAATAAATAAATAATTAATGAAAAAAATTGTGCAGCCCTAGCTCCAAATCAATCAATCAATCAATCAATCAAAGTTTATTTAGAGTGCAAAATCACACCGAGGTGTCTCAGTACACTTCACAATAACAACAGAACACTAAAATCAGGTAAAACAATACACAGAGAAATATTACACAGTATAATCATCATCAAATATAGTATCTATCTCAGTAAAGTGACATATCAAGTAACAATAATCATAGCAAATATGACAATAATCATAGCAAATATAACATTCAATAAAGTACTATTGCAAGTCATATGACTGTGCAAATAAATGTGTTTTGAGCCTGGATTAAAAAATTTCGACTGATGTCGCTTGCCTAACACTGGGTGGAAGCTTGTTCCAGAGGTAGGGTGCCCTGTAGGAGAAAGCTCTACTGCCAGCTGACTTTTTTTTGATTAAAGGGACAGTAAGAAGGCCTGTATTTTGGGAACGGAGGGAGCGTGAGGGGATGTACGGGATGATGAGATCTGAGAGATATGAAGGGGCAAGCCCGTGGAGGGATTTGAACGCTAGCAGGAGCACCTTGAAGTCTGACCTGGCCTGGATTGGGAGCCAAATGAGCAGCAAGTGAGCGCTCCATCCCGAGAAAATCTGGGCAACATTCAAATCTTTTGCCACCCTCATCTCTTTGTTATCCTGAACTGGCCCGAGATGGTAAACAAGAGTTTTTCTGTGTGCAATTGACTGACATCACAATACATGACTTCTGGGCTTTCAAATAGCCAGTTTATGAAAGCTTCTCCATTTGCTGTTCCAAACACTTTGTTTCGGGTGGATCTTTCAAGGGGGGAAATCCACCGGCGCTTTCCCAATCACAGTCCATCAGCACTCCCAATGGTTTACGGGAAGCTGTCAGGACCTTGGACAGCAGCAACCGTTCACAGGCAGAGTGAGGCTGGAGGGATGATGGATGCTCAGTAATACCATTCACCATTCACCACTGCTGACTCCGCCTGACAGTCTCTCCCTAGCCAGAGCGCATGGCACATGTCTCATGTCTGTCTAATGCCTTGACAGGGTTGTACCTCAGTCTTACCATTGCCGGAATTGTGTGATGTATACCGTAAATATATACACACAATATATACATATATATATATATATATATAAACGTAAATATCAGAGAGGTCAGATTTTTCAAATTGATCAACTACAAACTCAGAACCCGCAACAGTTTTGGCGTGAGATAAATAACCTGGGGCCTAAGCGACAGAAAAAGATTCCCATGCAGGTGTGGAGTGAAGGGGAATTAACATCAGACCTGGGGAAGGTATTGAAAGTGTGGGAGGAGGCTTTCTCCGGATTATTCTCTAGGAGTCAAGATGTTGCGGGTGTCTCTCCGGTTTTGTCTTTCGGTTTGGAGGGGGGTTACGCCCACCTCAACAGTGTTATTCCTCTAAATGGTGCTGTATGTAGAGAGGAGGTGATGAAAGTCATTCAATCGGCAAAGTTAAAAAAGGCCGTCGGTATAGATGAGCTTTCAAATGAAGTGCTCAAAGACCCTAAGCTGTTTGATTTATTATTTCATCTTTTTCATACTTGTTTTGATCATGGTCTGGTTCCATCTGCCTGGTTTAAATCAATTATAACTCCAATACCAAAATCCCCAAAGGATGACCCCAGGATTCCACTAAATTATCGTGGAATTAGCTTACTAAGCACTGTTTATAAATTATATTCTTCTGTTTTGAATAATAGACTGTCGCATTTCTTAGAGCATAACGGATTATTAGAAGAGGAGCAAAACGGCTTCAGAAAAGGAAGAGCCTGCATTGATCACATTTATGTTGTGACCACTGTAGTTAGGACTAGAATGAAGCTTAAAAAACCCACTTTCTGTTGTTTTATTGATTTCCAGAAGGCGTTTGATCTTGTTGACCACATCCTCCTTAAACACAAGCTTCACCAAATCGGGATAAATGGAAAGTTTCACAAAGCGATTACTGCTATTTACGAAGCCCCTTTGGCTTGCATCAGAGTGAATGATTATCTCACAGAGTGGTTTCCAGCGCCCTCTGGTGTCAAACAAGGGGACATTCTTTCTCCAACCTTGTTCGCAGTTTTCATAAACGATTTGGCTAGAGAAGTTAAACAGCTGGGGAAAGGGGTTTCATGTGGCCAGGTACTCTTAAGCATCCTTCTTTATGCAGACGATATTATTTTGCTCTCAGAATGTGAAGAAGATCTGCAAGTGATGTTGAATTGTGTTAATGAGTGGTGTAACAGGTGGAAGATGTGCGTTAACCAAAGGAAGACACAAATAATGCACTTCAGAAAGCCGGGTGTCGCAAGAAGTCAGTTTGTGTTTTCTATTGGTGACACACAGCTTGAATTCACTGACAAATACAAGTACCTGGGTTTATTTTTGGATGACCACTTGTCTTTTTTGCCTGGTGTTTCTATGTTGGCAGACTCTGCAAGCAGGGCTCTAGGAGGTGTTATAGGTAAGACCAAAGTTCTGAGGGACTTGGGCTATCTTACTTATTCAAAACTGTATCACTCCTGTGTATGCCCTGTGTTAGATTATGTTTCTGGTATTTGGGGCGGTAAACGTTTTCTGTTAAGCGAGCGTATCCAGAACCGGGCAATTCGCTTTTTTTTGGGTCTTCATAAATATGCTCCTCTTCCAGCAGTTAGTGGAGAAATGGGGTGGGACCCTTGTGTGATCAGATGGAAAACCAGTATGGTGAACCTCTGGAACAGATTGCTGGACCTACCATCCAATAGGGTTGCTAGTCAGATTTTCCTCTGGGACTTGTCTGTTGAAGGGGAGTGGGTCTCAGATATGTATGACTTGTTTCAGGAGTGTGGTTTTGGAGAATATTACTCTCAAAGAATGTGTATAAATGTAGAGTCGTTTAAATCTCAGATCCGCGCTAACTGGTTACAATCTTGGACTGAAGAACTATGGCAGAAGCCTAAATTAAGAACTTACTGTTTATTTAAAAATGAATTTAAATGTGAAAAATATGTGATGTTTAATTTACCTAAAAGTAAGAGGTCCTTATGTGCTCAGTTACGATGTGGTATTCTGCCTTTACATATTGAAACAGGCAGATACAGAGGGACGGCGGAGGAGGATAGGATTTGTGAATATTGTGAGCTGAAGGAAGTGGAGAATGAATTTCATTTTATTTTGTACTGCCCCTTGTATCATGACTTACGAGATATACTATTTAAAAAAGTTCACTCCCCTGAGTTAAACCTGTTAGATTTTGAAGAAGGTGCCATACTTGAATTTCTTTTTGATAACATCTTTGCTTTTTCCGAATATATCTCTCATGCGTGGGATAGGAGGAAAAAGATGACATATGATAGTTAATTCATATATTTTACTTAATACACATTGTAGTTAAATCTGTGTTTTGCTGCTGATGCCGCGTGCTGCTGTGTGTGTGTTTGTACGGTTTTGTATTGTTCAAGCACCGTAATAGATATGGAAATAACTGTATGTTGATGTGTCTGATAATCCCATGTGGGATGGGTCATGTAATGTCCTGACACGTAAATAAAATTTTCATTCATTCATTCATTCATTCATTCATTCATTCATTCATTCATTCATTCATTCATTCATTCATTCATTCATTCGACAGAAAGCAGGAAAAACTGACTGTGATGCAAAATGAATGGCAATACTCTTGTTGACTTTGTTGTGTTCTCTGTACCTGGGCTCATATAGAGTCACAAGCACAACATGCGTGAAAGCGTGGTAACATGCAGTCGCAATATTCAACGTCATACTCAACGTCATACGCCATGACGAGAATCTTGTGAATGCAAATTATACCGGTGCCAAAATGCAAAATGCCAGTTTGATGTGCTGATGTGCTGATTGATGTGAGGTTCAAAATATTCAAAGCATGCAAAGATCGGAATTGCCGAGGATATTTTTGGATGGTCCCCCCATGATCTTGCGGGAACACTACTGCCGATGACTCACAATCATTTTCCAGCCTCCAAAATGCAAGAAAGGTGGGCAGTTGGAGAGGTCATATGAGTTGAGGTACATGGCGTGTCTGTTCCTCTTACCTTGTTGATTTTGTTGGTTTTGGGGAGCGTCTGACTGATGTGCAGGTCTGTGTACCTGAGCGGGTTGTTGATGTCACATGGCACTGATTCGGTCCGTACCAGACGAGCTGTGAGTGCAAAGAAAATAAATAATCAATAGAGAGGCAAAAGTGACCGCTTACTTCCTGCTTCAGCACTGTACCAGAGCTTTTCATCCGCCATTTATTTTCCCTTAGACATTTTGTATATATTATATATTTAGAAACAGGAGAGACCACATAACATTTCACCTCAACCAAAACGTTAAAGCAGCTACGAGCAACTTTTTCGATTGTTATTAAACAGTATAATTACAATATTGATGCATCACATCTTACCTATAATAGAAGCTGAGACCAAAGCCGTGTGAATTGGAGATTGCTCCCTTGGATGATTATTAAGTCTGTGTCTGTCTAAACTCGCGTCAACAGGGGGCTCTCTCTCTCTCTCTCCGCCGGCCCGGCTACCCGGAAGTGAAACCCGGAAGTGAAACGCAGCTGCCTGCCTCGCCGTTTGCGCTGCCTAGCAACATAACATAAACAATGTGAACGCCACGCATACTCTCGCGAACATCTCTCGTTATATTCTAACAGGTTTTTTGGAAGTTATTTTGTGGTTATGGCCGAAGTGGCTGCTGCAAACCGTTTCATTTCACTTCCTGATCTTCCCTGGCCACAGACAGCCTACACTGGCCGATTCACTCGGGGCTCAAGCGAGACTACTCTGCCTTGGTCTCGTCGACTATTAGAGGTAAGATGTGATGCATTGATATTAAATTTATACTGTTTAATAACAATCGAAAAAGTTGCTCGTAGCTGCTTTAAAAAAGAAATGCAGATTTAAATAAAATATTTTTTCAATGTAGTTTTTTAAGTTTTGGTCGGAGTGAAATGTTCTATAGTCTCTCCCGACTCTAAATATAGCTGAACCGTTTGGTTCGACGAAGTAAAACTATTTTCATAAGCATTTTACGAAACGTCTATGGGAAAATAAATGGCGGATAAAAATCTCTGGTACAGTGCTGAAGCAGGAAGTAGGCGGTCACTTTGCCTCTCTATAAATCAGAGAACAATTAGAGCACTGTGGGAGACAGGACTCAAAGCAGGTGCCTGCTTGCTAGTTTCGGGCAAATTAGAGTAAACTCTTTATCAGGACTGGCTTCTAATTTAAGAAATGAACAAACCGTTCTGCCTTGGAACACCATCCATTTGTTATCGCATAGACACTTTCCAAGAAAAAATTAGTTTCCTTTAGCAAACTGTGTCATGAAGAAACTGTCTTTAACTTTATTAAAGCAGAGAAGAAGAAGCCTAATTACCTTGAGTTGTTCCTTGGTGATCTTATTTGGAAGAAAATGGGAGGAAAGGCAGAGAAAGGACAAAATAATCTCAGTTGTGATAGCAGGTAATGGGAGTTCTTTCAGTGCTGTCGATGAACAATGCATAACTGCAAGTGGCATTCATCAAACCTGAGTGGCCTAATTAATCAGCTGATAACCTTTACATCTTCCCAAACACCTGTTCAGATTGGCAGACAAATGAGACATTCAGTCTCTTTAGTTGCTCGAAGGACTCAGGCTCATTGAAGCATTATGACAAATAATAGGCACCTTACAGATGTAGGTTAATTGAGACCCCGATTTTGTTCCAGGGTTTAATAATTCAGGGCATGAACGAGTTAAAACCTTTGGCATATTTTGCCTTCAAAGTTTGCTGAGGTGGAAAAAATGACCAAAATATAAATATAATCAAAATATAACCGCCTTCTGGCCTGCCTTTGCTAACCTACTGTCTCTTTACCACAGGCTGGTTAGTAGGACCAGTCATTGCCGGGATTTTCAGTTGGTTTTAGTTTAGGCGGAATACAACACCTACCCTCATAGTAGCCTGGGTAAACCCAGCCCCCAGTGACCTGCTCTCAGGCTTACCCTGCTCACAAGTCAGGACTGAGAACTCTGAGAGCAGGTCACGTGGGGGCTGGGTTTACCCAGGCTACCCTCATACTGCACATTTTTTTCCCATCTTAACAAGTCTCAAATTCTGTCGCAAAAGATTTATTTTCTTACAACACATTTTGCCAATGGAGTGAGATAATCTCAGTTATTTTTTAATGGTATCTAAAACCAGAAGAATAAGGTCACTCCTATGATCAAGATTTCATCTGACACACTGACAACTTGAATTGGATTGGAAACTTTACATCCCAACTTTACAACATTACTTTACATCCCAAATTATTTTCGCAAAAATAGGATTTTAACCATCTATAAGAATGAGTGTGTGTACACAGGCGACTTTCCCTGGATAAATAAAGGTAACAAAAAACAAAACAAAAAAAGACACCTTTGAGGGAATCTCGACCGCCTCGCTGTATGATCAGTAAATGGCAAGGTGGGGCTTCTTTGGTGCATTTGTTGTGGCACTTCAGCCTGAATGCATAAAAAGGAAAGGTACAGTAATGATATATTCAACACAAACATTTATGCTAATAGGGTCATTAATGTAACCAATTAAGGCATGAATTAGCAAATATTTCTATGTCAACATACTTGTTTTCACAATAACACATGGGTGGCATTCATATGAACTCCGCAACATGACAGAGTTATAGTAGCTTCAAGAAAATCAATTGCATATTAATCAGTTTCCTCATTAATATGCACATTTATGGAGCAATGTGCTCCAAAATCTAATCAGATAATCAACTCTGTAAGTATGAAGTTTCCATTATGTATCAATAAACCTTTAAAATCAGGACGTTTTATACGCCTGATTTTCAAAATCACACACTGTTGTCGGGTTATCAGGATATTTAATATCTACAATAATGTCAGGATTTAACATCCAGTAATGTTCAAGATGTCAATTTGCTACTAATAATCGATTTAAAACCATACTGACCACCTCTGTTTTATAAACCATTGAATCTGCTCATTTCACACATATAAAGCACTTACAGTAATCCAAAGCCATACATTGATCATTTAAACTATTTCAGAGCAAAACCAGGCTGAATACCTACTTGCAGTTTTTACATTTGAGTCCAAACAACATTCCCTTTCCACACACTATGCATGTCTGGGACATCCAATACTTGGTGGAAAACCTGTGTGCACAAGAAACACAAAATAGAGCAGGTGACATCGCACCAAACATGAAACCACATTCTGCCCCGTCACATCATCCATATGTATGTGGATTACTGTGAAGGAGAACATTGCTTCTTCTGACCTTCTGCCTCTCGCGACATCGGCTCTTTCTGATAAATGGCTTTTGTTGAAGACGGCCTCACACTCACAGTGTAACCTTTCCACAAGAAGAATGGCCGCCCAAAGAAGCTACCCCAGTGAAAGTGTTTTCCCTCTAATCTCCCTTACATTCTGATTACATCGACGCCCCCTTTTCTCGTCCTGAACGCCCCCCGAGGCGATTGCATGCATTCATGACGGAGGCCATGGGGTTTACATCAACACACTAACACAACAATCAGTCGGTGTGATTTTCTTCTTCTGCGGACTTTGGGCATGTATGGAGAGACTGAGTGGTTTTGAGTGTGTAGGATTATTGGCTGTATTTACCGAAGCGCCGCCTGGATGCCAGCAGTGGGTCTGGCTGGCCCCGGCTAATGACAGGTGACTAATGCAGGTTGACAGAAGCCACATCTCTTTATTAGCTCCCTCCTTAGTGTCATTTGAACGGAGCCATGCGGCATAATTCAGTCCAGCCCCTGACCCCTGCTTTTTAGTTGCCTCCACTGACAAATCTGAAAGTTGACGCGACGTTAAGAGTGGATTCTGTGTGGAGACAAATTGTTCTCAGCGCAGAGAAGGGCCCTGAAGGCATATAGTCAAAGTGCCGCATTGTATATTAACGACGCAAACGCAGTTATCTTAACGGGCCAAAAAATGCGATCAAGAGCAACACATTCAAACATACAAACATAAATATGCAAATCGGCACGTCAAGGACATTGTCGGATGGAAGAATGGCGTCTCTCTCGAAACCAGCCTTAATCTTCAAATAACGGCTCCGTAAGTGACATTTGCAATGGGCTCGGCTCCGTGTGATGAGGCATTCGAGCGCGAGCGTGCAAGCCTTCTCTTTCCACCTCGCTGACTTCCAGCAGGCGGACGCCCACGTTCTGAGATCCCACGACTCATACGCCATTGTTTTACTTTTTAGATCACTGGCATGCGGAGTCACACGGCGAGAGAGGGAGGGAGGGAGGGAGGGAGGGAGAGAGAGAGAGAGAGAGCATGGAGATGAGTTACGCAAGAGCCCTTGTTTAATTGGCCTGGCATTCTACCACACATGTACAAGTACTACACGCAGATAGGCAAACTCACACCCGCTCGCCCACACTGTGCTTTTAGCCTACCTGTGTTTTATCGAGTTTCCCAGATCTCTTCGGGGAATCTGTGGGGACCAGCGAGGCACTGAGAGAGTGTCTGGAGAGAGGGACAGAGAGAAAGATGGATGGATGGAGGGAGGGAAGGATGGGAGGATGGGTGGGTGGGTCGGATGGGTGGATGGATAGATAGATAGGTGGAGAGATAGTAATTTCTTTTAATGAGCAATAAATACTGTGTTGCGGTAGTAATGAAATGAAACGTCTTTCATGAAGCGTTCATTTAACACATGGCATTTCAGACAATTAATTGATTTGTAGCAACACGTCTGACATTTTGTTGTCAGCGGTTCATATTGTGCGTATATTGGTCAGCTCATCCCTGGAAATGAGAATTAGTTTTTAATTGACAGACAGAGAGACAGATATACCGACAGATAGACAGACAGATTGAACTGTTGCATGAACGGTTCATCTTAGTTAGTGGCAAGCTGTTGATTGGGGAGCAACACCAGACTCTCAAGTTGTCACACTGGCATGTCATGAAGGAAAAGGAAAACTGCCAAGAAGCCTTTCAGAGTATTTCCTCCAGTCAACAAACGCCTGGCACAATATGGACTCAAAACAGCTGTGACCTATCTGACACCAGTCACACGACAAGCACAGGTGTCAAGGTCCAGTGGCCCAGCTGACTTAGCCTGTTTGGAGTTTGTTTGCATGTTTAGATAGCTGGTATAAGGCTACTTTTATGCTGCCAGTATTCCATTGTGAGGGTCACTCACTTCAAAAGCTTTTCAGAACAGAAAGCGTGTGCTTGGTCCATTAGTGCATCATGTACTGATTGAGCAGCACCTCTTAATACGCGGTGGAAGCAGCCGGCCTACACATCGCTGCCTGTGAAGGAAGCTGGATCTGGCCTACATAGCGCTGCCTGTGAAGGAGGCTGGATCTGGTCTACACAGCGCTGCCTGTGAAGGAGGCTGGATCTGGTCTACATAGCGCTGCCTGTGAAGGAGGCTGGATCTGGCCTAAACAGCGCTGCCTGTGAAGGAAGCGGGATCTGGTCTACATAGCGCTGCCTGTGAAGGAAGCTGGATCTGGCCTACATAGCGCTGCCTGTGAAGGAGGCTGGATCTGGTCTACATAGCGCTGCCTGTGAAGGAGGCTGGATCTGGTCTACATAGCGCTGCCTGTGAAGGAAGCTGGATCTGGTCTACATAGCGCTGCCTGTGAAGGAAGCTGGATCTGGCCTACACAGCGCTGCCTGTGAAGCAGGTTGGATCTGGCCTACACAGCGCTGCCTGTGAAGGAGGCTGGATCTGGTCTACATAGCGCTGCCTGTGAAGGAGGCTGGATCTGGTCTACATAGCGCTGCCTGTGAAGGAGGCTGGATCTGGTCTACATAGCGCTGCCTGTGAAGGAGGCTGGATCTGGTCTACATAGCGCTGCCTGTGAAGGAGGCTGGATCTGGTCTACATAGCGCCGCCTGTGAAGGAGGCTGGATCTGGTCTACATAGCGCTGCCTGTGAAGGAGGCTGGATCTGGTCTACATAGCGCTGCCTGTGAAGGAGGCTGGATCTGGCCTAAACAGCGCTGCCTGTGAAGGAAGCGGGATCTGGTCTACATAGCACTGCCTGTGAAGGAAGCTGGATCTGGCCTACATAGCGCTGCCTGTGAAGGAAGCTGGATCTGGCCTACATAGCGCTGCCTGTGAAGGAAGCTGGATCTGGCCTACACAGCGCTGCCTGTGAAGGAGGCTGGATCTGGCCTACATACTGTAGCGCTGCCTGTGAAGGAAGCTGGATCTGGCCTAAACAGCGCTGCCTGTGAAGGAAGCTGGATCTGGCCTACATAGCGCTGCCTGTGAAGGAAGCTGGATCTGGCCTACATAGCGCTGCCTGTGAAGGAGGCTGGATCTGGTCTACATAGCGCTGCCTGTGAAGGAAGCTGGATCTGGCCTACATAGTGCTGCCTGTGAAGGAGGCTGGATCTGGTGCTGATGTATTATAATGATGTGGTGCCAGGCTGACTAAATCAATAACAGATAGGGGCCACATTGAATCATCCAGATTAAGTCAGGGGTCGGATCCATAAGCCTGGGAAAAGTGCATTACGCAGAGATAAGCGCGTTTGGCCTTAGTGTTCATTTTATTTTCAATTTCATGTACAGTCTAATATGCTAATCGAAATATGCATCCGTTATTTTCAGAACATTTTTAATGACTGAGGTGGACGTCACATATTTCTAGGAGATAGAGGTTTTACTCAGAATAATGAACGCACACGCAAACACACACGCACGCACGCACACACACACACACACACACACACACACGCACGCACGCACGCACACACAAACACGGTCTCTCCTTTGCATCTTCCCGCCTGTCAGTCTGCCCTTCTCCTGCCAAACACGTATTCCACCATTTTGATTCTAGTGTGTTTGAAATGTTTTGAGAAAATAGCTCAGTCAACTTAAAGCTTTGAATTGACAAAATATAGCCAACACGGATGGAAGAGAGATATTACTGTGATCTGCAGATCCATAAATGTATCTCAGGTTCTGCCTGCATACTTAATGAGAAGCAGGTTTGTCACTGGATTTCATACCAGCCTTCACCCTCTAAATATGTCTGATGAAATCATAAAACGGCGAGTGTGAGAGAATATAGGATGGTTTTCTGAGGGTAATGGTATATGCTCTAGGCAAATTGTTTTTCCTACCGTATCACACTATTGAACCGTCTAGTTCCTGTTTTGGCAGAGTTGTTCAGGTTGACAAATATGAACTTGGTAGTCATGAGCCATGTGACTTGTTCAATGGAATTGTATTAAGGTGAACACACCTTTTCACCGGACTTCAAAATGACCAAATGAACTAACTAAGACTTGTCATGTTGTTCGACAGACGAGTCTGAATGTCGCGGTGGGTCGACTGGTTTATTCAAGAGGAGGTCATGTAGGCGTCTGTTCACGTGGCTACAACAACATGCAATCATCTAATTGGAGTCGACTCTGCTTTTTGTCACTCACATTTACTGGATGTCCCATTTGAACGCTAATTGCTATTGGCTTGACGACGAGTGGGGCCGCGCGGTTTGGAAGTCTAATCTTTGCAGGAGTTGGTTGTTTCATCTGGAGGAGTGGGGGGCCTCAATCAGTCCTATTAACTGATTAGCAGGCTGCGAGTAATCAACAGCCGATGACAATTGCTAATCACATGGGCCCCCGGTGCCGCAGCATTTCCTGGTTCCTGAACACACCCCCTCCCCCTCCCCCTCCTCTGATCTCTCCAGAGGCCCGGTGTCTGCTCTCTGCACTCCGATGCATCGCTCAATTACACTCAATCAAGCTGATAACTCAATATGGGGGGGGGAGCCGACATCATCTGCTTCTTGTCGGCCCTGTTTGGCGACTAACTGGCAGATGATCGGGGGCTGTCAGCGCGGTGGTCGGGGCGGTTTATCATCTGTAGTGTGGCGACGACGACCTTCTCGTCGATCTTCCACGACAAGAGCTTGGCCTTTGGATGGGGACGTGATGCGGGTCGACATGGACGGAGGTGCGGGTAAACTCACAAAAAGAGGAAAAAACAAATATGCGCACGTGCAGGAGGAAACAACGTACAGGTGCCGGACAAAAGAGTAACTGTGAAACAGGGGGAAGTCCACACACTGCAGGCTCCAATCTGTGTTTTTTTTTTATTTGTGCACAAATAAAAAACACTGTAGCCTCAAGTGTGCAGACTTCCCCCTGTTTTATACTCACAAAAAGAAAGACACGTGTACGCGCGCTCATACATGCTTATAGCATGATACACTTCAGTCAAAAGTCTGGACCCACCACCTGATTGATTTACTACTGCATGTTTTGCATTATCTTACAGCCACTTGATTGAGCCAGGCATATGATTAAATTCTTGGAATTTGTTTCTTAGACAAATATAAGGTGATGTTTATATTTCCTTCCAAAGCTTTTTTTAGCAGGGGTTTCCTATCTGGAGGGAGCCCCAGGGGAGCACGGGGAGAACATGCAAACTCCACACATCAGAAGGGCCCTTTTTGACGAGCCCACCTGGGCAGTGGGCACTGAGCATCCCAGGCGGGAATCAAACCCAAGACCTTCTTGCCGTGAGGCCACAGCGCTACCACTGCGCCACCGTGCTCC
The DNA here is from genome assembly GCF_964638095.1 of Poromitra crassiceps. Taxonomy (NCBI): domain Eukaryota; kingdom Metazoa; phylum Chordata; class Actinopteri; order Beryciformes; family Melamphaidae; genus Poromitra; species Poromitra crassiceps. The sequence goes on from NC_139631.1 coordinate 33,689,252, forward strand.
CTTCCTTCCAAAGCCTTTGCCTTTCCATCAAGGCAAGCTACTCTAAAGAATCTAAAATAGAAGATGCTTTTTATGTTTAACCTTTTTTTTGGGGTGACTACATAATTCCTTTTGTGTTATTTTAATCATATAAAATGTGGTGTGTCCTGGTAGTGTAAGCCCGGACTATAACCATAACCCAAAGTCACAAAGGCATGTGATTATGCACAAGTGGACGTGTGTGTGTGTGTGTGTGTGTGTGTGTGTGTGTGTGTGTGTGTGTGTGTGTGCGTGCGTGCGTGTGTGTGCGTGTGCGTGTGGGTGTGTGTGTGTGTGTGTGTGTGTGTGTAGGTGTGTGTGTGTGTGTGTGTGTGTGTGTGACAGATGAGCCTGTGAGAGCTGAGAAACCCCTAGGCGCCAGACAACAGTGTCCTCCTCCATCTTATCTGATTGGCCTCTGCCTAATTAAGAAGGAGCCTTCCTCCCCCTCCTCTACTGGCCTGTCACATGACACACAGCAGGCCATGGGGACTGGGTGTCCCTGTGTGTGCGCGTGTGTTTGCGCGCGCGCGCGTGTGCTGTGTGCGTGTGTGTGCGCGTGTGTGTGCACGTGTGTGTGGGCGCGCGCCCGCGCGTACATGCGTGGAGGGTGGGGGTGCAGAGACAAAGAGGCTACATTGACTCTAGAAGCCTATCTATCACCTATCTAATGCCACTTTATTTGACATCAGACTGATTGATTGCTAAACATTACTGCCCCCCATGGAGCAGAAATGTTATTGCAGTTAAAAGAGAAACAAAGTACGACAGCATGTAGCAATAAAACGCAACACAACACAACACACGAGCACATCATTATTCTCATCAACACCACATCAACACCAAGTCATCACCCGCAGCAGTCATCATAATCATCCCCATTGGCACAATCAGCAAGGTCTTACAGATCAATGGATAGAAGGTGATACTTCGGTGCTTCGACCAAACGGTGAAAGTAACGCCTTCGTCGCCACCCAATCATTATCAAGTGACAATCAGTAGGTCTACATACGATTGAAATGCTGAAATACATCCCAAGAGGACCGCCATCAGCAGAACGCAACAATATTTATAATATAATATATATATATATATATATATACATATATATTAGGGATGTCACAATATATCGTCCCACGATATATCGCGATATCAAAATGTGACAATATGTATCGTTGAGATGAAATCTCATATCGCGAGAAAAAGAAGCTGAACACGGTGGCACTGATCTGCATCTGATTGCATGTTCGCTCTCCTTTTCATTGCTTTGTTTGAACAGACGAGGGACGTCACAGACACGGAGGATGAAAATGGTGAAATTACTCATATTAGCGTGGAGGATGCCCCCTCAACTTACAAATCGATCGCAAAAAAATATTGTTAAAATATCGTATCGTATCGTTATCGTGAACCCAATATCGTGTATCGTATCGTATCGTGAACTGAGTGTATCGTGAACTGAGTGTATCGTGACACCCCTAACGGAAATAATATATATATATATATATATATATATATATATATATATATATATATATATATATATATACTGCGCGAGTGTGCGACAGAGACAGCGGTCCACGCAGCATACTGTACTGTATGACAGACTGCTGCACACCCTATCCTGAAAAGGAGGGGGGGGGATCTATATATTCCTGAGAAGTTGCAGTGGGTGGGCAGATTGGAAAATGAGAAACATATATATGTACAGTACATATATATGTACAGTACATATAGCAACCTGTTTTAATGAGACTTTGAGCGCAGGGAGAGCAGACAACTGAACAAGTATTTGTTCGGAGTGACAAGAAGGAACAAACTCCGATGAACAAGAGGCAAAGCCGCCACAGTTGCTATGGCAACAGCTACAAGCCGATCAAGCTTTTAGCAGAATACTGTGCTGTCATCTTTGACGCGCACACGTTTTACGAGAAAGACACGTACACCGAGCTCCCTGCTAATCGCTGCAGAGGGGAAAACAGCAATTATCTTGGATGAAACATGTATCTTCTCATGGCTTTGTAGTGGGAGTCTGGAGACTGCTGGTTTAAGTGTGCCTGTGAGATTGAGGGAGGATGGAGACGGAGGAGAACAGAGACGATGCCTTGGAGAGGCCTTGTGGCTTGGTAAAGGGTTCCTCGTCTGGAGAACTCAAACAGCTCCGGGCACGAGGACTGACCGACGGAGAAGGCAGGTGTTGGTGGTGAGCGCGATCTGACGCTATCGAGGGGCATTCAGGTGGCGTACTGACGGCCACTTTGGACGACTTCAGCTCCTGGGTAACAGCGGCTGTGACCTGCTGATTTCGTAAATGTAGCCTATTCACCTTATGCAGCCCCGCCCACTTGACCCATTGTATGACGACTTCCTGTTCAAAACGCCGGCTGTATCACCTGCTCAAACTAGTCTGACTCACCTGGTCAAACCTAGTTTGACTCACATTATTAGTCAGACTAGGTTTATGAGTCACAGGAAGTGTAAATGCAATCGGAACATCCGATTGTATTTACCGGTACACTTCCTGTTAGTCTCTCAAGCCAGACGGTCTCTTCTGCATAAGGTGAATACATAGAGTGCCAAAGGCATGCCCTCTTCCAGGTTTAGCATCCGCACCAAGGGCTTTCATCCACAATTCATTTTTCCATAGACATTTCATAAAATGCTCATAAAATAGTTTGACTTGGTCAAACCAAGCGATTCAGTTTATATTTAGAATCAGGACCATATAACATTTAATCTTTTTTCTTTTTTGTCCGAGTCCTATTGACCATCTCAACAGAATTAAATCGGCCTGGTTCATTTCTGTGCTGCTTTTGACTGCAAATTGATCCTTTCATCACTGACACTCTCCTTCTGATGGATGTTGTGCTGAGATGATCATGTCACCTTGTTAGCTATAAAAGCATGCTATCTTGTCAGCTCACCATCACTGTCCTGTTGCAACACATCTGATTTACACACTAGCTCACTTATTGGGTAGAAACTAGCATCTAAGAACGTTAATCAAAGAAAAGCCTGCGCACTAAAAGCTGCCATCATTTAAGCAGAAAACGTTTAAATATGGATCGGATCTACGTCAGGTCTAGTAGTCGTACGTTAACATTGCCATCAGTTCAGTCAGACAACTCGCATATCGAATAGGAATTTTAAATTTTTTACTGAGAACGAGTGAAAATATAGATCATATTCTGACGTCAATGCTCTGTTTCGTATCACTCCCTGCGAGGTGCAATTTAAAGCCAGCCAAACAAACGTGAGAGCAGGGAGAGATCATTCCAAACGCCCATGGGAATCCATGGAGAAGCAGAAACCACTGGTGGTACATGGTGTGAGATGCATACTGTAGGAGTAGCTCCAGCAGAGGATGAGCGAGCGAGTTTTACAGCTTAAATAGACCAGCTGAAATACACCCATATATTATACCCGTAAAAGCATTTTGAACAACATACTGCTGCATTCACATGCTCCTGGGAAGCTCGCACTTACCACTTGTGCAGTGGTACTGTAATTACGACATGACAGCATTCAAGTGCTCTTGGTCGGAAAGAGCAAAAAACATGGATGCCAGAAGTATCTTTTCTTGTGGCTGCTGTTTTCTTACCAAAAGCAAGTAGTGGGTCATTATGGTCGCCACATAGGCCATAATGTGCAACTACTAAAAATAGCTACTATGAACCGAATAACGATATACCGGTATATACATTTTTACAGTCAGTTGGTGACACGGACTCCATACAGTACTTTCCGCCACTGTTGTAGTCCCGAAACCTCACACAACGTCACAACTGGGAAACTCGGGTATCGAAATTTCCCAAATTCCCAGTCGTAAATACGACATTTGAGGGCCGTTCATGTGCTCGCAACTCGTAAATACGGTAGATACGATATATATCCGAGGTCGTTTCTTGTAGTTGGTATGATGATGTTCGACGATTAGAATGGAAGAGGACAAAGACAGTTTAACTCATTGAGTGCCAATGACGACAATCGTCGTCAATTCGATTAGTGACGTAGAGTGCCAATGACGACGATTGTCGTCAATTGCGTTTTTTGACGGTGGGACGTGGATCAAAGCCTATTACATCTCCTATAAAAATATGGGAGCTATTGAAGGTGTATAACCTATTTTACAGACCCATTAAGTGGCGACAGTGCTCTCCAGATTAGAGAAAGGTCCGAAAAACAGCAGGAAAAACCCCCGTGATGAAAGAGAAACCGCTCATGCTGCAGCCAGAGCCATATAGATGGCTCTGGCTGCAGCTGACGTTGGCTGCTAACAGCAGTCAATCCGCGTCCACAACTGAGCCCCTCTGCCTCTGTCTGTCTGTCTGCACAGTTTCTCCACACGATTAGCCGCCAGAAAGGCAGCACCCGACGTGCGTGAGGCTGTGTGTTAGTGTGGGGAGGAGTTTGCAGCTGAGGGGGGGAGAGGGGGGTGGGGCACGCAGGGCACCACACAACTACACCACGTCACTACATCAGAAAATATTAGCTTCAGACTCAGTGAATGTGCTTGAAATGCTTAATTTCACAAAAGGCGGAATATCTCAGCTTCTAATTTGAAACGTCTCTTTTTGCTCAAAACAACCTATCTTCTCCGGCTCATAACTAAAGAACGGAAAATGGTATCAATAAACTTATTTTTGCAGATGATAGAAGAGAGTCTCAT
>NC_139631.1:33696438-33743938 GCF_964638095.1 Poromitra crassiceps
TCCATATCCAACAAGTACCTCATACAACTCCACATCCAACAAGTACCTCATACAACTCCACATCCAACAAGCACCTCATACAACTCCACATCCAACAAGTACCTCATACAACTCCACATCCAACAAGTACCTCATACAACTCCACATCCAACAAGTACCTCATACAACTCCACATCCAACAAGTACCTCATACAACTCCACATCCAACAAGTACCTCGTACAACTCCACATCCAACAAGTACCTCATACAACTCCACATCCAACAAGTACCTCAATCAACTCCACATCCAACAAGACAAACTCTCCATTTAATAAAACCACATTTTCACTTCAAACAGCCCTTTGAAGTTGTGTGAGAAAGTGAGGACCACAGAGTGTTGGCCAGTGTTGGCCACAGAGTTAACACAATAAACACAATAATAAGTACTGTACTGTCACAGGAAGTGTCAACACAATAGGAAGTAATTGGCTGACCCCTGCGTTGGAACATAAGGTGAATAAATCTCATGGTTCTCACTAAGATAGCTGTACAAGAACACACACGCACGCACGCACGCACACGCACGCGCACACACACACACACACACACACACACACACACACACACAGATGACAAAATTGAATGATACGATAATGTGTTCAAAGGGGTCCTCGTGTGTGTGTGTGTGTGTGTGTGTGTGTGTGTGTGTGTGTGTGTGTGTGTGTGTATGTGTGTGTGTGCGCGTGTGTGTGACTCAGTGAGATTGTACCCATCTATTTATATCTGCAATGACAGTTTGCCGCCTCTATGCATGTCACTGCACGTCTGTGTTCTCATGCACATACATGTTGGTGTGTTGAGCGTCCTCTCATGCATACAGTGTGTGTGTGTGTGTGTGCTTATTCCATGACACGCCCCCCCCTAACCAGCCAATATGCACCACTGTGTCCCACACAGGCAGTAAGTGATGACCCTGTTGGTCAAGGTCCACTCTAGAGCCATTCACAGCACAGAGTGATGACCATTCATCACCCCTTCCCCTGACACCCCCTCCATCACGCCCGCTTTCTCTTTTGCCTAATGGCTTCCGCAGAATGCCCATAAAGCAGCAGCCAATGAGGGAGCCAGTATGCCCATAACGCAGCAGCCAATGAGGGAGCTAGTATGCCCATAACACAGCAACAAATGAGGGAGCCAGTATGCCCATAACACAGCAACAAATGAGGGAGCCAGTATGCCCATAATGCAGCAGCCAATGAGGGAGCCAGTATGCCCATAACGCAGCAGCCAATGAGGGAGCCAGTATGCCCATAACGCAGCAGCCAATGAGGGAGCCAGTATGCCCATAACGCAGCAGCCAATGAGGGAGCCAGCATGCCCATAACGCAGCAGCCAATGAGGGAGCCAGTATGCAGCAACACGCCACCTCCGCTCATTATAGGACGATCGCTCTCATCTTGCACGTATGTTCCAACAATGTTGGATTCAAGTATTTTATTTTATTTCATTTTATTTATTTATTTGACAAAAGGATGTGTGGCTATGTGAGTTTTCAGAGTGGAATAGATTCGATTAACTCAAATTATACCTTACTGTCAGAAGTGTATCCTGCCTGCATCCATGCCCAATAGCAGCAGTGACATAGGCAAACCAAAACCACACACATCAATTAATATAAACACAAGCAAAAAACAGCAGAACAGAACATGTTAATCTACAGTAGATAGGTGGGGGGCTGTGTGTGTGTGTGTGTGTGTGTGTGTGTGTGTGTGTGTGCGTGCGCGCGTGCGTGCGTGTGTGCGTGCGTGCGTGTGTGTGTGTGTGTTGGGGTAGTCCGAAGATTGGGGTAGTTTAATGGAATGTCAGATAAAGTATATATCTTTTGTTTGCAGTTTGGCAACTACATTCCTTGTATGTGCATTAGTGACAGATCTGAATCTGATTCTGCCTCCCTGAGGGCAAGAGTGGCTATTGGTCATGAAGGACACGAGTAGCGTCTCCTGATATCTTGTGAGCAAAGACGATGGGATTCAAGCAAGACGGCCCAACTTCAACTCACTTCCGGTCATTTTGTCACGTGGGTTTTGCCCATGGTTTTCCACGGACACGCCCACTTAGGAGACTTGTGGCAGGTCTGAGTCAATGGTTGACCACGCCCATTTAGGAGACTTGCTGCTACCATTTGTTAGAATTGGCGGAGCCTGCGGTGACCCATCTATAGTAATATAAGATCTATGTTGTGAGTCAGTCTTACGCTGGTTTTGGTGAATGCTCTATTGAATATGTCCTGTGGCTGTGGCTGCCAAACTCATTTATTTTCTAACCTAGTCTCAGCAGACGGAAGAGTTTGGATTTCAGCTATACCAGACCAATTATTCAGTATTGCATGACGTTATGAATAGTGGAATGGCTAGTTTGTTAAAGTGCGCAGGTGTTGAGGCAGAAGCGACAACATTACCAATACACACAGAAAAACAATTCAATTTTATAGCAAGTTTATCTTGGAAACTGAAGGCCTAACATCTGTTTCAAAAGAGATTTTCAAACACATTTTAGGATGAGGCTAAGAAAAATACAAAGTTGCATTCAACAGGTTCAGGCTCACAAAAAATATTAAAGACATTTATTTTTGGAAATCTTATTTTGGATTATGAATGAGTTTCATGAACTATAAGGGCATTAAACTTGCTCGACATCATGGGGACCACAGACACCTATGAGATACTATATATCTCAGTACAATAAGCATGTCAATGTCAAAAGGGATTAGAATATGAAAGACACACAAAACAGGCATAATAGTCGCAAACCATTTTGAGTTTAATTAATAATAATAATAAAAAGTTCCAAAAAGAATAGAGAGGCAAAGTGACCGCCTACTTCCTGCTTCAGCACTGTACCAGAGATTTTCATCCGCCATTTATTTTCCCATGGACATTTAGTAAAATGCTTATAAAAATAGTTGTACTTCGTCAAACCAAATGTTGTGTGGTCTCTCCTGTTTCTAAATATATCTGAACCGTTTGGTTTGACGAAGTAAAACTATTTTTTATAAGCATTTTACGAAATGTCCATGGGAAAATAAATGGCGGATGAAAATCTCTGGTACATGTGCTGAAGCAGGGAAGTGACGTTCCCCTTTGGCTCTCTATTGTGTTGACTTACTTGCAGAGGGCGTTTCGGCGTGGACAGGGGGCGTGGACGGGATGAAGGAGGGGAAGAAGAAGGAGCGCAGCGATCGCTCGCCGCTGTGGAGGGGCGAGCGCTGCGTGGGCAGGTTCTCACAGCTGCCCACGCTGCTGTGGATCTTAAGGTTCAAGGGCTTGCTCTTCTTCTTGGGTCTGAGGGGAACAAAGAGCACGAGAGGGGAGAACGTGGTGATTAACAGAGTAAAAGATCAAAGTGCTCAGGTGAGAATGATGGCATTTGAGCTCAGGTGGCACCAAATAACTCCACCGAGACGAGTCTTCTTCGTCCTCCTCTGAGTGACCTGCAGTTCGGTTCGTTAGTGACACTGTAATCTGATCTCACTGCATGAAATGGCTCCAAAACATGAGATTTTATTGGCACAAAGAGACACTCGTGTTCAGATACTTCCTCGTGTGTTTTTAAAAGGGAAAAATCACTTTCTAAACTGTTAAAACCAGCTGTTGGGGGACGTCATGTCTCTCAGAATCAAATAGCAAGGGCTTCTTTCTAGACTCACCTTTTTCAACCATCACGCAGGGACATCACACAGGGAAACTCATGATTAAACATCTTGACAAAGGTCACACCCCACTCCACCCACTACAATTTGGCTTCCATGCTCATCATTCCACCGAGTCAGCTAACTGTGTTTTCATTGAAAAGGTTAAGCACATGCTGGACAAAAACCCATATGTTGGTGCTGTGTTCCTGGATCTCAGGAAGGCATTTGACACTGTCAACCATCAAGTACTCCTGGCTAAGTTATCTCACTTCAATTTCTCTGCTGATACTATACAATGGTTTAAGTCCTACTTAACAAACAGAAAACAGTGTGTCATGTTGGATGGTGTCAAATCCCCTTTTCTTGACAACCCAGTCGGTGTGCCACAAGGATCGATCCTTGGGCCATTATTATTTTCCCTGTACATCAATGACCTGCCGGACATATGCCCTGACTTCAATGTACAGATGTACGCTGACGACGCGGTCATTTTTGTACATGGTAAAAAAAACGACCTGATCTCCTGTAATCTCACAAATGTCTTAGACAAGGTCCAACACTGGTTGCAAAACACGTGCCTGCTGCTAAATACAAAAAAAACTGTATGCATGATGTTCAGCAAACGACCAGTTGGCATCACAAGGTCCAATGTGTTTCTGGGGGGGGAGAGGAATTGGAATTGGTCTCCCATCTCAAGTACCTCGGAGTCATCTTGGACTCGAATCTTTCCTTCAAGAAACACATCAAAAAAATGAAAAACACAATTAATTTTAATTTAGTTAATTTTAGACAAATCCGACCTTTCTTAACAGTTGATGCAGCTAAAACGTATCTTCACTGCATGATATTCTCTCACATTGAATACTGCTTCACAAACTGGTCGTTTGCAGGTGCCACTGTTATAAAACCTATTGAACAGCTTTATCACAGAGCCATCAACCATTTGCTAGAAAACCATTGTCATACCACCACTGTAACATTCTGGAAAAACATCTCTTTCTGAGCTTTGAAAATCTCAAGGTCTTAAAGAGTGCTTGTTTTTTCTACAAATGCCTGCATGGATTAGCTCCCCCTCCTTTACAGGAATTCATCCATAAAAACAGAATCACTGGACTTGGCACCAGGTCAGACACCAGAGGTGACTGCAAGGTCCAACGTAGACTGACCACGTTTGGTCAGAACGTCCTGTCTATAAAAGGCAGCCAAACGTGGAATAGTCTCCCCGTCTCCATAAGGGACAGCCCCACCCTTGCTACTTTTAAAGGTAGACTTAAACAATGGCTGAAATCCAACCAGTCATGTGTCCACAGGTAATACCTGGGGAGGTGGGTGGGTCGAAACGCAGCTTTCAGAGAATGGGATGCGATCAGCTCGGGTACAGCAGCGACCAGAAGATCAGGGAAAGAGAACGATGACCCACAGAGCATGGCTATAAGTACTGCTACGTCATAGCCTCGGCACTGACGACATTATCGGCGTCATATAGGCAAGTGCGTCACACGGACGTCACGCTGGGATTACACTTGTGCTCGTCACACTAGGATTACATGAGGTGAGGTGAGGTCACTAGGATTGCGCGTGGTGCGAGGCAGCGTGTCTGGTCTTCATCTTGAAACTAGGTCGAGACCACCATTTCAATCATGAGAGACCAGAGGGTAGAGTTTTAACAAGCAAGCTTTATTCAAGTATGGCAGAGCGATAAGATCTATGGCATGGGACGGTATGGCAACTAATTCTGATGGCATAGCAGCATGGTGACTAGTTCTTTGGCGTAATGACTCCGCGCTAAGATGCCTCTCTTCTTGCGGTGAGAGAGGGCATCTGCTCGGACTAGAATAGAGAATCCCCGTTAAAACTCTACCCTCTGGTCTCTCATGATTGAAATGGTGGTCTCGACCTAGTTTCAAGATGAAGACCAGACACGCTGCCTCGCACCACGCGCAATCCTAGTGACCTCACCTCACCTCATGTAATCCTAGTGTGACGAGCACAAGTGTAATTCCAGCGTGACGTCCGTGTGACGCACTTGCCTATATGACGCCGATAATGTTGTCAGTGCCGAGGCTATGACGTAGCAGTATTTATAGCCATGCTCTGTGGGTCATCGTCCTCTTTCCCTGATCTTCTGGTCGCGGTACCCGAGCTGATCGCATCCCATTCTCTGGAAGCTGCGTTTCCACCCACCCAGTGGGTGGGTCGAAAACCACCGCCCGGGCGTGGCCGCAGCGCTACGGCGGACGCTGGGTGATCGACCAATCCGGCATAGTTCGGCGCGCTGACTCAGCATTAGGAAAACCCCACAGCGGCTTACGAAATCACGGACCGGGCGTGGCCGCAGCGCTACAGCGGGCGCTGGGTGATCGACCAATCCGGCATAATTCGGCGCGCTGATTTAGTGTTAAGAAAGAAAACCCCCCTTTTAGCCAAAACCCCCCTAGCATTGAGAAAGACAACCCCGGCTTTCAGCCCTTTGCATAAACCCCCTAAACCCCATCATTTTGGCGTGCTTCAAAAACAATCATCTAACCATTCCCTGCGGTCTGCACGTCGGGCGCAAAGGAAACGAGCGGGCACAAGTAGCAATGCATTTATCATAGTGAATGAATGATCTCTTGACAATCTTTGTGAACTGGTTGTTATATCCTCGCCTATATGCTTTCTTCTCTTTTTTTGTGTATTGCTACTATGTATTTTTATTTTTGCTGCTATGTATTTTAGAGTGTATTGCTGCTACTTATGTTTTACGTATTTTTGAGTGTACTGCTGCTACCTATGTTTTACGTATTGCTGCTACCTATGTTTTACGTTTTATGTTTCTTGTGTTTTATGTCTTTCGGGGACAACGGATGGAAATTAGCCTCGTGCTAAATCCGGCAATTTTTACACTTTTATTATGTTCCAGGTTTTATTATCTGTTCCATGGTTTCATTGATTTTGCACTGTCCCGACCAAATAAACAAATAAACAAATAAACAAATAAATAAATAAACAGTGTTGGGGGTAACTCATTACAAAAGTAACATATTACATGTAATATATTACTTTTAGCAGTAACTCAGTAATATAACTTATTACTTATAGGATTTCAGTAATATTATACCAGTTACTTTGTCAAGTAACTCAAGTTACAAATTGAGTTACATTTGATTAAACCAAAGCACATATTTCAAAAAGATACAATCATTTCCTAATCAAACTGTGTGTTTTTATGCAAATAACCACTATAGATGGCAATAAGAAAGGAAAATAATAACATTTAGAATTTTGGACTGTTTACACTGATTTCAAGGTGGTTGAAATTATTTTTCGGGATGTTCCGGGGCGGCAATGCCATTCTGCTGCTGCTGTTATTTTGGTGAAAGTAATGCAAAAGTAGTGTAATAAGTAATGAGTTACTCTACACCAAAAGTAATATTGTAAAGTAACTTATTACTTTCAAATGAAAGTAACTACCGTAGTAATATACTGAACCTCACATCATATTAATTAAGATAACTAGAATGTTTGCATGCTACGCGAGCTCAATTCTAGGGTGGGGACTCTGGAGACGATGAACCGAACACACACAGACACACAGCTCTCCAATTATAGCAGTATGGATACAGGTGGTGTATGCTGATGGTATTTAATATCTGGCCCTGGATTTGTTTGAAATACAGTCACTGAAGAACTAAATATAGAAATCAAGTCAAGTCTGCTTCAAGTCAGTTTTGGTGGAGCACATAGTCCTTCATCACTTGTGTTAGTGGAAGGGAGTGGACTTGGTTCAGGCGATGTGTGCCCAGTGCTTCGCGGATCCGGATCCGACACACATGGGCCAGACTGCGAGGACATCTCTTGGCCTCCAGAAAGACCCTGAGAGCCTCGGGATCTGCCCTCTCCTCCAGCTGTGCCTGCTCCCAGGTCACCAGGGGCGGGTCGGCACCATGGTCCAGGAGCAGCTGGACGACGGCCGCCTGGCACCCGTTACGCAGCCCCACCTCCAGCAGGCGAGAAGCCACGTCACGGGTCAGGACGCCAGCGGCCTGGATCAGCAGGCAGGAGCAGTCCAGGTTGTTGCTTTCAGCGCTTATGTAGAGAGACCTCTCGAGGGTGTGAATGTCAACAGCAGCACGGAACCTGATGAGTTCCTGCAGTATATCCAGCATGGCCCCCGAGGCAGCACAGTAGACCGGGGTGCATGACCCGTGTGCGCATTTGTTGGGGTCGGCCCCGGCTTCCAGGAGGTTCCGGACACAGTCCAGGTGACCACCGTCCACGGCCCAGAAGAGAGGTGCGTTTCTGTCATCAACTAGGTCTACCTGGGCTCCCTGGGTGATCAGGTAGTCCACACAAGCAGTGTGGCCCCACCAGGCGGCGTGCCCCAGAGGGGTTCTGTTCACACCGTACCACCAAATCCTCTTCCTCTCATTGATCTGCCTTCTGAAGTGGTCGTCCTGCAGCAGGAGCCTTAGTTTGTCCAGGTCTCCTGCCTTGGCGGTATAGTGGAGCTCATAGTCGTCATGACCTGCTCGAGCAGCCATTCCTTCAGGCTTTATGAAGAAACTCACTGATGACATCTCACTGATGGCATCACAATTGCTCGAGTGACATCACTGATGACATCACTCACTGATGACATCGCTATCACTCAAGTTACATCACTGATGACATCACAATTGCTCGGGAGACATCACCGATAACATTACAATTGCTCGGGTGACATCACCGATAACATTACAATTGCTCGGGTGACATCACCGATAACATTACAATTGCTTGAGTGACATCACTGTTAACATCACGTGTGATTTATGGCATCACTGATGACGTCACAGAGAGATACGCTAGACAACTTTGAAGAGACGAGACTTATGACAAGAGGAAAGAGGAGAGGTCGATCACTGATGACAGGGAGGAGGCGCGAAATTCCCTTGCTGGGATGGTGGATCAGGGAGAAGGAAATGGAGAAGAAGAAGAACTCTCAGCAGATTGCAAAATTAGATACAGGGGAGCCAGGCGGAGAATCGAATGGGCTCGAGGAGGAGAGGGACATGGAGTACACAAGAGGTACAAGAGAGGTACAAATTCCTCCTATGTAACTTACATACTGTGGCAATAAAAGTGATTCTGATACAAACATCTTCCTGGCAACTTATCTCCAACAGAAAGAAACGGTGGAACATTCCTAAGACCATGTGTATAAAGGTACCAGGGGTTGCCAGAGGGTATAATGCACATAGGGGCTTTGAGATAGTTTCATCTGAAATAATTGACGAGGAGGAGTACAGTATAGTCTACAGTATGAGCGTAGTTGTAATGAATCATTTGGTGAAGGAACTACACACCTATATACAGTATGCAACAAAGAAGGCATGATTGCAGGTGTGACAGCAGCATAAGCCACAGCAGCATGTTATCATGGAAGAACCAGATGATGATGAGATGAGCACATCAGGATTGTGAGCTTGGCTGCCATTCATCAAGTGAACTGAAAGCTCTTGGCGTCGGGCCAATGGAGAAACACACTGCTGAACAGTGCCGGCGCGTGTCAATCAGTTTAGACGCCGCCCATCCACACCCACTCTCTCTCTGTCTCTCAAACACACGCACGCACACACACGCAGACGCACACGCACGCGCACGCACGCACACGCACGCGCGCGCACACACACACACACACACACACACACACACACACACACACACACACACACACACACACACAGTGTTACCATGCAAAATAGAAAAATAGGACCATCTACTATGAAATTTTGCATTTTACTTCATTCCTGACGTGTATTTTGTTGCCAAACTGCCACTATGCTGTCACCATTATGCAATGCCAGATGCCAAAACCGGTGTCCCTCTCACCGGTACACAATGCCAAATGCACTAATTGCTAATTGCTAAATACACAAACTACAACCAAGAAAAACAAACGCGGCAGCAAATATGTAAAAAGCACAGCCCAACAGAAAAAGTCATCAAAATAAACTTCAAAGGCATCTTACCTTCATGAGGCACAACGTACAATAGGCCTACCCGACACATACAGACACACACGCACACACATGCGCACGCACGCACGCACACACGCACACGCACACACACACACACACACACACACACACACACACACACACACACACACACACACACACACACACACACACAACCCTTGATTGGTGAATACATTACGTTCCATTTAAAACAATTTCAGTCTCATGTCATTTAAATCAACTCAGGTAGTGTCCCCTAATATTTATTATTACTTTACTGAAAGAGACTTAAAGCTACTCAAAGCTACTCGTCGGGAGGTTAAGGGAGATAGAAGTGGGAGTAGAACACAACCTGTTTCTGTATCTCAGTAAAAACCTTCTTTCTTTGCACAGTAGATCGGGATAAATGTATTTATGCTGATGAACCTTTTTTTTCTGGGCACAATTTTGGCGACCCCCTTGGGATGGCGCCCTAGGCGGCCAGCTATGTCGCGCGACTCGCGCTGCCACTGCTCCTGAAGGGAAGAGCATCCAAGAAGGTAGGACAGAAGACTAGACCACACAAGACAGCACACAGACAGAAGGTAGGACAGAAGACTAGACCACACAAGACAGAAGGTAGGACAGAAGACTAGACCACACAAGACAGAAGGTAGGACAGAAGACTAGACCACACAAGACAGAAGGTAGGACAGAAGACTAGACCACACAAGACAGAAGGTAGGACAGAAGACTAGACCACACAAGACAGAAGGTAGGACAGAAGACTAGACCACACAAGACAGAAGGTAGGACAGAAGACTAGACCACACAAGACAGAAGGTAGGACAGAAGACTAGACCACACAAGACAGAAGGTAGGACAGAAGACTAGACCACACAAGACAGAAGGTAGGACAGAAGACTAGACCACACAAGACAGCACACAGACAGAGAAAAGGCAATTCATTTGAACTGAACAGTGATGCATCATTGAATGTACTGATGAGTATTTCCACTCCGAGGTAATGACGGATTCAATGTTGATATATCATTGTTGATGCTGATCCAGTGCTGTCAGTTTGACTAATTGTTGGTTGTGGAGTCTTGCATAATGATCGCTGTGCAGTGAAAACCTTGTTTCTCCAAAATGTCAACTGTGCATGAATTGAGAGATAGGCTTGTTTGCAGCTTTACCACCATGCGTTTAGGAGTTTATCCGGTGAGTTTTAAAGGGCTTCGTGACACAAGAGGTGGCAGAATTTTCTTACGCCATTGAAGAGCATGGGAGTTGAAAATCACCAACATTGGAGTTACAAGGTTTCCACAGGACAACAGTGAAATAAGGAATTGCTAGGCTGCTAGATAAGCAACTTTGTTAAGAAAACAAATATTGGTGGTAGTAGTAGTAGAAGCAGCAGCAGCAGTAGTAGCAGTAGTAATAGTTGCCATGATCGTAGTAGTAGTATTGGATTTTTTTTAATCATATATTTGACAATTAATTGTCCAAACAATTCCTTGTCTGTATCACCTGACTCATGAAAAGATATGAAGTGAAATGTCCCTCAGTGAAGCTGGTTAGCTTGTCTTTAACACATTTGTTTGTTCCTCCATCTGACCACTGTTATCATCTGCTTAAGAGGGTTCCAGTGATTGACACTTCTTTTTATTTGAATGAAACAATACGCCCACCAAAAATTGTACAGTGCATAATTTCTCGGGGGGAAAGAATTAGCAAGTAATCAACTGTTAAGGAATTTAGAAATACACAGCCTAATTTTCAGAGTGATTTTGGAAATATTATTTGGGGTTTTGAAGGAGTTTCATGAACTCTAAGGGCATTAAACTTGTTCGACATCATGGGGACCACAGACACCTTTGGCACAAGTAAAACAAATGTGCAAAAATGTGAGTCTTGAGTAATTATGTGACCTCCTCAGGAATGGTGTTTGTCTTAGTGTGTGTGTGTGTGTGTGTGTGTGCGTGTGCGTGTGCGTGTGCGTGTGCGTGTGCGTGTGTGTGTGTGTGCGCGCGCGTGTGCGTGTGCGCGCGTGTGTGAAGCAAGAAGTCTGTTATTTAAGTCTGTTAAGTCTGTACATTAACTATCAACACGGTGTGCCAAGACAACCATAGTCCTTGGTTACTGCAGACATTTGATTGATGGTTACAGGCTGAACAGTACAGAAGTGGTTGATAATGGTTTCTAGTTGGACTTCTGTATTTCATAATTATAGACTTACAATCTCATAATTATTACTTGGGATCTCACACTATCATTTAGGCCCAGCCGTGCAGGGTGTTAAAAAAAAAAAGTCACGGCCCTCAAAGTCAGCCATACTGCAAGTGTACTCTAATACAGTGTTTATAGCAGATTTATGGCAGATACAAAATTTAATATAGCGACTATTACAATGCAGTGACAGATATGAGTGCTCACCTTTTGAATGTGTTTTTAATTCAAGGTGATGGTTTAAAACAGTATTTCTAAAGTCCTATGCTTTTTGAAGACTACAGTAAACGTCCATAATTACATGAGATATTAAGTCATAATTATGAGATGCTAAGTGATAATTACGAGATAGGGAATTCTTAATTACGAGAAACCATGGTTTTTTCTCTCTTTTAAAAAAATGCAATACGCTTCTGTAGAACAGCAATCGTACTGGATTTGTTTACACTCCTGTGGCTGCTGCAGTTCAGCTACAGCGTAACCCTGCATGCTAGCTACAGATGTTTGCTTGCAAAATGACTTTAGCTTGGAAATAAACTGATTTTAAATTAGTATTTCATGCCAAATGATAGATGCCTTTGGTAAGTAGCTGTGTAATATGTATGTAGGATAATGTACCGCAAGCTAGTCTTTATCGCACCGTCAGCCTCCTCAGGGTGATGGAGCCTGGTGAAGGTGATTCACCCCATCAGGGCTTATTTTGCAATAATTGGCCAGCTCGCTGTACATTACCCCTCACTTAAATACTTTAGCTGTACATTACCCCTCACTTAAATACTTTAGCTGTACATTACCCCTCACTTAAATACTTTAGCTGTACATTACCCCTCACTTAAATACTTTAGCTGCAGACTGATCAGGTTATTCCAACAATCATCGTTATGGCTGTCTTTGTTTTTTTCTGTTTCTGTTCCGTAGACCGCTCAGTTCAGAACTCTACTGCAATTTGTAGATTTACTGATAAGTTGTCACCTGAAGGTACAGCACGTCGACACACAAGCGTCAGCCTTACTGAGTGACAAAGAGATGTAAACTGAGGTTAGCCCACTCCCGAAACATATTTAAATAACATGAATCATCTTCAAATTATTCACTGACAGCCTACGCAACCTTGGGTTCGTTATGGGGAAAATAACTGATCTGAATTGAAAATGTCTCGAGAGACTTTAAGAGCAATACCGTCCCAGCGCCTCACTCAGTCCTGATGTTTATCATCCCGCAGGCTCAAAGCTCACTGAAAAGACCGGGTGGCAAAGCACACAAACACACACACACACACACACACACACACACGCATGCACGCACGCACGCACGCACGCACGTACGTACGTACGTACGGACACACACACACACACACACACACACACACACACACACACACACACACACACACACACACACACACACACACCCACGCGCACACACAACCACACGGACAGCAAACACAGACATGATGCATAAATACACAACCTTAACCTGAGGGAGCAACACTACTGTACATGCTTAGGCTTGACAGAAACAGCAACAAACATGGCCGTCACTGAACTTGAATGACATAGAAAAGTGATCGGACACACACACACACACACACACACACACACATGCGCGCAACATTCACACAGTTCATGATGGAGTGGACTGAAGTGTATTGTAGGGGACGAGAGAGATGGGGGCAGCTGCGGACGGCTCAAGATACTACAAAAAAAGACAAGTGAGATGGGAAAGACAGGAGCACGCAGGGCGACAAGGATGCATGGAGAGCCAGGAAGAAGATAGAGACATGAAAGTGTGGCTGAAACAGAGGCATGACACAAGAAGCAGATAGCCTCAGAGACAAGCAGAGATAAACAAACCACGGCAGACGGAAACAAGACTGAGATCCCAACAACGGAATGCAAACAGATGGAGACATTTAGAGAAACCTGCATGAAGACCGGTCCAAGAGGGACAGTTGACAGACAAATAGGGCTGCAACTAACGATTATTTTCATTGTCGATTAATCTGACGATTATTTTCTCGATTAACATTAGTTGTAAAATGTCTGTTTTGTCCACAACCCAAAGATATTCTGTTTACTGTCATAGAGGAGTAAATATACCAGAAAAGATTCACATTTAAGAAGTTGGACTCTTTTTTTTTTATTGATTATCAAAATAGTTGCAGATTAATTTAATAGTTGACAAATAATAAATGTATTGATTAATCGTTGCAGCTCTACAGACAGACAGATGTAAAAATAAGTGTTTGTTCACACCATAGGCAGAGCATAGGCAGAACTGAAGCTTGAGGCAGGCTCAAGCTGATCTGACGCCTAAAGCCTGGATTATGCTTGACGCTTTGGCCGGCCGCACGGAAATGAGAGACACGGAATCCTGACGAGGAAACGTGTGGTGCTTTTATACTCTGTGTGGGTTTCTGCAGGCGGAATTGAGCGCGAGTCTTGAAAACTCCACTTTGTCCGCCCAGCCCAGTAGTTACAAAATTCGGCGTGCGCACGGCCGGTCGAAAACCGTCCGCACGGAGCCTTGCGGAGGGGCGTGTCTGCTGATTTGACGTCACTTTTCCGCGCGGACACTCGCGTTCCTCGCTGATGTGGAAAGCATAATGAGACCTTAAACCCTTGTTCACACAGGACGCTGAAATGAAACTGCGTGGCTTTGGCCACTGGCCAAAGCCAGTGAGCAATCTGGGAACCCAGAGTCTATTAGGTCTTATTAGTCTAAGAATAGAGTTGGAGTTGATCGATCGATACTTTTTGTAGGCGTTTTAGTTTCAGACGACATTACGGCTAATCGCTATAATCAGATAGCTGCCGATGAGACGATGTCGTCCGACTGTAAACAATGAGGGACGCGGAAGTCTTTGGCGCGGACGTGCGCTCTACACCAGACATCCCGAAGGATCGGCCGTCTGTCCCCAGATGGCCGATAAGTTATTCGTGGTCAGACTGATAGACTCAGATTGGGCGGTGTGGAAAGAAAAAAACAAGAGACATAAAAGATTTTTTTTTTTTTTAAGCCATAAAAAGATCCGGGGGAGAGAATGTGGAGAGAAAGGAAATGTGGCGACATCGTCAGTCACAGAGAAAGACACACTCTTTAAAGAGTTTCAAGAAATATATTCCAAAATAAAAAACTTGGGGGAGCCGAGTCCCGGCTGAGCATGCAAAGTAAGACTCATTAAGTGTGGGGTGTATTAAAGCCCCGCGGGAATGTTTCTTCCCGTGTCGGTCTCTCGCTGCCGACGACTGAGTCACGCAATTAGACCTCCAAGCCAGCGCAACTCCTCACTTCCCATCTCCCGCAATAAGGAAGCAGCCTTCAGGTTATCGCGTCGCCGGCATAGAGCTTTTGTCAGCTATTGCGATTAGCCCACGTTGTGCCATTCCAATCTAATTTAGACCATTCATCTCTCTGCATGCATCCGTTTCTCCTCTAATGACTGGTAGACGTTTAGGAGGAAAAGTCAAAATGAATGGAGAGAGAGAAGAGGCGAGGATTCCCAAGTTTTGGTTTGAAAACGTCGGTGCGGGCGGGCGGCCGGAAGGGGGACTGTGCGTGCTGTGTGTGTGTCTGTGCGTGCGTGCGCGCGTGCACTAAACTCAGTGAACTCCACAGCTACTTTACAACGTTGTTAAATGATCTATTCAACGTCCCCTTTTCATGCCAGTGTATGACAAGTTCAGGGAGAGAGAAACTTAAAGAACATGTGATACAGAAAGAGAGAGGTGGGTGACCTCACAAGTGTTGAGAGAAAACAAGAAAGTGCAGAGGTGATTTCAATGGCTGTCCTTTGATTTACAGTAATCTTATATGACGATGTGTGTCTCTTGTAGATCAAACGCATCGCATGTGTGTGTCTCATCTCAGGTACCAACTTACTGCCAAACGAGCAGATCAAAGTACAGGAAGTGGGAGCCTTAAATCCTCTCTACAATCCATATAGTTCTCAACAGATTTCTGATATTAAAATGTTTCTGCAATCCGCAAAGTCCGACCGTCAATTGCCCGTGCCAAGCCACGTTTCTATCACCAGTCATCAAAAGGCCATGACCCGAAATACAAGCGTCGGCTCCCTGATGCACGGCATTCCTCGGTCTAAAGGTTGTCAAAAGTATCAATAGTATCAATAAATGTCAAAAATTTGAAACAGATACTCATTTGCAACAGGTATGGATACAAAAAAAAATTGCAACAGTATTGATGCCAGCAGTGCTTGCTCTTAATGAAAAATCGAACATACTAATGATATTTCCCTCCCTGTCATTGGTGGGTATCTGTTGCTTCAACAAGCTTAAAGTGTTCTGATAGGCTGATGACTAGAACAGGGGGGATCTTCTGTGTAAGTTTTGAATGAGTTTTCTCGGGCCTAGATTATGGAGAAGCGTGCATCTGTCGTTCCACCTGTCCTCATCACTTTTACTGTATGCCTCGTGTTCTAATCAATCCCCCCCATGGTATCGAAAATGGTATCGATCGATATTTTCCTGGGTATCGGTATCAAAGTTAGAAATTCTACTGTAGTATCATTACTTACAACCCTACTCTGTCTCTCTCTCTCTCCTGTGCATAATTTGTACAGTACATAACAGAGGAGAGCAGAAGTGGAGCTGCTCAGTGGCCAGCAGATCAGACTGTGGTTGTACTGGGCAGCTTCCAGGTATGAATGTGTGTGTGAATGTGAACAGGGTACTCATGAAAAAGAGAGCATTGCTCTCAGTGAGACTCCCATGAATAAATAAAGGTAAAAAAAAATGTTTTTTTTAGCTCTTGGAAGTTGATTAGAAAAAGAAAATATGCTCCTGCACACACACACACACACACGCACACGCACACGCACACGCACATGCACACACACACGCACACACACACACACACACACACACACACACACACACACACACACACACACACACACACACAACACACATCCATCCATCCTCTCACTGAACATGCGCTTACTTCCACACTTGCTGAAACACTAATTACACTTTTACAAGTGAAAGTTGCATTTGATCAAAGACACAAGAGAGAACAGGAGCAACACTTCAAAACAACACATGTCCTTTACATTCTGTCATATCAAATGAGAGGAATACACAAAGCAGGCTCATGAATATTCAATACTGCACAGGTTCCGGGCTTAGCTGGCGAGCAGGTGCACAGCTCACTACCCAACTGCCATATTTCAACAGTGATGACGCTTTAATACTGAGAAAAAAAAATCAAGCTCCTTCTAATTAATGCTTGTGCCCGACTCTGATAATATACGACTCAGAGGAATCCATCTCCATAACTCCACTTCTAACTCAGAAATATGCAGAGAAACCCATATGGCAAGAAAAGCACCCTGTTGGTTTTTATGCAAATGGAGGCTGAAATAATATCTCTGGCAGACATTGCTCTTTGTTGCTTTAATAAAGTTGGAAGAGAAATTAAATACTGGCTAGAATAATGATTACTTACAACAGAGGATTACTGTGAGCCTTTAGTGGTTTCATCCAAAGCAGGTCGGCTTGCTTTGTGGCGTCAAGTCCCGAGTTCATTCAAGTCGGCGATCTGCTACCTTTGGCAGAATCATTCTGTCATGTATTATTGCTGCTGCACATTTTCTGTGCAACGACCAACCTACACCAAATTCAATGACTTTCAATGTCTTATTTGCGCCAGTGCAGCAACCAGGACCATTTATCCCCATGCTGCCCTATTCGCTGCCCCCATCGCTGCTCCACCCTCTGCCGATCTGGGGAGAGCCCGAGACTAGCACCATGCTTCCTCTGACAAAAGCGCAGTTGCCAGCCGCTTCTTTTCACCTGACAGGGGAAGCTTCACAGGTAGAACGTAGCACGTGCGAGGATCACGCTATTCCCACCAGTTCCCTTCCACGCCGACCAGGCACCCCAACCGACCAGAGGAGGCGCTAGTGCAGCGACCAGGACACATACCCGCAATCCGGCTTCCCACCCTCAGGCACAGCCAATCGTGCCCGTATGGGCGCCCGACCAAGTCGGAGGTAACGCGTGGGTACGAACCTGCGACCCTCGTGTTGGTAGGCGTAGGCGAGCGCTTTTAACTCTACACTAGCCGGACGCCCAGAAAGACAGTGAGCAGAGAGGGATGGAAAAGAGAGAGAAGAAGAGGGGGAGGAAGAGGGGGAGGAAGAGGGGGTGGGGGAGCGATGAGCAGATGAGAAGTGAGATCCAGAGGTTTATTGAGACGGGGAAACAGAGACAGTGGAAGAGGCAGGTTGACAGGAAGACAGTCTGTGACATGTTGTCGCTTCAGTAGCTTCTCTACAGCCTGCCTGGTTAAAATAGTCATAACTCAACTTTATTTATAAAGCTTTCATACAACCATGCAGGCCAATGTATAAATAAGAGTCAACAAAATAAAATATAAAATACAATAAAATAAACACCAAAGATGAATATAATGTAAAAAACAATGATTAGAATTTATAAACTAACATTACTCCAAATTAAAATCCAGATTAAAAAGATAGGTCTTTAATTTCCCTTTAAAAATACAGAGATAGCTTGCCATTGTAATATCCAGAGGCAGTGAGTTCCACAGTTTAGGGGCATAAAAACAGAAGGCTCTCTCATCTGTACTTTTATGGGACACATAAGGGACATTTACAAGAAAATGAAAGAACATCTCTGATGTAGGGAGGAGCTGAGGTCATTTAAGGTTTTATAAACCAGTAAAATTACCTTAAAATCTATTCTAAAAAGGTACAGGAGCCATGCAGTGTCTTAGGTCTTAAGCAGCGGGGGTCATGTGATCCCTTTTCTTTGTTTTGGTTAAGACTCTGGCCGCAGCATTCTCAACGAGCTGTAGTTTTCTTTGACGTTTTAGATAATCCAGTAAAAAAGGGACTTACAATAGTCTAAACCAGTTGTTCTCAAACTTTTTCACATCAAGGCCCCCCTAAACTGACACAAATTAGACCACGGACCCCCATTTTGATACGATTTTGTCCCAGGCTCCCCCATCTGATAAGATTCTAGTGTAGCATTGAGTTACGACCTATGAATCACTATATGGTTCGTAGAGTGTGGACAGATAACATAGCCTGTTGCAGCGAGTTGCATCCTTCACAAATTGGATCATATAGAATGCTACTGCAAAGTGTGAATTGAAGCTGACTTCCAATAACAGGCTCGCTTGCTTTAATAGCAATCAAGGGTTTTTATCACAGCCTGAGGCAGTCCGCTCGTCTGCCGAGTCAACGCATCTATCATATGTGACAATGTATATCTGTCACAGGAGGTGTTTTCCAGCTGTTCCAGCTCCTCCCCTAACCCCCCCCCCCCCCCCCCCCCCCCCTCCATCCGTGTGCACGTGAACTGTGCGTATATTTCACAGAACATTGAATTTGATCGCAATTTATTTCCCCAATTCAGTCAAAATGAAACCATAGCTCAAACCTTAAACACACAAGGCTAAATATTACAACAACAGCGCTAGGTGCGAGAAAAGCAATCTGGCCCACAGCCGTTCAGGTTAAGTGGAGGTTTTCGAGGCACAGGCGCAGTAGTAAATGACGGCAAACTTAAAAGGAGGAGGGGTCAGGCACAGAATAGGAACCTAGAGCACAGAAGATATTATCCGCCTTGACGTGAAAATTGAAGAGAAGAGGCTGAGATGAAAGGACCACTTCATGGCCTGAATGATGAACGATGGCAATAACTCCCTTTATTGTTATCTTGTCGGGCAGTCAAATGGAAACAGTCGTATTCCAGTGTGGGAATCAGACCCAGGACTCTTCTGATCTTTGTCAGATTCGTGCAGGGCTGCGCGATTTTGAGAAGGGGAAAAAAATCGAACTGCGATTATTTTGGACTTATATTACAATTACGATATGATTCGTGATATTAGAGGGAATGATGATTTTTACATCATTATTCTCAGATATGAAAAATGATTATCGTGTGAATTTTGCGAATCTTTACCAAACAAATATGCTTTCTTAATTTTCTTAATCTTAATTGAAATGGTATTTTGATACACATTTGTCCTTTAACCCATATTGCACAATTTGAAAATTGCAGTCGGCCATAATATTGTGATTTTTATTACATTTCAATTAATTGTGCTTGTGCAGCCCTAGAATCGTGTCTGGCATCATTTTCACTCTCCTCTCTAATTTTATAATAATAGGACAGATTGGGATGAAACTTTAATGATCCTTGTGGGGAAACATAACATAATTGTTAGGATTAATATTTTTCAGTAAAAAAACAAAAAACAATAATTCCTGCTAAATTAACACGTAAAGTAAAACGCTTTGAACACAATGTAAATATCAGAAATCAATATTTTCCCTGTTTACTTTTTGTTCATTCATCAGGTGTTTTCCCCCCTTCTTCTTCTTAGAAAAGAACTTTAAAGGTCCCATTCCGTGCAAAAGCTGTTTTTACTTGTAAATGCATATATACTGCTGTCATCCCTCCCTGTAATGAGTGGTCACAACCTCAGAACTGCCACAGTTGGATTTGTCCCTATCCAGCTTCCCCCTGCAGTCTCCTTCAAGCCACGCCCCCTAACGCTCTGTTCCCCCAGACGGGTTAATGTGATGTCACTCGGGTCCTTAAACATACTGCGCGCGGTCTCTCTCAAACAAGCTACCTGCACCATTTTGTCTATAGCCACAAAATTAACACTTCTAGCTGGAGTGACGCCAACTGTACGTGATCCAGCAACTGCGGAGGTGCATTCGGTAAGTCTAGGCATTTTGAGATGTCCTCTTTAGCGTAGCGTTGCTAACATTAGTTGTGGACACAACCTAGCATGCTGGTCCCAGACGTTAATCTGATTGGCCGCTGGGAGCCTGGGGCGGGCTCTCCCTCAGCGGCCAATGGGAACTGTTAGTTCTGAATATATTATAGAAACAGACCATTCTTGGGACGCAACGAGATGAGGAAGTGACAACTCCGTCAGAACAAACGGGGTTGCTATATTTTCGACAAATTAATCCAGAATCATGTTTTATGGACCAGAGACACACGTTTTTAAGAGGTTACAGCTGCACGAATTGGGACCTTTAAGAATGACTTCCGCTCGCCCACCCACACAAATCTCCCATTATCATTTCCGCTTGCCCAAACAATCACCTCAAAAAAGAACAAGAAACATTAGCTTAATAAATTAATTCTGCAGCAGCAAAAGTGGCATTCCACTCCTAAACACTCATATAAATTCATAATCATGACTCCAATTTCTGGGGTGCCGGTGGAGGCTGGGGCAAGCACTCATTAGGGACGATATAGATGGATGGATGGAGGGAGGGAGGGAGGAAGGGAGGGAGGGATGGGTGGATGGAGGGGAGGTAGAGTGTCTGGGTGTTAAGGGCCTTGTGTTGATATCCCCTCTCACCCGACTTGTCATTAATGGTAAAGGAGCCAAAGCACCTGATTAACATGGATGAGCCACACGTACACACACCACACACACACACACCCCACCCCCACCCCCCACACACACGTACACACACACACACACACACCCACACACACACACACACACACCCACACACCCCCCACCCACACACCCCACCCACACACACGCCTGCATACCCTGACGTACGCGGCTCTATCCACCACACCGTGGGATTCTTAACTACACTGTCCGATACAGGGGAGCATGCGGCAATAATAATCCTCTGGGGGTCAAAGGTCGCCGGCTAATGTGGCGACGTGTGCGTCCCGGGGAAAACACTGATCCGTATCTCGGAGGACCGTCAACGTCGGGCCGAGGCGCATCGGTGGCGACGCCGAGAAGTATGATGATATGTGAGGTGATAAACCTGTCTTCACATTACAAAGCACTCTATGGGAAAAAGGTCCGGCACAAGTCAGGAGTCGTTTCAGTCAACTGACTAGAGCGGTTTTGACTGTGGCAGCAGAGTTTTAGGTTTGCCTAGATGGTCCTACAACTACTGCACTAGAACTGCAGACCTTGGTCTCCTTAATTGGCATTTTATTATGGTATTCTACTGTACTTTCAAAAATTTGGGGACACTATCCCTTTTCTAAATAACTATTTGATTTTCTCTGTTATTTTTCAGTTAAGAATTGGAATAAATGCCTGTAATGCTTTTGTTAACATAAAATAGCTAGTTACTAATACTTTGGATATACTTATTCAACACTCAACGTCATGTTCATCAAAGTGTCTTCTTTCGTCTGAAGATATGGTTGTTCATGGCAGAGCGTCATGACAGAGGAACATGGATGTACGTCTTGTCTTAAGGCCCAATTATGCTCAACTTGGATGTAGCCTATACGGACGGAGCTATCTGTCCGTACTCTGCGTTGGATACGGATGAAACGGAGCAGTACCACACACACACACTCTCTCACACATTTTACTCTCTACTGCCCACTAGCGGATGTATTGCTTAACATGATACCAACGTGAAAGACGCATGGAAGTATGTGTTCAGTGACGGTTACATCATTTGAAACGGACGCATTTATTTGGCGCATAAATGAGCTCTTAGTGTTTTCGTCCCAAATATTCCATGTACAACTGTCTTTTCTCAAACTAAACCTAATGACTCTTTAATGGGGTTAAGTTAGTGTCAAACCGACAAAGAAAACATGCTTATTTGTTCAACATTTTCACAAGACATTTTAATCTAATTACTTCATTTACAACTGTCCATACTACAGCTGAGTATGAGTAGTAGAGTAGTAGTAGTAGTAGAGTATGAGTATCAACATTGCAGCAGCACTTCAGTTGTACATCTCAAATGCCATATTCACATGCTACTGAACCATGTGAAGATATTCGACATTTCATCTCATCTGTAGCAATCAACAGAGCCCCACAACCATCGCAGCTTCCTCCACAGCGCTGGGGAAAAACAACAACAAAATCCAATAAAAATGTATTTTCTGTCTGAACTGGTAGATTTTATGGATGACGGTAAAATACCACATTGACAGATTCTCAAAAGAGATGCGGGGTGAAGAGACAGAAAGAGAAGGAAACGTGGAGAACGGGGAAAAAATGATGGGAGGGGGGGGGTGCTCTTGAGAGAAATATATACGTACACCAGCTCAATGACAAACGATGGGGAGGGGGTGCGGGTTCTTGAGAGAAATATATACGTACACCAGCTCAATGAAAGCAAACAGCTAAATTAGTCATGATGGATGCAAATGTGCTTCCCCCGAGTGTTGCGCGGTAGAATTACCCCGAGAGAAGAAGAGGGTGAATCATGCCAACAACCCCCGCCCGGCACCACGTGATTTATTAGCAAACGTCGAAAATTCAATAAGAAAGTGCTTAACATTCAAAAAGCTGTGAAACTCTCATAAAGGCGGCATTATAACCACACGATATTAGCGTTTTCCAGCACCGGCGTGGAGAAACGAACGCGCCCACCTTCCAGAACGATCTTCGTGTGACTCGCCGAGTGGGACTCTGACACGCTGAGAACTCACTTGGCCTTTTCTAACGCATGCATGTTGCTATACTCATTAACATAGACAACCAGGTTCATTAAGTGACACTCTAGCCAGAGGGCCTCTCTGCTTTGAAAAGGGCATGCAGAGAGATAGAGAGAGAGATGGAGAGGCTCCAACATAAGCAAAATGAAATTGGAGCCGCACTCTTGCCGATAAATTAAAGTTTAAGTGGTGCTGGGTACCCACAGCACTTTTTTCTCAGGAAACCTATTAACATGTTTACAGCTATAAGGTAAGGCATTAAAGCAAAATTATACCCTCACATACTCTAACATTAGACATGATCAATTTTATGCTAAGTGCATTCCAGGAGTTATTTACTGTTGTAGTATACTAATTTGTGCAGTGGTTTTCAGCTGTAGGTTTTACATGAAGGTGGAAACAGCAATATAGCGCTAGCGGAGATTGATAACGGGGCAAGAGGTTTTCCAGTTGAGAAAAAGTACTAGTCCTCCTAACTAAAAATGCAATGCAATGTCCTGCTAGACATTACTAGCAGAGTTACATTACTAAGGCGTACTCTGAGCGGCTCAGAAGGCCTATTGGGAAAGTTAATGGTTTAGACTTTAGAGGGTAAAATTTTAAGTCGATTTTTTTTTGTGCCATTTTGGACACAGCCATCATGACGCATCATCCACCGCCCAATGAAAGGACAAACTGACAGCAAAACCTGACTTCACAAATGATGTTTAGACTGTTCTGCAGTTGTGCTGGAAATATCTGATTGTGACATCTCAGTGTCTCAGACATCACATTGTTTGCATTTGGCCAATCATCCGCAGGAATGACAAAAATACACCAGCAGACAACACACCCCCGTCACCCCGAAGTGTTTTAGAGAATCAGTTGACTTGTGTTTCTCCGTGCGACAGTAACACCGGCTAATCACTCAGAGAGAGATTAGCAGGACAAAAGAGCAGATGATTAGCAAAGCCCTTTTGATTGTGTGAAAAGGGGCACAGGATTGGTTTGATTGATTTATTGATTATGTGCGTGTGTGGAGGGGGAGGGACTCGTTACACCGGGCAGCAATTGATTGGCAGAAGCAGCTGGTTCTCTTCTCACACAGGAAAGTCAAATCAGCAAATTTTGGGAGAGGGTGTGAGGGTGTGATGTTGAGGAAACCATTGGAGAATTGCATTTTCTGCATGAGCCTATTTAGATTTTTCTGAACACTTACTCCATTTCTTACCATTTATTGTGTGTCATTTTATTTTGTTGAATATTTTGAATGATCCAAAGCAATAGCCTTCATTTAAAAACATTGTGTTCAGTCGTGTTCTGTCTGCATTTCATTAAAAAAAATGTGCGGGTGCAGAGTAGGTTCCTGCAGAATACTTTTCTTTCTGCAGATTTTTAACAGATGACCTACCAGTTCTGATTTGATTTCTTTCTCTTTCTTTTTTTTAAGGCTATTTCTTGGGGCATTTTCACCTTTATTGGATAGGACAGTAGATAGACAGGAAAGGACAAAAGACAAGTTCCGACAAACCGCTCTGCCTGACCATGCTTGGTGTGAACACGTACACCGTGAGATTCTCAGTGGGTCTTTTGGGCAGGTGAGGATGATGAAGGAGGACGTCTTCTATAATGGCTACCGCTGTATAACAGAAAGGAGAGTGCGTCACTTGCAGCTGACTTTACTGACTAATTGGTAAGGTCATGTTGACCAGGATTCCTATTTTTACACTGATTACCATAGGAACAGGAAGGAGAAACTCTTCTCTGCGTCTTTCCTCCAGTCACCACTTGTTGTTTCTTTAGTTTCTCATACTGAAGAGTGACTGAACTGGCACGCAACCACGACAAAGCCATCATGGTCATTATCACTGCAATCACTACTTTTCCTTAAATCAAATTTTCCCCATAAAGTACACACTTGTTGGGAGTACTTTCACTAGGCTACATGTTAATAGTAGTTTTACTACACTTTGCAGTATTAGTAGTGGTTCAGCTAAATTCACATTTGGATTTTTAGTTTATTAGTTTTGTCATTTTGAGCTTTAGTTAACTATACCGCAATTAAAACCTATTTGAGATAAGAGATGTCACAACTTTTATTTGTGTTTTATTTATTTATAATAAGAAGCTAACATTCCTTCCATTGTATTCTTTGAAGAACCCACACTGAGTTGCTCGGTGTGGGTTCAGCCTCTGGAGCGAAAATGTAGTGAAGTCTTACATATACTGTAAGAAAGTCAACTTTGCTACACTTCTTCCTGTGCTGAACCCATATAGGCTTGTTTGGTTTGACGTTCAGACTCTTGTTCCTGGCAGACAGCTATTGGAGTTTGGACATGTATATGGCTATTGCAGGTGTTTTTTTGTTTTGTTTTGTTTTTTAAACAAAGTTTGAAGTCCTTTTTCTAAGTAACTTCGAAACTAAAACTATTTCTCTCAAGAGCTTTGCTCTATTCATCTTCTTCCAAAGTGAAGTCGTAGCTTATTAGATTTTCAAATTAGCTTCATGTTCGAAGATTTCACCTCACTTCATGTTCACACTGTAGCGAACTACATGCCAAAAAGTGAAAATGTTCCATTATTAACTTCTAATCACATTTCAATGTGTATTGTACATGAATTACAATTCTTGTATCAGTGTATCGATTTACTGTGAAATTAATGGAAACACTTCCCTAAGCAAAAGGACAATGGGCAGTCATTAAATTACACAGAATGATCAGTGGCAAACCAGATCTCAGTTTTCCACATCAGCATGGCACACTAACACCATCAGCATGGCACACTAACACCATTCAGCTCCATAGTCTTTGGGTTCCATTATGCCTTGAGATATGTGACCATCATATCTCATTAAGAGGAATGTCTCTTGGGGTCAGAGGTCAACCCCTGGTTATTGGGTCCTGGCCCCCGTGCCAGGCAATTAAGGAAGAGAGAATGAGGAGCTGAAGAGCTAAGGAGCATCGTGCACGCTTATTAAAATGCTCAGGTTGGTGATAGGGAGAAAGTATGGATTTATGGAAGCAACAGAGTATCGTGGAAAACCACCCATCAAATTATGAAGAAGCCTTTTTTTTTTAGCTTACTCTTAGACAAAAACAAATCTGATTCCAGATTTCCTTTGCTCCTTGGAAATGTTTGCATTATTTCATCCAAACACCGAGCCATGAAGCATCACAAGAGGAGAATGGTGTCATCGTGACACTGGGAGACCTGCATTTAAATAGATAAGAGTAGTGTGCACTTTCATCATGCTTTGAACATCACATACTCATTCTGGCTTTCGAGAAGAAAACAGATGCCAACTTCGCAGCGAAGCCAATTCCCTTGGGCAGAGAAAGATTAAGCGAGCAAGTATGACTGCCTCATGCCAGAACTCAACCAGCGACTTGATGTTTGCCAGCGGCACCACGCTCCAACCCGCCCGAGCCCTTCTCAATGACGATATGATATCATATTACGAGAGATACTTTGCTATGAGAGAAGCCAGTGGAGCTGCTGCCCTGCTGTCTCTCCGTGACTCGCAGCGTTTCCAGGCACGCTCCGTACACAGGCCATTGATTAGTTGGGGCTCAACTCTCAGCCTGCAGTCTATCAGCGCTCAGGGACCGGTAATCAATTCTCTAATGCCGTTTGAGCCTATTCACTGCAAACCATGATCCACTCCTCACCAGGCAGACGCACACGCACGCACGCACGCACACACACACACATGCACACACACACACACGCACACAAACACACACACACACACACACACACAAACAAACACACACACACACACACACACACACACACACACACACGCACACAATGTATGCGGACATGTGCGCCCACAGAGCCCCCATCCACAGCTAAACACGCACCAAATGTAACCCAGATGTCCGTCGTAAAAAGCAGAGGACAACTCCTAAATATTAACTTAGCAAGCGGAGCAATGATAGGGCAACTGTCATCTAATGGCATTATCAAAATGAGTGCGGCTCTCCTGAGGCCGACTCTGGTTCCTGATTACCTCGCAGCGGCGGGGCCCTGTTTCACGGTCAAATCTGATCAGCATAGCAGCAGACACACAGGCATGGCGGGTTAGGAACGCGGCCCCTGGGCCCCTCATCTCCACCGACAGGCCGTTGGTGGTGCTTTATGGGGCAAATGATGTCCTCCGATGAATTAATTGGATTGGGGCTCTGGAAAGAAGATGATGTTTCTAGGAGCGACGCTGAAAGGAAGGGTGGAGCTCCGACTTCCTGTACTGATGTTCTTACTGCCGGGCGCTCGATCCCTGCTTCAACCAGGCCATCTGCTGAGATTGCTTGAACAGCTCTCTCTAATTCAGAATACCGTCGAAGAAAATCCAATTAGTGTTTTGGTGTTTTGATCATTCTCTGTGTCCCTCTCTCCCTCCCTCCCGCCGCCCCCCAACTGTTTTTGTTTTGTGCATGGGGGGAAATCTCGATACACAGCTAGCGTTGCCTCTTAAGGAAACCACACACACAACAACTCCAAAGCAGCCACCTGCTGCGAGCCATTACCAATCAGGAGAGAGAACGGCACTCGCTTGGGGTGTCTGTGTGTCATCCAGGCGGTACCAATCAGGAAGAGAATAGCACTCACTTGGGTGTCGGTGTGTCGTCCAAGCGGTTCCCCAGCTGGAACTCGTGGGACTTGCTGCGGTGCAGCGCGGTGAAGCCCGGCAGCAGGTGGATGAGCTTGCGGCTGGGAGGAGGCGGCGTCCCCGGCACCTTCTTCACTTTGTTCCTCCGGCGCACGGGCGGCGTGCCGGGCGGGGTCATGGCGTTGACCACCAGCGGAGTCCGCGGAGGCGTGTGGGCAAAATGCCTCTGGCGGGGCGACGGGGGCAGAGAGCGGTGGCCAGAGTCCAGGGGCGGGAAGAGGCCCGCGGTGGGGCTGTCGACGGTGAGCCGGTCGGCGTACAGGGCGGGGGCCAACGCCTGTTGGGGGCTGTGGCACACGTGCTGGTCGTACTTGGACTGGACCTTGGGGCTTTGGGAGAGCTGGAAACGGAGCCACTGGCTGGCCTCCGGCTGGCACACCGGAGTGTTCTCCTTGCCCGACTCGGAGGTAGGCCACTGGATGGACCAGTCCTGCTTGGCCTGGCTCCCTGCCCCGAAGCCAGAAGAGGACAGAGGAGGACAGACACACGCACGCACGCACGCACGCACACACACACACACACACACACATACGCACGCACGCACGCACACACACACACACACAGTCACATTTAAAGTCAGTGATGTATCAAATGAATGAACGTGTAATATGGTGTATCAAATGAAAAACAATTGCTTCCTGTCATGCACTTATCAAATAGTAACAATGTCCGAATTGGCTCTGAATCCTGATTACAGCAGGCTGACATTTACAGTAAGCCCAACAGACGTGCTCAGTTACGAGTAGTGAAGAATTCAGTTTGCACAAGTTTACAGTATCTGATGTGAATTGATCAGTAGTGCAGTTTTTCAACTATGCTGACGTGGAGCAGATTAAGCAGGAATGAAGAGAAATGGAAGAGGGTGAAACAGAATAGGGCAAAGCTGCATGAATCATCATATCTGCCAATTCCTGCCAAAACGATACACTCATTTTGGGGGCAAAGAAAGAAAAATTGAGATCAAATGAGCAGGGGGGGGGGGGGGGGGGGGTGCACTCAGATGACAATACTTTACCTCCGTTACTGTGCAATTTATCCTCCTCAAGTTGTTCTTCAGAAAAAAGAAAGGGAAAAAAATGAGTTATCGATCTGGCAGAGACACAGCTGAAATAGTCTGCAGTAGTCTACTTGCCATTCCATCTGAAGTTATGTCTTGCCAAACAAAATAATAATAATAATAATAACCAACAATAATAATGTGGGTAGAATTTATCCTTGTTACAGGATGTATACTGTCAAAGTACAGGCGAGATTGACTCCTACATCAACAGCCTTCTCAAACTCTCATTGACTGGTCATATCATTGACTAGTCCTATCATTCACTGGTCTGTCATCATTGAATTTCTGTCAACAACCACACACTTTTTTTACTTTATTTTGTATATGTGAGTCATAATCATTTTCCTTCCCTGTGAAATCATCTAAGCAAGTATAAGCATCAAAAACACAAACTTCCAACACAATATCAATACTAGCGACACCAAATGAAATGAACCATGAATAACATCTCTTAGAAAAGGCTGCAGGGAAATTATAAAAATTTGAAAAAAGAGATCCCCCCCCCGCTGCCTGTAATGTTCCGTAATGAAACAGATGGGGAGAAGATGGCTACTGTAGGACACAAGGGACGTCCACAGGTATTTCCGAGGGTAAAGAAATAAGACACACATTATTAGGCCATGGAACCCCATTTCATTTCAGGCTTTGGTCCCTGGGAAACCCCCATGTGGGAGTGCCGTTATTGATTTCCTCTTGAATTGTATGACTCTACACTGTAAGTGGGGGAGGTAATAAGAATCGAGGATTAGAGTAGCTATTCCTACGCACACACGGGTGTCCATGGCTATACTGTGTATGTCATGTTTGCAATAATGGTGGTTGAATGTTCTTTCTCGTCATCAAGAGATGGCACCAAGATGGCAGCAACCCTGTTTTGTCCTGTGTGTCTCTGTTCAGCGTTTGTCTTTGATATTTGTTTTTAATCAAGACTCTCGTCCTTTTGGGACGCAAATGTTTTTAATTTACCTGGCTTTTGTGCTTTCTGTCTGTAACTGTGGTTTTTATGCTGCTGCCTGTCGTGGCCAGGATTCTTCATCTCAATGGGACTTTCCTGATTACATTTATTTTTCTTTTCCCTAACCAGTGTTTTTACTGGAGATCAAATCAGGTTGGCAATCCAACAAATTCAAGTTAAATCATGCAGGGAGGGTGGGGGGAGGGGAGAAAAAATGGAGGCGCACACAGAGAGTGTAAACCTCCTCCGATGCTGAAGAATTATCCAACTTGCTGTTATACCTAAAGACATCATTACTACATTTTCAACTGATTTATTGAGATGGCAAACATGGAAACTTGGTCTCTTCATTTGTAAGTATCTAAGGCTGGAAGTCCCAGATCTAGATCACTACCAAAATCGAATAAATTGTTCCTTGGCTCAAAGCCTATTTGTCCACCATATTTCATATGAGTTCATTCATACATTTTTGAAATATCATGATGAGAGACAGACAGGCAGACAGAGACGGTGAAAACATATTCTCTTTGGCAGAATATGGGCAGAAGGACAGTGTAATATGTCATCTAGTTTCTTTAGGTTGCTTCTGAAGTGCTGCCACCTTTGATCAGAAATCACTCTATTCTGACACTCTACTGTTACACACTACATTGCTATTCATCCACATGATTGATGGCCTGAATTCAGACTCTAGTAGCTGAATTAATCAAAGTGAAATGACAAGAGTGTGAGAAGTGAAACCACAGAGGACACGTTTGGAAACATGCAGTCACACGAATAGCATTTACCCAGGTCGCTCGCACAAATCCACACCTGTGGAAATGGCTCCTATATAATATAACCTCCTGCTCAACAGGGCCCTCTTGAGTCGAGCTATATCTCGCCCCTCATTTCCTCCGGCAGGCTGTCCTCAGCGTGGCTTTTTTCCGAGGGCCGCGCTCTCACACTCCGGTGAAGCTCGGATGGATGAAGTGGGGCCGCATCTCAACCCTAAAGCCCTTCAGAAAGACTGCAGGATGCAGCGGGGACGAGTGGGTCCAAAAGAGCAGCAGGAGGAGGCTCAATCAGGCTCCTTTATTAGTGGGGATGGAATGAAAAAGCGCCAAACAAGCCTCTCAGTCAGACATGTAAAAAGTTTGGCCTGACCTCACACAAAGCACTTCAACATCCTCAACCACCACTGAAGAGTTGGCCCCGCTGCTGCGGCTCCACGGGTGACAGATGGCAAAGAGCCAGGAAGATGATTGCTTTTGGGTCCGGTCTAGAGATACTTCCATCATATTTGACTTACGAGATGTTACTTTTCACTGTCCATTTCAAAATGAGTACCTAGATATAATCAGATGATTGGGGGGGGGGGGGATGCTCACATTGACCTTTGATTAAATGTTTTCCCCGTATAGAGTGCCTAAGCTACGTCCTCTTCCAGGTTCGGCATGGGAGCTAAGGGATTTCATTCCCCATTCATTGACGTTTCATAAAATCCTTATACAAAGAGTTTTAATTGGTCAAACCAAGCTATATTGAGAATCAGAAGAGACCATAGAGACAGTCCGCATGTCTGGGAACGCCCACAAAATGTTAAACGGCTGACTCACCAAAAGATGGTGCTGCAGCTCTAAACTACAGGTTTGGGGGTTCTAGAGCAGAACACAAGACGTCTGCTCAGATGTGCGTTTACTGCGGTGGTTGTATCCCCAATCGTGTCTGCCTGGGCTGGGCTATCAGCTAAATTCTAACTTTGCTGAATGGATAGAACGTTTTTTTTTTTACCCCTTTCTGACCACGCCCCCAGCCGGGCTGAGCCAGCTAAACCAGCGTCTATGACGAGACGTGGCCTCAACCTATAGAACATTTAACTCGGACCAAAACGTTTTTTCCCCATTTTTATTTTTGATGTTTGGTGTGAGCGAAATGTTGTATGGTTTCTCCTAATTCTGAATAATAGCTGAATCGTGTGGTTTGACCAAGTAAACCTATTTTTATTTTGATATTTTCATTTTGTTTTATAAGTATTTGCTAAATGTCTATGGAAAAATGTATTGCGAATGAACTTGTCTGAGATCATCTTTTAAAAATGCTTTTGACAGTGCTCATCAAGCCGATACCCAAGTGAAAAATCCTCTGCGAGAGATTAAATGAATTTAAATCAGACTCTGGAAACTGTTGCTTCAAGTAATGAGTCAATTCATCAAGCGCACTAGTATCTTAGCAACCGCTTCATCAAAATAGTAACAGCACCTGACTGACTTCTGCATTTTTTGCTTCGCATGATCTCGCCTAAGTAAAAGCCGCAGGCAGACCAAAACCTGTGCACCACGAAATGAGATTGAAAAGCCCTTTGAGGTTTGTGATTCACTTATTTTGTGTGTGTGGGATCTGCTCGAGACTACGGAGTGGTTTCTCACACACAGATCAAATCTTAGACCAAAAAAAAAAAAAAAAGCTGTCAGTGAAGATCCTTAGGAAAACAAGTTTAGTCTCATATTTTATTACATTTTATTTATCCATCCCTATATTTCTCCCTGGTGTACACTAACTGCATCACTTTTCTATTTATTACTTTTCTTAAATGCGCAGTAAGTAAGATTGTACTATACCAAAGAACACACACAAAAAAGATAATATATCAGCAGGGGTTTGATCAATACCAATCACTCCTTGCTTCACCAGGAGCTGGCGTGTCTGGCTTTCAAAAACTCTTTCCAGCCCACACACTATCATGACTGCATTATGATGGGGTCCGGTGGCGCAGTCGGTAGCGCTGTCGCCTCACAGCTAGAAGGTCCTGAGTTCGATTCTCGCCTGGGACGCTGTGGGCGCTGGAGTTGTGACCCCCCCATATCTTCAGTGCCTACTGCCCAGGTGGGCTATCTCGTCGAAAGGGCCTTTCTGTGTGGAGTTTGCATGTTCTCCCCGTACCCCCCAGGGGGTTCCTCCGTACATAACCCCCCACTAAAAACATGCAGAAGATCGTCATCCGACCAGTGACGACAACATCTGAAGTTGGTCCAATGATGGTCCCCGGGCGCTGGAAAGAAAAAGCGACCACTGCTCCTGGCCTGCCCCCTGGAGGAAAGGACAAGCCTGGATGGGTCAAATGCAGAGGACATATTTCACCGGCCACCGTCAACATGAGTGTGTGTTGTGGCCGCATGCATGTGTTGTAGTGTTCGTGTGACAATAAAGACGGGCTTCCGTCTGAAATCATGTCGTGTGTTTTTTGGATACAGTAGCTATATTATCTCTTCGATACGATATTATCGTAATACGTACCGGTAAGTCACGATATGATACATTTTGCGATATGCTGAGTATCGCAATAACATAATTGTGATATATTGCGAATTGCGATTTATTGCCTTTTTCCAAACTGCAAATTCAACTGCTACTATGTCACCATAGAAAACGTATGGGTACGACGTAGGGGTGGGAATCACAAGAGGCCCCATGATATGATATGATCATGATACTTAAAGCTGCTGTAAGCGATATCTTTTTGTTAAAATAAGTGTCCAATAGCTCTATATTTTGACAGCAATCACTGGTTGGTGTCTGGTTAGTGTTTGGTCAGTAACATGGGTCTCTCACTCGCTCTGCTTTG
The DNA here is from genome assembly GCF_964638095.1 of Poromitra crassiceps. NCBI lineage: Eukaryota > Metazoa > Chordata > Actinopteri > Beryciformes > Melamphaidae > Poromitra > Poromitra crassiceps. The sequence goes on from NC_139631.1 coordinate 33,730,031, forward strand.
TGGTAAAGAGAAAAGACTCTGGTATCCCATCCCACGTTCCTCAAAGAGGATTGAGTCAACACAGTTCTCATTCCCAAGTAGTCAAATACTGACACGTTGGGTTGGTGTTTTCCGAACCGGACCAGAATCGCCTACAGCACCTTTAAGCCCAGTCTCATCTCGACTCCAGCTGGCTGATGGCGTCGCCAGCAATTCAGCTTGTCAAGTCGCAGGGGCTGGTTGCAAGTAGTTGCAAGTAGTTGCAACTATTTCAACTATTCTCGTTTGCGAATAATTGGTGTAAACTAGGCTCTACGTCTCGATACGATATTATTGTGATGATACTTGGCGTCCGTTTATCGATACAATATTGCCACACAAAATATCAAAATACTATGCTGTATCGACCCCACCCCCCCACCCCCCCCCCACCCCCCCTACTCTTCACTAGACGTTCTGTTGGATCTCTGCTCTAATTGGCTAATTTAATTGTTCACTTATGAACATGTGAGTTGATTATTTTGAGCAATAACAGATCACTGTATGCCGTACCAGAAATCTGTTGTTTGAATTCCTTGGTCGAGGTTGATAAAAGTCATGAAGTCCTTAATGCCCCTTAAAGTCTGCCAATGTTGACCAATAAACAAATCCTCAAAGTGCAATCCATCTTCCTATTCGCCTCATGCAGAAGAGACCATCTGGCTTGCGAGACTAACAGGAAGTGTAAATACAATCGGATGTTTCCGATCGTATTTACACTTCCTGTGACTCATCAACCTAGTCTGACTCGTAATGTGAGTCAGACTAGGGTTTGACCAGGTGAGTCAGACTAGTTTGAGCAGGTAAAACAGCCGGCGTTTTGAACAGGAAGTCGTGATACAATGGGTCAAGTGGGCGGGGCTACATAAGGTGGATAGATCAGCCTGAGCCGCTGGCTGGCATGGAGGTTAACATGCATCCCCAGCTAGGGAGGTGTAGCACACATCATCAATCCTTCTTCCTCCTCCTGTCCGCTCTAAATAACCCAACATCTCCACATCGGCTTCCGCACAGCAAAACCCCCAGAAACCATGCTCCAAAAGCATTTATGAGTGATTCTCCTCTGCAGTGATGAATGCAAATAGCTAGCACACCCAGCACCATTAATGGGGGGAATGTTAGCATGCGCTGAGGCTTAGAGGAAGGCGGCTAACAGCCTTATCATTGGACTAATTACCTCTAGACGTGGTGCTGCTTGCCTGCTAAATGGCAGTGAAATGCCACTGAGACGGTCACTGTTCCATTTAGCTGCGGCTGGAAACAGGATTGGGTTCAAAGGGCATCATTGGCTGCTTGGTTCAATACACGCAGGATCCCTATTTCATCCGGACTCTTTGAGTGGACGGGTTTGTGGACGTTCTCGCAGCGTAAGCAGTAGGCCTCAAAGTTACATTCTGCTAATTAGTCGACAGCCAATAGCATCCCAGGGACCACCAAGGGACCACCAAGGGCTCTTCAGAAAGGGGGTTCAAGTTTCCTCTTGTCTCTCTCCATCCCTCTTGCGTCTGATCTTTCCCTCTCGACTGTCATGTCTAATTAATCAATTAATGAATGAATTGATTGATTGGATTTATATAGCGCTTTTCAAAGCACCCAAAGTGCTTTACATATCAGGGTGTCGGTGTGTGTGTGTGTGTGTGTGTGTGTGTGTGTGTGTGTGTGTGGGGGGGGGGGGGCGGCAGGCAGTTTGCGCCAGAACGCTCACCACACAGCAGCTCTCACGGTGGAGTGTTGAGGACTGAATGTGCCAATTAAGTAACGAGGGATGATTAGGTGGCCACGATTGAAGGGATGCTTGTGTGGGACTGTAACCAAGGGGGAGTCAGGACCTCGGTTTAACGACTCATCCGAAGGACGAGACGTTGTCTCTGCCCTGGGGCATTGGGGAGATTATTCGTGAGAGCAGAGGGAAGAGCACCTCCTACTGGTCCTCCAGTACCACTTCCAGTACCATGGTCTCCCAGGCAAAGGGCTAACAACACTCAGACCTGCTTAGCTTCCCCCAGCAAGCCAGCAATGTAACACAGGAGGCACGGTGGCGTTTCATCTTCCCCACCTGTCTTCATTGCCATTTTCCTCCTCTCATTTTGCCTCCACATCTTCCTCTGCCCACTCTGCCTCTCTTCGCGTTCCTCTCTTCTTCTCCTCCTCCAGGCTTGCATCCCCATCTCTTCATCTTCCTGCTGCTGCCATTTGAAGCCAATTAGGTGCGTTTGTGAGTGATGCCGTCATGGAGGCAGCGGCGCGCAGGGACAGTCATCAGGGCACCGGAGAGGACTCGGGGGAGACCTGTCGCGCCGGCCCGACGTGAAAGCAAAGCTCAACGCTATTAGCTCGATCAACACAGGAACTCGGATTCACAAAATGCTCAGTGTGAAGATGTTTGTTCGAGTGTGTGTGTGCGTGTGTGTGCACGTGTGTGTGTGTGTGTGTGTGTGTGTGTGAGTGTGTGTGTGTGTGCATACGTCTAGAGAGGGATGGGCTGTGTAATGTGTGTACATTGCGGCACAAAGAACGGAGCTGCCTGCGAATCGTATGAGTCATCCTCAGTGCAACTCGTCGACTGCAATCCCGAGAGCTTATCGTGAAAAAAATCCTATTACCTTGCATTAGTTTGCTCCACCCTCACACACCACAGAACCACACATACATTTAGCTTATGTGTTTCTCAATTGCTCCCTTTAAGAATTACCTCAATCGTCAGGTATTCATTTACGCCTCTATCTTAGCATATCATTTAATTCCTGGTGATTCATGTGAACTTGAATAACTTATTCCCGTTGAAAGACCAGGTGCAGGGAACCCTCCAGAATCTCAAACGCGATTGAAGACGTGAGGATGTTGCGTAGGCGGCATACAGACAGACATGCCCGTAGGGCTGTGTAACCCTTTCGAGGAGACGAGAGAGAGAGAGAGAGAGAGAGAGAGAGAGAGAGAGAGAGAGAGAGAGAGAGAGAGAGAGAGAGAGAGAGAGAGAGAAAAAAAGAGGTGTACTCTGCTGCCGCTACCTGTGCGTAGGCTCATACACACGGCGGCCATGCATGTTGACACACAGGGGCTCGCAAAGGCACATGAACATGGTGGAGATGATTCGAGGTGATGATGACACTCTCCCACACAATGCCAGCTCCATCTGGGTGAGGATATAGAGAACAGCGCCACACGGCCGTCTTTTCTCTAGGCTCAAAGTGCCTCTCGCTGCCCCTGTGTGCCGTCGCTGTGGTGCATTCACACATCTCCACACATCTCCAACCAGCCCCGCTGTTACAGAGCCCATTAGTGGCCTTCAGAGAGACAGAGAGAGACAGAGAGACAGAGAAGGGGTACGGGGATGGGCGGGGGTGCTGGTAAAGAGAGACTGAAAACCCGAATGATACACAATAAAGGGGACACAAAGAAATACAGACAATAAGGAGACGGAAAGAGAAGAAAGAAAGAAAGAAAGAAAGAGGCATCAATGAGGCAATGAGAGACGAACTGAGGATGATAGAGACAAACACCACAGATCAGTTCCAAATTATTTCTATTTCTTTCTCGACTGTTGGTTGTCTATTCTAGCATGTGATCCTAGTCTCTTCAAACAGACCTTTGGTTGTCTATTCTAGCATGTGATCCTAGTCTCTTCAAACAGACCCATTGGCTCCTGCAATTTGCAAATGCTTCCGTCTACCCATCTGTACTTCATAGAGGAGAAAGCTGGTCGAAACGGAAATAAGTCAGGACATCGCTAATTTCTCCAATCACCTGCATCGTTTTTGTTTACATCTGTCGTGATTGGTGGAATACCATAATTCCTCCGGTCTGAAGTGTTTTTTTCTTTGGAAGATGACAACTTCCTCTGGCTAAATTTTAGCAATGTGATGCCATCCAATACCAATTTAACACTAATGTGATCCTATCCAATACCAATTTAACACTAATGTGATCCTATCCAATACCAATTTAACACTAATGTGATCCTATCCAATACCAATCTAACACTAATGTGATCCTATCCAATACCAATCTGACACTAATGTGATCCTATCCAATACCAATCTGACACTAATGTGATCCTATCCAATACCAATCTAACATTAATGTGATCCTATCCAATACCAATCTAACACTAATGTGATCCTATCCAATACCAATCTAACATTAATGTGATCCTATCCAATACCAATCTAACATTAATGTGATCCTATCCAATACCAATCTAACACTAACGTGATCCTATCCAATACCAATCTGACACTAATATGATCCTATCCAATACCAATCTGACACTAATGTGATCCTATCCAATACCAATCTGACACTAATGTGATCCTATCCAATACCAATCTGACACTAATGTGATCCTATCCAATACCAATCTGACACTAATGTGATCCTATCCAATACCAATCTAACACTAATGTGATCCTATCCAATACCAATCTGACACTAAAGTGATCCTATCCAATACCAATCTAACATTAATGTGATCCTATCCAATACCAATCTAACACTAATGTGATCCTATCCAATACCAATCTAACATTAATGTGATCCTATCCAATACCAATCTAACACTAATGTGATCCTATCCAATACCAATCTAACACTAATGTGATCCTATCCAATACCAATCTGACACTAATGTGATCCTATCCAATACCAATCTGAGACTAATGTGATCCTATCCAATACAAATCTGACACTAATGTGATCCTATCCAATACCAATCTGACACTAATGTGATCCTATCCAATACCAATCTGACACTATAGTCTAGCAGCAAGTCCTCAAAAAAGGCTTTAGTTTTCAAGATACCCCTACCCGAGGTAGAACAAATGACAACAATGATTTTTCTTATCTTTAGGGTCTCCCATCAATGAAATTGATTCTTGGCAAATTTTATTTTTGGGGAAAAAATGTTTTTTGGGTTGTTCTTTAGAACTACCCCAATCCCTGAAAAAGAGCCAAATTAGGCCAGTCCGAATAGGGTAAAGGTGACAAAAAAGCCCATAACTTGAGAATGCTCACTCTTTTCCTCACCAGATTTGCTGAGGTATGAACCAGGTGGCTGCCCAACATCACCATATAGTCAGAAAATGAATTACCTAAAAAGATCATGAATTATAGTCCTGTAAATATAGCTTTAGTTTAGGTGGAAATTGTACTTTGTGGTGATAGGAACATAGGACTCCATCACTTTTCTCTCATTTATCAGAAAAACAGAAATCCCTGGAAAATATACCATTACTGAATTGTCTAGGGTGCTATTGAACCCTGACCAGTAGTTGTATGGAGATATCTGGTACAGTTCTATTGCAAATGAGATTTCTTTAGACATAGACCTACTACCTCTTCTCTGAAACTATCAAATTAGGTCATTCTGAATGGTGGATAAGTGAAGTGGCATAATAGCCTATAAGTTAAGAATGCTCACTCTGATGGTCATCATATTTGGAGAGGGAAATACCAGGTGGCTGAACTACATCACCAAATAGTCAGAATGTGGGTAAACCAATAAAATAAAGTTGATCTAAATTACAAGCCTCTAAAACATAGAAATACAAGGTGTAAATATTGGAAGTCTCAGGAGGTAGAGCAGGTCGTCCACTAATCGCTTTGGATAAAAGAGGTCGGTGGTTCGATTTCCACCTCCTCCAGTCTGCATGTCGAAGTGTCCTTGGGCAAGATACTGAACCCCAATTGCTCCGGATGGTGTGACAGCACCATGCGTGGCAGCCTGCCGCCATCGGTGTATGAATGGGTGAATGTACCTACTGATTGTAAAGCACTATATAAATGCAGGCCATTTACCATTTACCATAAAACATAGAAATACAAGGTGTAAATATTATTTTAAGTTTTATTGAAACTGGAACATTAATCCAAGTATAATAGTAATCATAATACATAATACACAATCACAAAAACAGACTAGAAAAATGGATTAGAAAACAAAATAACCAAGGCAAGAATAAAACAGAACAGAGAAATAAAAACCAACCTTATACTCCATGGACTGCAATTGTAAGGATTGCAAAATACTGATGCAAACTAAACCGTCTAAATATTGTTCAGTCTGGAGGCAGCCTGTCTATCTGGAGACGATCATGTTTAATATACTGTATCCTTATAGTATCATTGTCCATTTGTCAGATTAAGCTATCACAATGTTACATTCTTCCCTCTTCTGTGTATCATATTGTAACCTTTTTCCAAAGTATTTGGATCTTGCATTGTTGCTGCGCGTATATAAGATGTTGGAAGGGCAACAGAGAGGCACTGGCCCTTTCCACTCCAGTTTGCATCTTTGCAATACAAGTAAGTAATGTCTCTCACTTCTGTAGGTGCTGGGGGTTTCCTAAATAGAGCTGGTCAAATGGCTCCATCTCTGACAATTCATCCCTTGACGATAGGACTCCATAACAGGGGTTTGGACATGTGACTGTGACACCATATCACTGTCTGATACATTGCTCTTGCTGTCTACCAGCATGTCATGCACTCACTGACTGTGACACAACAAGTAGTTTGTACAGAATAGGAAAGACAACAGCATTCACCAAACTCAAGACCCATCTCAGTGAGCTCAAAGATCTGGCCCATTTTGGACTCTGCCAGCTTGGAAGTCTTTGCCAGTCGCAAGATAATTTGCGCTTCTGCTTTACGGAAAAAATAAAAAGGAAAATGGACTGATGTGCACAAACTTTGATGAACTGAGGTTCATAATTGCATCAACAACATATGCAGGCTCTGCAAACCTGCCACCAACAGAGGATGAATTTGCACAACATGTGCAAAGAGCAATGTACTGTATCAGACAGCGATATGGTGTCACAGTCACATGCCCAAACCCCTTTTATGGAGTCCTATCGGCAAGGGATGGATTGTCAGAGATGGAGCCACCAGTCCTATTTAAGAAAAACCAGCACCTACAGAAGTGAGAGACATTACTCACTTGTATTGCAAAGATCCAAACTGTGGAGAGAGTGGAAAGTGCCAGTGCCTCTCTGTTGGCCTCCCCTGTACGGAGTTCTGTACCTGGTGTGCAGAATGTCAAAATGTGTCCCCAAACGTCTCTGAGGAACCTGACATTTGACATTCTAGTATCTTGACCTCTCACTGAAACACATCTTATGTACGCGCAGCAACAATGAAAGATCCAAATACTTGGGAAAAAGGTTATAATATGATACACAGAAGAAGAAAACATTTAACATTGTGATAGCTTAATTTGAAAAATGGACAATGATACTAAGGATATATTAAACATGATTGTCTCCAGATAGACCGGCTGCCTACAGACTGAACAATATTTACACAGTTTTGTTTGCATCAGTCTTTTGCAAGCCTAACAATTGCAGTCACATAAGCTTGTGAATGTGCCCCAGACTCCCAAACACTGGCACAATAATCTGGTAGGGTCATAATACGTTCAACAAATGCCTGATACTGTATTTCATATTTGGATATTTGGACTTTGGCTGTGAAACAAGTGTCCATATACCGGGTCAAATGAGCAGTCACTTTTTATTCCTCTGTTCTGTTTTATTTTTGCCTTGGTTATTTTGTTTTCTAGTCTGTTCACCTGTTTTTGTTTATGAAATGAAATGAAGCACTGAGATTTGGGGCTACCATAAAACAAATGTATTATTATTACTATTATACTTGTATTATTTCATCATGTCAAGACAGGAGATACTACTGATTTATAGTTAGGATTAATGTTCCAGTTTCAATCAAACTTCCAATATTTACACCTTGTATTTCTATGTTTTAGAGGCTTGTAATTTAGATCAACTTTATTTTATTGGGTTACCCACATTCTGACTATTTGTTGATGTAGTTCAGCCACCTGGTATTTCCCTCTCCAAATATGATGACCATCAGAGTGGGCATTCTTAACTTATGGGCCACAGTACCCATCTGACCTGAACCACTACTGTCCCAACTCCAACCTCCCCTTCATCTCCAAAACTCTTGAGAGGGTGGTTGCCGCCCAACTCCAGTCCCACCTCGACTCAAACAACCTCCACAAACCATTTCAATATGGTTTCCGCCCTAATCACAGCACTGAAACAGCCCTGGTAAAAATCACTAACGACCTCCTCCGTGCAGCTGACTCTGGACTCCTCACCATCCTCATCCTCCTTGACCTCTCCACTGCTTTCGATACCATCTCCCACCCACTACTTCTGGAGCACCTGCCGAACATTGGAATCACTGGTGTTGCAATTCCCTGGTTTGCATCCTACCTCACCGACAGACAACAGTTTGTCCAAATAGGGAACCACACGTCTGGGTGTTCTGCCGTTTAACCCAGGGGTCAGTATTGGGTCCACTCCTATTCATCACCTACCTCCTCCCCCTGGGTAAAATCCTCCGACACCATGGTGTCCGGTTTCACTGCTACTCCGATGAAACCCAGGTCTATATCTCCACCAAACCCACCACCACTCTTCCTCCCACCTCCCTCACCGCCTGCCTCCAGGACATCAGGAGCTAGATGAGCAGGAACTTCCTGAAGTTAAACGCGAGTAAAACCGAGGCCTTGCTCATCGGCTCCAAAAACACCCTCTCCAAAGCTCAAAACACCACCACCCCAAACATCATCATTGACAGCTTCCCTGTTCCCTTCTCCACCCAAGTCAAGAGCCTCAGCGTCATTCTGGACAGCACCCTCTCCTTTGCACCCCACATAAAAAACATCACCCGGTCTGCTTTCTTCCACATCCGCAACATCTCCAGACTCCGCCCATCCCTGTCCCAATACAGCACCGAAGTCCTCATCCACACATTTGTTACATCCCAGATTGATTACTGCAACTCTCTTCTCTCTGGCCTACCCACCAAATTGCTCAACACACTCCAAATGCCTGGATCATCACCCGCACTAAATCATCTGACCACCTCACCCCTGTTCTCATTCAACTCCACTGGCTTCCCATTCACTACCGGATTGACTTTAAAAACCTTCTGCTCACTTACAAAGCCCTACACAACCTAGCACCCACCCATCTCTCTGACCTCCTCCAGGAATACACCCCTTCCCGCTCCCTACGCTCTTCCTCAGCTGGCCTCCTGACCGTCCCCGCCTCTCGCCTCAGTACCATGGGTGCTAGGGCCTTCAGCTGCTCTGCACCCAGACTCTGGAACTCCTTGCCATCACACATCCAACAGTCTGACTTCATCACCACATTCAAATCCCACCTCAAAACCCACCTGTACAAATTGGCCTACTCACTTTAATCATATACAGCACTTAATCTGTTATTCGCCTGCCGTGTTTATCTCCTGTCTTTTCTTATATGTACGCTCGTCGTATTTTAATGATGCTGGTGTTTGCCATGCCTGTTGTTTTTATGTATGATCTTTTAGAATGTTATGTCTCTTATGCACTGTACAGTGACCTTGGGTGTTTTGAAAGGTGTCATCAAATAAAATTATTATTACTAGAAGTATGCCACGGCACTTATCCCCCCATTCGGAATTTTGACTGTTTCAGAGAAAAGGCAGAGCTATGTCTAAAGAAATCTCATTTGCAATAGAACGGTACCAGATATCTCCATACAACTACTGGTTAGTGTTCAATAGCACCCTAGACAATTCAGTAATGGTATATTTTTCAGGGATTTCTGTTTTTCTGATAAATGAGAGAAAAGTGATGGAGTCCTATGTTCCTATCACCACAAAGTACAATTTCCGCCTAAACTAAAGCTATATTTACAGATCATGATCTTTTTAGGTAAATCATTTTCTGACTATATGGTGATGTTGGGCAGCCACCTGGTTCATACCTCAGCAAATCTGGTGAGGAAAAGAGTGAGCATTCTCAAGTTATGGGCTTTTTTGTCACCTTTACCCTATTCGGACTGGCCTAATTTGGCTCTTTTTCAGGGATTGGGGTAGTTCTAAAGAACAACCAAAAAAACATTTTTTTCCCAAAAATAAAATTTGCCAAGAATCAATTTCATTAATGGGAGACCCTAAAGATAAGAAAAATCATTGTTGTAATTTGTTCTACCTCGGGTAGGGGTATCTCAAAATCTGAGGGCCCTTTCTGCTAGACTACTAATATGATCCTATCCAATACCAATCTAACACTAATGTGATCCTATCCAATACCAATCTGACATTAATGTGATCCTATCCAATACAAATCTGACACTAATGTGATCCTATCCAATACCAATCTGACACTAATGTGATCCTATCCAATACCAATCTGACACTAATATGATCCTATCCAATACCAATCTAACACTAATGTGATCCTATCCAATACCAATCTGACATTAATGTGATCCTATCCAATACCAATCTGACACTAATGTGATCCTATCCAATACCAATCTGACACTAATGTGATCCTATCCAATACCAATTTAACACTAATGTGATCCTATCCAATACCAATCTGACACTAATGTGATCCTATCCAATACCAATCTAACACTAATGTGATCCTATCCAATACCAATCTGACACTAATATGATCCTATCCAATACCAATCTAACACTAATGTGATCCTATCCAATACAATACCAATCTGACATTAATGTGATCCTATCCAATACCAATCTGACATTAATGTGATCCTATCCAATACAATATGACACTAATGTGATCCTATCCAATACCAATCTAACACTAATGTGATCCTATCCAATACAATACCAATCTGACATTAATGTGATCCTATCCAATACCAATCTGACATTAATGTGATCCTATCCAATACAATATGACACTAATGTGATCCTATCCAATTAAATACCAATCTGACACTAATGTGATCCTATCGAATGCGATGGGATCCCACCAGCCGCGACTTCAAACAAATGTTGGCCAGGGGCTTAAAGTGGGGGACCCAATGTCGGATCCCGACCATTTTCAAACTCGGCCTTCATAAAAGTAAAGTTTTGTGACTGCACCTTGCACAGTTTTGACGCTATCGCTCGCAAGATCTGTCCACAGAAAGACAGACATATAAACACTTGGCAAAGTAGTCAAAATGACTTATGTGGTAGCCTACTGTAGTTCCCGCTACAATAGGTTGATTGATTGATTGACTTTATTTGGTGATAAAAACAGGACATAAGACAACATATCACCGAGGATAAAAACACAACAAAGCCCGAAGGCTTATTTCCATTGCGGTCCCCAAGTGACTCCAGGACCACATTTTGCCACGGTGAGACACACACACACACACACACACACACACACACACACACACACACACACACACACACACACACACACACACACACACACACACACACACACACACACACACACACACACACACACACACACACACACACACACACACACACACACAGAGAGAGAGAGAGAAGGTGACAATAATACCAGCCATCGCTGTCATGGCTGGTGATAACAAAAGTAGCACATCTGTTTTTGGACCTACGCTTCTCCTGCTTGCTTCAAAACCATTTCAGTTGCAGTGTGTGTGCCTTCGAGACGAGTTTTGACTGAATTGAGGCGACCGCCCAACTTCCAATCACAGGTCCTTCTGCCTTCTCTCCATCCTCGTTGTCCTCCATGCTGCCATTGAGCCAGAATGCCTCGGTGACTTTCTCAGGTGAGTGAGGTCAGAGTTACTTATTGTCATGGCAGGGCGCACAACTTCCCCATTTGCATCCGAGGCATACCTGCCATACCATGCCTCGCCTCGGGATACAATTTCCCACCGCATATCCATGTGGTGCAGAGCCCAATGAAAAAGAAGTGACTCCAAGCAGCTTTTTGCCATTCACGTCACATCTGCGTCACGTCTGATAGGTGGGGGAGGGAGGGAGGGACGGGTGTGTGTGTGTGTGTGTGTGTGTGTGTGTGTGTGTGTGTGTGTGTGTGTGTGTGTGTGGGGGGGGGGGGGGTCATAACTGGGAGATTTTCAGCCAAAGTCCCAGACAGTGACGGTGAAAGAGAACTGGTCTCCAGAGACGCCTGAAGACTGGTTGGTCTGATAAAATGATCAAATTGCCCTGGAAATTATTTCAAATGGCCCCGAAACATATTTCACAGGGGCATTAAAAAAAAGGCCTTTTTAAAGAAAACGTTAATTTCCTACCCTGGTCTGAACCCAGCTGCCTGCCTGCCTGCCTGTCTGTCTCTCTGGACATCACCCGCCTCCATCCCAGCCCAACCCAATCAATGAGACAGAAAGACAGGCAGGAAGTCAGACAAGCACACAGGGAGGCAAGCAAGTCAAGCACACAGCCTGACAAGGCGGACACAGGGACCGGCAGAGAGGTGCAAGTTGCCAGTGCTATAAACAAAAACATGCTTGATTTCAAAAGTCTCAGCCCTCTAGCAGGTGACACCATTATTCTTTCAATGACAAAATAATCTAAAAGGATGCTTTGAGGATGCTTCAGTTAAACATAATCTAAAACACACACACACACACACACACACACACACACACACACACACACACACACACACACACACAATATAAAAAGTTTAGTTTTGTTGAGGGTACAGTGAAGACAAATGACTCATTGAGTTAGTTCCCTTAACTATTCTGGAGTATATTTAATCTGAAACCATCTCTGTAGTGTGCGTGTGTTTGTGTGTGTGTGTGTGGGGGGGGGGGGGGGGGGGGGGGTTGTGGATTGGAGCAACAGCTACGTTTTGTGATGCATTACTGCCCCCATCTGGTTAACTTGCACCATTGCAAAAACTAAACTGAAAGTCTGAAACAAAGCGTGGTCTGTACTGCCACCTAGTGTGCAGACGTGGAACAAAGACACTGCACTTGTGGCATCACTACTCTGCAACACTATTAGAAAGTCTGTTGTTCTTCGGCAGCCTTCATCAGAAACAAAACAGAGTAGCCTAAGTGAATAACCAAAAGGGATATTTAAATGTATTCCTAAAATCATGTTAATTATTTTGTTATTATTTATTATTTTCTTAATTTAATTACAGGGAACGAAACATGGCATGGATAAAAAAGGAAAATAAAGGAAAGGAAAGCTCCCTCAAACTATTGGGATGCACAATCTAACAATATAACCCACTCAGACACAGAAGCAGGTATGCAAGGAATTAACCACACAAACCTTATGCTCAAACAGAGAAGGTTCACCTCTATTGGTCTAACATGTTCTACAAAAATGTAAACTACTGTAAAAGTTAATTATCTGCTTCTTCACCACACTTCGATCCCACACCCCGTTAAAAAGGAGAGTACAGTTTAAATCAAATACCATCTCACACAAGAAATTGGCATCATGCAGCATTAGTGTCATAATTCAGTCAATTAGCCTACGTTAGTGTCCTCTAGAGAGAGAGTGGCGTCAGCGGAGGACCAAAATGCGAGACTCATTAGCCAATGAACAGCCAGGAATGGGTCTTGCGCTACTTTTGCATGCTAAAATAAAGCTGATAATGTACAATTTGATTCAAGGGGCGGGGAAACCCTTTCAGAGTAGAACAGAAACTGTCTATTTTGCTGCAACCCGACAGTGCTGCTTAATCCAGGACCTTATTTCCTGGAACTCTTGAGAGTAAAAAACTGGGCCATTGGAGTGAATGGAGATGTCGGGACTCTTCTATCTACATGGCTCTGGCCTACGTCAACAGAATTCAACATATCCCCCAACTCATAGGACCAATGACATAGTATCACTGCAATACACTGCAATACGAACATATACCATGTCTGCTAGACTAGCGCCCCTCAGTGGCAGAGAAAAAGTACTGCAACATATCCTCCAACTCACACAAACCAATGACGTATCACTGCAATAGACCCTTTTCACGGGGGCCATTTTCTGTCGAAAAGGCAGAATAAACACAGGTGCAAGCAAAACACTGAGGGTTTCCAAATTCCAATCATGGAAGTTGGAAACCCTCATTAGTGTTTTGCTTGCACCTGT
>NC_139631.1:33748938-33871438 GCF_964638095.1 Poromitra crassiceps
GCATAGTGGTTTTCTGTACTGTTGACAAATTGTGATATTGTAAGTCGCTTTGGACAAAACAAAAGCGTCTGCTAAATGACGTATTGTAAATGTAATGTAATAAAAAAAAAAAAAAAAATTGTTGCAAAATCATCAGTTCAACGAAAATAGTTTATACTTTAAATCTAAAATGGTTCATGGATTACATTCTAAAAACAAACCTATCAAATTAAAAGTCAAGCACGTTACCGTGGAAACAATTAAGCTTAGCCCATAATCACAAATCAGAATGAGGGGGTCCCCGGTATATTTTCTATCTTGTAAAGCGTCCTTGGCTGAAAAACATTTGAGAACCTCTGGTCTAATCAGTTTAGGGGGTCCCGACCTTGACATGAAAATGTTTGAGAATCACTGCCTTATAGGACTGTACTGGAGACCCCACGCACCATGGCAAGCAACATGTGAGCTCTATAATAGTAAAGAAACTGAGGGGATTTTGGTCAGAATCGATGAAAAACGATAGGAAAAGGAATCCAGGCTGAAAGTGTCCGAATTTGTGCTTTAAGACTGGAGGATGATGCATTATGGCCACAGTCCAAACATACACCTACAACACACATCACTGATGCTGCTAGAAATCTAGAGCATGCTGGCCTACATCGGTGCATAGCCAATCAGAAAGCAGTGGAGGAGAGATCATGTGACCTGTGAATACAGAAACCCTTCAACGGTTGCTAACGAACGATCTGCCCAAAAAGGTGACTGCCCAGTCCACACCTAGAGAGAAACACACTGACCCTCGCTAGGAAAATTGACTTCTTGCAATACTTACATGGACCATATGAAGCTTACCATCTGCACATCTACAATGGTCTACCACTCATATTTATTTATTTTTTATTTATTTTTATTTTAAGGTATTCACCTTATGTTCACCTTATGTTCATACGCGGGGGTGGGCCAAATTCTTCCGGGTTGTGTTAACACTTCCGGTGGTCACGGCGCGAGATACAAAAGAACGTCAGAAGAAGAAAGTTGTTTTTAGAGCAGGAATGCGTTGAACATCGCCCGCAGCTGCGGTCTGAGTGATACAAATCAAGTCGAAGAGGAAAAAGATGAGATCAACAAAAAGAAAACAACGAAATGGGCAGTTAACAGCAACACACTGAGAGACGTCCTTGTACAAAACATACCTGGACTCCAACATAGAAAGCTTCAGATGGTTTTCAGTCTCCTCCGAGCGCAGCCACTTACGCCTATAAGACCCGCAGACGTTAACGTAATTCCCTTGAATGCGAGAATTAACGAGCCAATTACATGGCGTTGCATTCTTAGACATTGCCGTTTGCTTTTATTTAGTATGTTACATACAATTGGCTAAATTATTAGTTAATTCAGAGTTAGATGATGACGTTGGAGCGTTTTTTTTTTTTTTTTTTTATCCGGAAGTCACAACCACACAACCGGGTCAAATGGGCGTGGCTACATAAGGTGATGACTATTTCTTTAAAAAAAAATTTTTTTTATCCTTATAGAAAGGTTTCCCCTCAAAAATATCAATTCTGACCCACACAATACTGTGGCAGTGTGTTTATTATGTGGACAGACGCAGCAGCCCCCCTGTGTGTATTTTCGTGGGTGGACATTGTTTTGCTGTGTTCTGTTCGTGTGGTGGAGTGAGAGCTACCACAGACAGACGGCTGAGACTTCCTCTCACCTTGAAAACGAGAGTAGCTACTCCACAGCATTAGAGATGAATTGCCATGCTAATTTCCAAGCTAATTCAAGATCACAATGCAGTGTTTCAATCAGGGTAAGTTTCACTACACATTACACTAAGGGTCATGTAACACCAGATTTCTGAAATGAAAATCGGGGACATTTCCAGTTCTGCAGTCAATATATCATTAAAATATCTTCATGTCATTATTGTCTATGAAATCAAAAAGAGGGACAATTCAGAGGGTTTCGTGTATTTTGACCATGCTATCATAATAAACTATGGTGCAGGCTGACTGATATCCCTCCAATAGTTTCATATGATATACGTATCTTCACTATAGCTTTAAGAATGAGCCTCTGAAAGGCAGTAACAGTCGACCGCGGACGAGGAGTAGAAAATCTGGGACATTTTCGGGGACAGATCCCAGCCGGGGACAGGTCACCAAAAACGGGGACTGTCCCTGAAAATCAGGGACGTCTGGTCAACCCTAACCTATACATAGCAGCATGGCTACCGAGCTGTTTGATATGGTGAAAATGAACTAAGAGGAAAAAGAGAACTCGTGTAGGCCTGAGCAAAGCTATTCTGAATCTGATGATGATGCATGATTGCTAGGTGTAGTTCTTAAAAAAGAACAGATTGCTATTCATTAAAATCATAATCCTAGACTTGAAGGCCTCAAAACACCTCCCAAACATGATACTTCACAGTCTCATGACTGAAACTGAAGCTTCACTAAACCCAGATGTGATTTTGCCAAAAATGAAATGGAAGTATAATAATCACTAATGTCATACAAGATGATGCAGTTCTACAAAATGACGAGCACACAAGTACAGAGCAAACCAGAAAGAAAACAGGTTTGTTGCCATTACAGGGGTGAAAAGTAATCGCCAAACTATTAAGAAAGCCAAGAGCCAGACACAGGCCAAAAAGACAAACGGCATCAAAACAGAGACTTTTAAGAATATCTCTTGGTGCCTGAAAAATCTCTCACTATATGTGAACTGCTTGTCAATTAAATAATGGTGTTTGAAAACAGTTTGCTGGGGAACCCCTGGAACCTCCCTCAAGGAACCCGGGTGGACCCCACGATGAGAACTACTGATCTGAGCTACAAAGTTTGAACTGTTCTTCAAAACTTTTTAGAACCAAGATCTTCCAGCTCCAAGTAGGAAAACAGTAAACACCTCATGGTTTCTCTCAAAATATAGACACAATCTACTTGCTGCTGCACGTAATTGTCCACATACATATTTGGTAACACAACATTAACATAGGCTAGACACAACATCAACATATAGGCTAGACACAACATCAACATATAGGCTGGCTAGACACAACATCAACATATAGGCTAGACACAACATCAACATATAGGCTAGACACAACATCAACATATAGGCTAGACACAACATCAACATATAGGCTGGCTAGACACAACATCAACATATAGGCTAGACACAACATCAACATATAGGCTAGACACAACATCAACATATAGGCTGGCTAGACACAACATCAACATATAGGCTAGACACAACATCAACATATAGGCTGGCTAGACACAACATCAACATATAGGCTAGACACAACATCAACATATAGGCTGGCTAGACACAACATCAACATATAGGCTAGACACAACATCAACATATAGGCTAGACCACACAACATCAACATATAGGCTAGACACAACATCAACATATAGGCTAGACACAACATCAACATATAGGCTAGACACAACATCAACATATAGGCTAGACACAACATCAACATATAGGCTAGACACAACATCAACATATAGGCTAGACACAACATCAACATATAGGCTAGACACAACATCAACATATAGGCTAGACACAACATCAACATATAGGCTAGCTAGACACAACATCAACATATAGGCTAGACACAACATCAACATATAGGCTAGCTAGACACAACATCAACATATAGGCTAGCTAGACACAACATCAACATATAGGCTAGCTAGACACAACATCAACATATAGGCTAGACACAACATCAACATATAGGCTAGACACAACATCAACATATAGGCTAGACACAACATCAACATATAGGCTAGCTAGACACAACATCAACATATAGGCTAGACACAACATCAACATATAGGCTAGACACAACATCAACATATAGGCTAGACACAACATCAACATATAGGCTAGCTAGACACAACATCAACATATAGGCTAGACACAACATCAACATATAGGCTAGACACAACATCAACATATAGGCTAGCTAGACACAACATCAACATATAGGCTAGACACAACATCAACATAGGCTAGCTAGACACAACATCAACATATAGGCTAGACACAACATCAACATATAGGCTAGACACAACATCAACATATAGGCTAGCTAGACACAACATCAACATATAGGCTAGACACAACATCAACATATAGGCTAGCTAGACACAACATCAACATATAGGCTAGACACAACATCAACATATAGGCTAGACACAACGTCAACATATAGGCTAGACACAACATCAACATATAGGCTAGCTAGACACAACATCAACATATAGGCTAGACACAACATCAACATATAGGCTAGACACAACATCAACATATAGGCTAGCTAGACACAACATCAACATATAGGCTAGACACAACATCAACATATAGGCTAGCTAGACACAACATCAACATATAGGCTAGACACAACATCAACATATAGGCTAGACACAACATCAACATATAGGCTAGCTAGACACAACATCAACATATAATGTAGGCTAGCTAGACACAACATCAACATATAGGCTAGACACAACGTCATCAACATACAGGCTAAACACACATTAAAATACAGAAATGTTTGTAAATAAGGACCATGACTAAATTGGGCATTTCTTACATCGCCTGCCAAGCCTGCAATTCTGCAAGTGCAGTGAAGTTCAGTTCAGACATTTGGATTCAGCCAAGTTGTCCTGAACAGTTAAATTCTTACTTTGCTGTCCTCTCTGATGCCCAAAGCAACAAAAAAGATAATATAGCCAAGAAAGTGTTTCATGTGTCAATCATTCCAACAGCTTGACACCCACGAGGGAAACCTACAATGTAGACAAAACAGGTCAAATCAAAAGGGGCTTTTCTTTGGGGAAGCTTTTGGTTAAAGGTGAGGTCATGGCCAACACTTTGTGCCTGGGGATGAATAATCCTTTAGCTTGATGACTGCGGTGGAAAACACAAAGATCATTTGAGAATCCCCCATACACACGCACGCAGTAATGCCCAGGCCGGCTTAATGAGAGAGGCTGTGCTCATGGCTGACGTGGTGGTGATGCTGGTTGAAACCCCTGGTGGGGAAACTCATCTGTTGTTGACGCAATAAGACAAAGTGTCATCCTCCTGGAAGACACTTCTGCCTCTGGGATCTGGTGATGATGGGAGCTCAGTGGGGGCGTCTGGGTAGTGCAGGTAAAAGCACTCGCCTACAGTACCACCGCGGAGACCCGGGTTCAATTCCCGGCAACGGTACTTCCGGCTTGGTCAGACGTTCCTACAGACACAATTGGCCGTGTCTGCGGGTGGGAAGCCGGTGGGGGTATGTTTCAGATTCAGATTCATTTATTTAAAGAATGGGACTTTACACATTGATGAACAGTACAGCCGTACAGTAAATATGTCAGGTTGTAGCCCAAGGGCTAGTTTCCACCTGTAGTCCCATGGCAGGTTGATGTAATCATGAAAGCGAAAGAAAAATTAATAATACAACAAAGATTAAAAGTACAGAAAGTTAGTAAAACCAAAAATGATTAAAACACACAGTTAATAATACCAAAAAAAAATTAGTAATATAAAAGGTTAGTAAAACCTAAAATAAATAAAATAAATAAAACACACAGAGCATGCTGCAGAACATGGCAAATGTTAATTGTGATCACATTGTTGGTTTGATCTGAGCCATATTTTCAACTGGCCTTTGAAGGTGGCGAGAGGCGGTGATGCAACATAAAGGATGCCAACTGCCGTAAAACACCACAGAAGAAGAAGAAGGCTAGCTCAGTGGGGTGGGGGGGGGGGGGGGGGGGGCAGCAGAAGGACAGAATGTAGGGAAACAGTGGATGGATAAATCCAGAGGGAGACGCTAATGCAACATAAAGGGTGTCAACTGCCATAAAACACCACAGAAGAAGAAGAAGAAAAGGCTGAAAGTGTCTGATTGGTGAAAAGTTTTCAAATTTGGCACACACATAGCCCACCCCGGTAAGCAGGTGTCCAAGCGTATCACGTATGTCTGCTTGCTGAATCCATTACAACCACTGGTAAAGAGTTTGAAGTTACAGGATAGTGATGAGAATGTGTCGCCAGTCGCAGACTTTGACAGTGCACATGACACGGGGATCAATGAAGGCAATGTCCCAGCTAGCTGCGTGGGCTCGCTAGCTCGGCCGCTGTGTGACCTTGCCCGCCCTGCACCTCGCCGAGCTGGCCCTGCAGCACGCATACGCAGCTCGGCTGCTACGCGGCCTCGCCATGGCTGCTCCTTGATGGCATACTTCAGGGATGGCAACATACAGCTGTCCATGGTTGAAGACGGGGGGTCTGAAGCCAGACTCCCACTTCTTTCAGTGTCTGCCCCTGGGACTTGATTTTGCTCTTATGACATCACTGATGACATCATCAGTGGGACTCTTATGACATCACTGATGATGTCACTCACAACTGCTTTTATGACAGCACTGATGACATCATCACTGGGACTTGTGTGTGTGTGTGGGTGGCTCTGTCTCTTATGTGTGTGTGATGTCACAATGCCTCTAATCTGGGAACCCCTGGGACAGCCCTACCTTTTTTCCTGGCTTCCTGTACAGCGCGCCCCTCCTGCCGCCGTCACTTCCTTTTCCACGTCTGTGCTCCACTGAATAGCAACTTGCGCCGTGACTTTAGCGATACTACTAGTCACAACAACTACACCTCCAGTAATTTTCCACTGTTGACGAGTTGACGTCTTCTTTGCAGTGTGTTTTTGTGTTAACGTTATTAGTGAACAGACGCAGAAAAGGAAGTGATGGTCGCAGGAGAGGCGCGCCACCATCAGGAAGCCAGGGGAAAGGTAGGACTGTCCCAACTCTGGGTTCCCAGATTGCAATGCCTCTGACATCACTGATGATGTCACAATTTATGACATCACTGATTACATCATCAGTGGGACGGGAGTCGGGACAGACAGAGCCCTAGCTCTCATTTATATACTGATTATGATGATGATATAGATTATTATATTATTAATATAGTTGTTGTTATTATTATTATTATTATTTACTGCTATTGTATCACTATGATGTCCCTATAGCCCATACATGGGCAACATACGGCCCGCGGGCCGTATGCGGCCCGCCGGCGCCCCCTGTGTGGCCCGCGATGGTATTGCCAAAAAAAAAAAAAAAAAATTTTTTTTTTTTTTTTTTTTTTTTTTTACAGTGCACCTGAACGCAACATGCAAGATACCCGCTGAATAAGTGTCCAAATGTTCATGTCATTCTGGCCAATACTCTTCTGTTATAGCATTTCAGTCTGGAATATGGAATATATTTCAATAATATTTATGACTAAAAGGCTAAAAGTAATCTCATGTGTAAGAAATGACTGTTTTACATTGAAGTAGAAATTTAAATAATTAACTTGTTGGTTTTGGATTTATTTAGCTTCAAGAGTGCATTTTTGTTCTTGTGTGACCCTCAACACAGGCTTTGAGAATCCCGGGCCACTTACTGATACTTAAGCTTAAAATAACCCACTCATATTCTGGTTTATTTCAAGAAAAACATTTCGGCTAGTGGAAATTCGAATTGGCTGGTAACTTTAAAATCTAGCGGCCATATTGGCAGGTGGTGAAAAAAGTTAATTTCAAGCCCTGCAGGGAGAGCAGGTGGTGACATAGGAGTGCGTGAGAAAAGGATCAAATATTGGTGGTTAAGACTGAATAATGACATCACAACTGTTAATTTAAAATGAGTTATTCCTCTAAACCTGGCTTCAAATGCCCAAAATGTTTCGCGCTGGCGCCGTTCAGCCCTCAGCAAAAACTGGTAGCGAGGACATTTTTTTGTGGCCCTCTCTATCATCAAAGTTGCCCATCCATGGGTTACGGCGTGACAATATTTGTTCGGCCCCCGGCAACAATCTGGGTTTCTCATGTGGCCCCCCATGAAAAACAGTTGCCCACCCCTGCTATAGCCTAATGTTCTAATTAACTGTTAGGGACTAGTGTGTGTGGTTTTAAATAGTGAATAGTGACCTACTTTATGGGAGCCTACAGTATGTCCTGTGATATCACTAATTAATAAAGGGACTTGGAGACTTCAATTGTGTGTGGTTCACACAGTTCTTCAATAACGAGTTTAGAACGACTTTTCGCACTTAATGGTCATTTTTATCCACTATATGACGTCAATACTACTAACAGTCCTAGAGGGACCCGACCTATAATAGCCTACCTGATGATGAGCGATATCGATATATCCTTCTAAAACCCAATAGGAACAAAAGCGGTCTGAGAACGGACAGCAGCACCTAATGTGCGCTGATACCACAACACCATGGCCATTACGTAACGCAATTTACGGAATACCCCGTGGGCCAATTAAACGGATAACGATATTTTGAAACAATTTCAATAATCTGCCCGCGTTGCATAACAGCCGGGCCTGGATGCAGGCGGACAGGCAGGCAGAATAATAATGGATTGTAAACACGGTGCTGCCTGCCTTCTGCCTATATAACAGGCCTCGGCTCCCTCTCATATTATTCTGATGGAGAAGAGCCACCTTCTCTCTCCCCGCCACCTGCAGAATGCGCAAGCCTCTAACAGCCCACTGCAGCCCCGCAGCTGCTTGATTTATTGCACTGCACAAAAACAGATAGCGGTGCGCACAAGATGATGCATAATTATTGCAGTGACACATATGCGAGCGCATTTCTTTTCCCAGGGCACTGAAGAATAATGCACAGTGGCCTAGAAAGACATGACAGACGCTGACAACCCCATATTGATTGTGATGAAGATGCATAGCAGGATTTCAGTCATAGTAGTGAAAGGGTGCTTACCTCCAGCGTCCGTATCTCTTTTTGTGTCAAGTCGTTGGATGTGGCACATTTGGTCCGTAAACCCTCCAAACTAGAAATGCTTATGTCTATCATATTTTGCACCAACTCGCACTGCTGCAAGGCTTTTTGCAAACTAAGATGCTGCTCTTCGCTTTTTGTCATCTCCTCGTCCATAATTTGCGAGCAGTGGTGGGGTGTTGTTGGGTTTTTTTATGCACTTTAAAAATATATATATCTTCAGAAAACAGACGTGGCGAGCCCCACGAAATAGATCAACCTGCAAAACGCCATGAAACGAGCAATGATCATGCAGGTTTATAGACGGATTTGAGCCGAGAGAGAGGCGACTCCATTGCAACAACAGTCCTCGTAGTTCCTGGCTGTTTCATCAAGGTGTCTCTGGTTGTAGGCTATATATCAAACACAATATGAAGAGTAGAAATACAATCTGAGCACGGTCTGCCACAGCATCCATTGGGTGTCTCTTCGGTTCAAATTGCACGTTTGTTTGTTAAAAAATAAAAAAACAAATAAACAAGCTGTTCAACGCATCCTAACCAAACGCCTCGGGAAAAGCCTGTTCATTTTAAAGGTGCTGATGTGTGGAGTGGATGCAGGTACTCCCCGTCTCCCGGTTCGCTCGCACCACACCGACATGTTTCCTGACCTGTCAATCAAATCCACAGCAACAGCATCACAGCATCGCCCAGGCACAACGCCGCGTGAAGCATGCTCTCGCGAGATTAGCGTTTTTTCTTTTTTTTGTAAATCTAAAGCAATACAGGCAGCTTGTGTCTATTGTTTATTGTGATTTATGATTTATGCTACCTGTAGGCCCTACCACAAAAGTAGCTGTTAAGTAGCTGTGAAGTTTGATCAAACTTCACAGCATTTCTCCCCATCTCCTTATAGCCTACCTGTAGGATATTATAGAGCAGGCTATTCTTATGATAATGTATTAGCCCATTACACAATGGTGGGGAAAAACTAAAAGTAAGCACATCCCCTGACCCCTGAAAACGATAACCTATGCAATTATGATCAACATAAATGTAATTTCCTTTTGTTGAAAAGGTTATCATGCCATCAAATGGTTAAAATTAGAATCAGGTGCACCTATGAGGTGCAAATGATGAGAACAGCATTAGAAAGTTACTTGGAATGTCCCCGCCTTGTGTCAAGGTTAGAAACTTGTTCTGGTTCAACCTTAACCACACAGCTGTGTGGTAGATGCCAAGGTCAATATGTGACTTTCAGAAGAAGGTTGCTGATGCTCATGACATGAGTCTGAAGGGCTGCTAAGGCATTTCTGAGCAATTTGAAATAATTGTTGGAAAGATGGAGACAATTCCAGACCAAGAGCAATATTCTATAGCACAGGCCATCCCTCCATTCATCCCAACAATGGACCAAGAAGTTTCATGAAGTCTCTCTAAGATTCCCAGAGTAACATCAAGGAATATCATGGCTCAGAAAGAAGAGATGGAGGACAGACTGGACAAGTCAAAGTCCAGATCTTAACGGGGAATGCCACCAATTTTTGGCCGGCGTCAGCACGGCCCGTTAGGAGGCGTTGTCGTGTCCGATTCTGTCACGGATTTACAAGCCGATTTACTAGGAACCAATCCGAGGAGTTGTTTGTGCACGGTGACGGTGACTCTGCTGTACACCAATCCGAGGGGTTGCTTTTGCACGCCACGGCTTGGTTTTCTCAACTTACTGCATTAACGCCACAGCTTTCTCAAATAGACTTCCTCAGAGGATTTGGGTTTGTGCGGCTGGACGCCAAACTTATAGCAAGTTGTCTTTGCACGCCTGCACGCCACGGTGACGCAACGGTCACGGTAAGTGTTTTATTAAAAAAAACATGATGTACTTTCTCTCTCCTGTTTGGTTTGTCTCCTGTTTGGTTGTGTGAAGTCTGAACTGGCTGTTTATATACAGTCAATGGTGTCAGAAGAGAAAAAAAATACAGGGAGATAATATCTTTGGTCGAGATCGCTCAACCCTACTCAAGGTCTGTGTGTCTCTGCAGTGTGTGTGTGTGTGTGTGTGTGTGTGTGTGTGTGTGTGTGTGTGTGAGTGTGTGCGTGTCTGCGACACTGTCCATTTTGGTCCTGGCATCAGAAGAGAGAAAAAAAACATAATATTTCTGGTCCATATCGCCCAAATCAAGACAGCCGTTACACAAGTTTCACTTACACACAACAGTGGGTTTACAAAATATGCCTGCCTGGTAAACAAATGTGCATGGCTGGTACAATTTCAAATCAGCCAGCCACTTTGGCTGACAACAGGCTCATCAACGCTTTCCCACGCCGGCCATAATATGCTAGGTTTCGACCTAGCCTTGTTTAGAATTCACATCCTCTGCTCCTACCTGCCACCACCCCCCCCCCCCCACCCCCACACCACTGCTCCTTTCCTGCCTTCTCCCCTCTGGATGCTGCCACCATCACCAAGCTTGTCTCCACCTGTGCCCTGGACCCCATGCCCACCTCATTGGTCAAGTCTAGCCTACCTGCCCTCTGCCCCTTCATCACTGCCATTGTCAACTCCTCCCTCTCTACTGGCTCTGTTCCCCCTGCTCTCAAAATTGCCTCCGTCACACCAATTTTGAAGAAGCAGGGCCTGGACCCCGACAAGCTCAACAACTACCGGCCCATTTCCAACCTCCCCTTCCTCAGTAAGATCCTCAAACGGGCGGTTGCCTCTCAACTTCAGTCCCACATGTCTTACATTAAGGGTAGGCCTGTGTCCTGGTCGCTGCACTAGTGGCTCCTCTGGTCGGTTGGGGTGCTCTGTTCAAGGGGAGGTGAACTGGGAAGGGGGGGGTAATATTGTGAACCTCCCACACGCTACATCCTGCCGGTGAAACTCCTGGCTGTCAGGTGAAAAGAAGCGGATGGCGACTGCACATGTATCGGAGGAAGCATGTGCTAGCCAAGCTTACAACTCTGCAAATGTATCGGAGGAAGCATGTGCTAGCTAAGCTTACAACTCTGCAAATGTATCGGAGGAAGCATGTGCTAGCCTACAACTTACGGATCTCTCGCTCGTTATGTGGTCTTTCCTGATTCTAAATATAGCCGAATGTCTTGCTTTGACCAAGCAAAACGATTTTTATAAGCATTTTACCAAATGTAGATGGAGAAATGAATATCCCTTGGTTCTGCTCTGGTTCTCGTATGCATAACCCGGAAGAGGGCGTGACGTAGCATTTTGACAGCTGTCAAAGACCCCGCCCATTGCAGCGAAAAAGGGATCCGATTGGTTACAGAACGTGACGTCTGACGCACGTTTTGTTGTGGAGCGCGCCAAACATCGCACACACAGAGGCTGCAGAAATCAGGATTTACCCACAAAAACATTCTATCTAAACATTATATCTTCACAATAACTTGCGGCACATATGGCGTCTACCGGCAAAGTGCCGTTACAGGCCAGAAATTTACCATGGTGAGTTGAATGTCGAGTGTGTTGTTTAGTTTATCTATTTATGTGCAGTGTTAGAAAGTAGCTGCTAGCCCATCTGTTTGCCTGCCCATTCAAGATGCTAGGTAAAGTTAGCTAGCAGCTAAGCTAACGTTAGCCCCTCGTTGCTGTTCTACGAGTACGAATGTGATACAGTAACGTCAACGTTACCTTTCCTGAAGCGATTAGGAACCATTCTTCATTTCGGAAAGTAACTTAGTACTTTGTTCAGGCTAGCGAGTAGCCAGTTAACGTTAGTGTTGGAGCTGTTCATACCAGTGGACTCCCAGCTCAGCTCAGCTGTCCTGACTGCTGTATGTATTTGCAGTTTGCATTGCACTCTAAAACATTGCCAGCGTTTGTCATCTAAGAATCAAAATGTTTCTGCGCCATAATCCAGGGTTGAAAAATACAGACCGCAGAAACTTGATGATCTGATCTCCCACAAAGATATTCTAACCACCAGTAAGTAAATACATTGCCACAATAACATGTAACGCTAAACCTCATCCCTCAAGCACTCACTCAAGCATACGTTTCATATTTTCTTTGTTTTCAATCATGACTTGGCAAACGTGACTTCACTACTACCCAAGCTACTAGATGACATACTGCGTCAAAAGATCACCCTCCATATTGTAAGTAACCCTTAAGTCTATCTCCCTGCATTTCCAACTTGTCCTGTGTCTTTAGTCCAGAAGTTCATCAGTGAGGACAAGCTTCCTCACCTCCTGTTTTACGGCCCTCCTGGGACGGGCAAAACCTCCACCATCCTCGCCTGCGCTAAGCAGCTGTACAAGGACAAAGAGTTCAACTCCATGGTGTTGGAGGTAAGCAGCCGGCATTTTCTCTGATTTAGGGAAGACACTAGCCTGGTATCCAGCCCTAAATGAATCACAGTTGTCAGCATGCCTCACATGGGTCTGGACCCAAGGCTATCCACTTGCGGTTATTCAGGACAGGACAGATACTGTCCGGGATGCCTGATTGGCTGGTCGATGTAGGCGGCGGGACTAATAGGCTCGTTTGAGATGAGCAAGTTCTGCACAGATTCGACCCATGACTTGCTTGTCCCGTTGCATGATGGTTAGAAAAGTTGTCCGACTTGCTCCGACTGCTTGAGCCACGGGACTCTTGTGGAGAGCGAGGCGGGCACAGATTTGGAGCGAGGCTGCACAGCGCAGAGGATGATGAGAAACGCATCGAGCTGATCGCCCGTTGGTTCAACACAGGTGCATCACAAACCCACAGTGAAGTGTAGAAACTTAAATTTTATACCCTACTCCAAGCTGTCACTCTGTATTTTAAATAAATACCACTAGGGATGCACGATATATCGGCAATCATATCGGTATCGGCCGATGTTAGTCATTTTTTAACATATCGGTATCAGTCAGATGTTGCAATGTTAATATCGGTTATCATTATCAGCCAAATTCTTCACATTGATATGAAATAATGCAGTAAATCTATGATTTATGGGCTTTTCCAAAAGTTTTGGAAATAAAGAAATGCATTACTTTTTCAAATTCAGTGTTTACATGTGTTTTTCAGTATGTACAAAATGTGATGATCATAGAAATGTGGTTTTATACAGATCATATCGACATTGGTAAATATCGGTTATCGGCCATAACAGCAATGTTAATATCGGTTATCGGCATCGGCCAAAATTTTCATATCGGTGCGTTACATAGTCTGGGTGGAAAAACCTTGTTCCGTGTCATCCGGCTATGGGCGGAACACACCACGACATCCGCCGGGCGGGAACCAAAGTGCAGCTGTGCTCCCGCTCAATCCTTGCGTTCTGTTCAGAAAACATGGGCGACGCGAGTATCTAGCTACCCAAAAAGCTAAAAAACAAACAACTAAAACCAAATAATGGCATCGCCACCTGACACACCAGTCAAACGGTAAAATGGGGGAACGAAAACACTGATACACAAAGCGGAAGACCCACCGGAACGCGGGGCGGGTCTTCCTGCCTGTAGTAATGCGTACCAGCCTCTCTCTCCTTTGAGAGAGCCTGGTGACGTGAGGTTATGCTTACATTAAAATAAAAATACATCATCTGAAGGGCTGGGTCATTTGAGCAGTGAGTGTGGGTGGCGCTAATGCACGTTTTAATTCGTTTACAAACCTTTGTTAAAGAAAACTGTAGAAGAAGAAAAGCAGCAGTGAGTGTGCAGTCGGGGGTGCTCGGCTTGTTGACGCCTCGCCTGACTGCACTCGGCTGCTTTCCAGGCGACGCAGCAGTCAACTCAAACGAGCCTATTCTAACGATACCGATGACGCATTACACAGCACTGCAACAACACACCTTTTAAATAGCTAGCTAGCTGTTAGCTACGTTAGCTAAGCCCGCTATTGCTGCTGTTAACTGTTGCAGGTGTAGGCACCAGATGTAGCAGACAAAAGAGTATTGAAGGCAAGAGACGAAGCCTTGTGCTTTTTTGACAACAGCGCTCAAGAGCCTTGATGTTGCAGTGGAACCACTGAGTGGAACAACCCATTAGCCTTCTTCAGTTCGTATCAATTTAAGTTCTTCGGCAGAGAATCGTCGAGGTTGTCCTGCTTTGCTACTGTGATTGGTCAAACAGTTTGATGATTGACAGCAGACAGCAACCAATCAGTTGGGGCTGAAAAATACGTAATGAAGGATTCATTGGGGCTGGATACCAAGCTAGGAATGCTGATATATTGTAAGTCGCTTTAGATAAAAGCGTCTGCTAAATGACATAATGTAAAACACCGCATGGCTCTTTGGTTTTTATAAACATGTTATTTGTTTGATAGCTCAATGCATCAGACGACAGAGGTATTGATGTCGTCCGCGGACCCGTTCTGAGTTTTGCCAGCACCAGGACCATATTCAAGTAAGATCACGCATCTACAATACTTGCCATTCAGTTGGTTGTAATTGCTCTAATATTGACTAGGTCTTTTATCTTCAACACCCTACCACCAGGGGACATGATTTCAACAATTATTGCCTCTTGTGTTTTCCTTCTCCTCCTCCTCCTCCTCCAGGAAGGGCTTCAAGTTGGTGATACTGGACGAGGCAGATGCCATGACCCAGGATGCCCAGAATGCATTGCGGCGAGGTAAGCCATCTGCTTGGCCGGGCGTCGCCCGCTGTGTGGCCACGCGGCCCGCTGGGCAGCCAGGCACTTTGGCTCAATTACAGCACAAACCTCATCTAAAAAAAATCCTGTATGAATCTGAGGGCAAGCTAGCCATCGATGAATTGAAGTGGGAACATTTTTACTATGCTGTTGTGAATTGCATGTTAACCTACATGGTTTTTCTCAGAGGTTATTTGTAGGAAATTATAATCTGATTATAATCTAATTGCATGTAATAGTTCCGTCGACTGAGCTTTTTTTTTTTTTTTCCTTTTTTAAATAAGCTTATGTGATCAGATTATATAACCTTCAGTTTGCGTGGGATTTACTAAGCACTGCAAGGTTACAGCAGTAAGTTGCAGCCATGGAGAGAAATCAGAGTGTTGTGCTGTCATTAGAGGTAGCCGGTCTCGTTGTCACCATGTTTTATGAATCTGGTAAATTAAGACAATTGGAAATTAATTGAATGAGGGTTGCACGAAAGCAGAAGGTGCAATATAGACATTTCCAAATCAATTGCTTTCATTTTGTTTTAGCCAAACTGATCTGTAGCCTAATGCTGAGAAATAAATTATATTGTAAAAGCAAACTGTCCACATATATTGTAGTCCCAATATTATCAATATGCTACAATCTTCAAATCTGCTAAATACTTTTTGATACCAGGTGGATTTGATACTAGATGGATTATCACTCTACTATTAGGGATGTCGAAAATCATAATTTTTCTTGACCGACAACCGACACTCATTAGCCGACAACTGTCGGTTAACCGAGAAGATTAAAATGCGCTATTTTACTGTCTGTGCCCCATTAACATTACCAAATGCTTGATTTTTTTCCAGTAGAAAGCGTTTATTTTTACATCTACAAGCAGAAAAAAACACATTAACAAAACGAGAAGACAAGTTGAACCCTCCAGCCATCTAAACAAAAACATTCCTCCAATAGGCTATACTGCTTAGAGCTGCACGCGTTGCATATTAAGGACACGTCAATTGACACGCAGCCGCCCCGTGAAGTACTGTTTGAGCGGAGGACAGCCCAGGCTGCAGGGCGCAATGACAAAGTGCGCAGCATCACTACAGTATCTTCTCTTTTAGCAATAGTCTCACTAATCCCACAGTGGTTTACCTGCTTTTGAGATCTGCAAAAAATAGTTTGCTTCTGTCTCACCCGTTTGCTCCCTCTCTTTCACACACGCGGCGAGGGCTGTGCTCTCTGTGTCTGGCAGGGCTCCACAACATTATAAAGACGAGTCCGCACTCCGCACGCAGTCTCTTGTGAAACAATTTATCCGAACTGCCATGTGTTGGACAGTAACGTTAACGTTAATTGATACTTTTCAATCGTCAATTCGACCGCTTCATGTCATTTTTGTAACACGGTAAAAACTACTGTTTCATCATTGAGTGCGAGCGTATGCATGCGTGTGCCTGATGAACATGCACTGCAGAGAGGGAGGGAGAGAGTTGCCAGCCGCAGCAAGCACGCCACGCACACGCCACGCACACGCCACGCACATGCAAGATGTGTGTCCCGGCCGTTAGACCGAATGAGACAGTGAAGAAAAAGTAGGCTAATGACAGCACACACGGAGTTAACAAAACTATAGAACATGTATGAGCTGATTGTTTCGCTGGGTGTATTACTCATTCTGAAATGGTCACAGAGCACATCTGAGCTGTGTGCTCAGACAGGAGCAGCAGAGGGGCGGGGCAGTCAGTGCGCTCACTTCACTGTGACTCTGTGGCTGCAGCAGGTGTTCAGCTGTGTGTGTGCTTCGCTGCGGAATGCGTTTGATCAGACATCGGGTAGATAAAATCAACATGAACCATGTGTTTATTTCCAAATCTATCTTGATTAATACTTGCCCCATCATTTAATATACTTATGTTACATTGCTGACCACGAAGGAGGGGGGGTAATCGCCACATTGGCAACACTGTTATATGCAAATTAACATGGAAATTGACCGTTTAACCGACATGCTTAACCGACCAAAGACGTTCTCGGCGGTTAACGGTTAACCGTCGACATCCCTATCTACTATTATATTACCATTTAGGGCTGTCCCGGCGAGTCGACGTAATCGATGACGTCGACTACGTAATTACGTCGACGCACGCTACGTGCCTCGATGCGTCACAATCGTCACAAAACAAAAATACTGTGGCTAATGTTAGCGGCTAACTGTTACTTGTCGTTACTTTACATGGCAGTAAAATGCCACTGAATGACCAAATTGATTTAACTTTTAACCATTTCGATTTCCACTTTCCATACGGACCCCCAGCATTGGTTAGTTGTTAACGTCGTGACTATATTTATAACGTTATAACGTACTCCGGTTTGCGGTTTATAATTGAGGGCTGAATACAGCCGTGCTGAGGGGTTGTGACTATTGCACAACACAAACACACAGGTGAAAACAGTCTATACTGCACCTTACACGCCTGCTCTGGACTAGTCGTAATATTTACGACCGGTCTTTACTTGTTGGTGCAACCGGCGTAGCTGTTAGGTCGTAAAGTTACAACCGATTTAGCTTAAGACCAGTCGTAAGACATTGGTGCAACCGGACCCTGATGTTGGGTGTGGATGCTACAGACACAGTCTTGTGTCTGGATGATGTGTGACCATCTTACATGGAGCATTTTGTCTTTCTCCAAAATTAAGAGCACTGTTACTGAAAATTGCACACCATTGTACTGTAAGATGATGATTTTATGTTGGACTGCTGCTAAACTCAGTTGACATTGCACAAGGTTTTTGGTATTCCTCCTGAAAGTGACTTGCATTTTTATTTATTCTACTATTTTATTTTGAATTGCACTATATTCATTTTATTTGAGGACAAGCTCTTGCTTTAATTTTATTTGAGAGATTTTATGTTGGACTGTTGAAGAGAATGAGATGGTTAAATAAAATACTGAAATTGAGAAGTTTTTGGTTATTTATTTGTTTTGGGTAAATTTATTGTTGTATAATAAAAGAATTAAATAAAAATAAAAATCGTTAGATTAATCGACTAATCGAAAAAATAATCGTTAGATTAATCGATAAGAAAATAATCGTTTGGGACAGCCCTATTACCATTATTATACTATTATTGAGTATGTATGTATACAAGTTTTTGTCTCAGCTACGTTCATTTCTGACTTGTCTCTCCCACTCTCTCTCTCTCAGTCATTGAGAAGTTCACAGAAAACACTCGCTTCTGTCTGATCTGTAACTACCTGTCCAAGATCATCCCGGCCCTGCAGTCGCGCTGCACCAGGTTCCGCTTCGGCCCACTCTCCCCAGACCAGATGATCCCCAGACTGGAGTATGTCGTCCAGCAGGAGAGGTGTGTGCGTGTGTGTGTGTGTGTGTGTGTGTGTGTGTGTGTGTGCGTGCGCGCATTTGTGTGTGCGCACGCCTCACTGTGAATCTATCTGTATGTGACTTTTCATTTTCATTTAGGATCCTCGTTAGGAGGTGACTGGTTTTATGGGAAATGTGGTCTTCATTTTGAGGAATAGCAGCAGTAACTACAGGGCTTAGGAGGACAGTGCTGTTTCGCAGGGCAGGTGGATCAGGGGTTAGGGGTAGAAAATGTTATGTTTTGTAATAAATAAATATGCAATTTCACATTATTATTACCATATATCTGTGTAGAAACATTTGCAAAAGCCAGAGCAGGTAATAAATAATTAACACCCCAAAAGCTTAAAGACGACACTTGCTAAAGTAGTCCACTGGGGACCAACATTGATCTTTACATTACATTTGGCTTAGGGTGGTGCCCAAAATAGCTTGGGTGCTATGTAGGGGTGTCACAATATATCGTCCCACGAAATTTCGCGATAGTAAAACGTCACGATATGTATCGTTGAGATGAAATCTCATATCGTGAAAAAAAAAAAAAAAAAAAACATTTTTTTTTTTTTTTTTTTTTCAAAAGTAGACAAAGAAACGTCTTTGTTTGTTGAAGTTCAATGTGTGGAAAGTAGTTCAGTTGAACAAGTCTCTGAAGAGACACATGAGAAGTTATACAGGAGAGAAACCATTCAATTGAGTTTCTGGCAAAACTGTTTACTTGACAGGAAAAACTGAAGATGCATAAAAAATAGACTAAGAAAAGTCTTGTTGTTTGAGTTTGAAGAAAAACTGAAGATGCATAATGAGAATTTATACTGCTGAGAAACCTTTTAGTTCAAAGTAAATCTAAGTGACGGTGTAACTCATTCTATTTCAAGATAAGCCTTATCTCCAATCTCATGTTTTTTCTAGTTGTTATTGTAATAACAATTTCCCACAACAGCATGTTTTGTATTTGTGCATTTCAAATAAAATACTACTTTTCCAGTCATATATTGTCATTATTCAAGTTTAAAAAAATATTGTTAAAATCGTATCGTATCGTATCGTTATCGTGAACCCAGTATCGTGATACGTATCGTATCGTGAACTGAGTGTATCGTGACACCCCTAGTGCTATGCCTTAGACTGCCATTTTTCTCAACCATGGTCTCATTTTTTTTTACAGCAGTTATACAAGCTATGACAATTGGTATTTGTATTCTTTATTATCCCTGTGGGGATGATACACTGATATATTGGTGTTTTAAAAATGTTAGAAAAATACACTCAACTTGATCACTGAGATGGAAGATGAAAAGTGCATCTCTATTGTAACTCTTGAGTGTTGCAGCACACATAGGGCTTTCACACCGGCAGGGCTCCGTGCCGGTTCCGGTTCCAGAACCCTAATCTGAACTGGCCGGCGTGTTCAGACCGAAAAAATAATTGGGTCGGAACCTGAAAAGTTGGTTCTCAGCGGAACCAAAAAATTGTTGGTTTTCCTTGGGAACCGTGACATCATCAGTGGGCGTGTCTCTAGGCTGTGAAAACGAGCAGGAAGGAGAAGAAGGCAGTGACAACACAGAGAAAAATAATTTGCAGTGGTCTCCTGAGGAAACCAAATGTTTAGTGGCGATTTGGCATCTACCAAATCTCAAGAAAAGCTAGAAAGCAGTACAAGAAAGAGCAAGTCATATGCCAAACTTGCAGAAGAGAGGGCCAAGGCTGGGTTCACTCGAACGCCAGACCAAATAATTAATAAACTTAAAAAATAAAAATAAAAATGAAGAAGGACTACCGAATAATGTCCTCCCACTTTGGTTCCGCTTAAACTGGTGTGAACACGGGCTGGTTCGCCAGAAAGCACCAAGGTTCTGAGACTCCAGAACGGAGCCAGAGCCAGGACCAGAACCGTGTCTGTCTGAAAGCGGTAACAGAGATTGACACCTGTTTAATTGTCATGTTGAAGAGACACTTTGTTTCTTTGTTTTGTGTCACAGTATCGACATCAGTCCAGACGGAATGAAAGCCATCGTGACCCTATCGTCAGGCGATATGAGAAGATCACTCAACATACTGCAGGTATGGCGAAGGCTGATGAGTGTCAGTGTAAACATTGAGTCCTGTTATTATGTTGTCTGCTCGCTCCTATTCCAACTTCATCTCGAAGTTTCATATTGTTTTGCTCACACTGAACTGTGTGAATAATATAACCATGACTTTGAATCAGTCAGAAACCCAACAGGGCAACAAAAAAAAAAACTTAGTTTATAAAATACCTGTCAAACTAAAAATTAACCAACCAAAAATGCCTCAGATAATTTGGAGTACCCTTTTTTGCATTTCACCCCGTTTGTTTTGCATAGAGCAGTGATACTCAACCCGAGGCTCTAGAGCCACATGCGGCTCCTTTATGGATAGTTGTGGCTCTTTTAAATCCTACTTAAAATAAATAAAGAAATAAACATCTAAGAATAAGTAATGGGAGGAAAGAAACTTTTTGGGATTGTGGCTCTTGTAAAGTTTTTTTTGGTCAATATGGCTCTTGAGTGTTGCAGTAGGAGACTTTTTCTGACATGGGATTAACATTACCGGTAAGCAGGCAATGACGATAGCTGGGTAAGTCCCGCTAGCATCGATGCTAAGTTAGAAAACAATGTTGTTATTATTATTTTTTATTTATTTATTATTATTATTATTTTTGTATTATTATAAAAAAATAAATATATCGAACAGGTCAATTACATTCGAACATGCCCCCCCCCCCCCCCCTCGAATTTCGAATAAAAAGTAACAGCTCTACTCTTGAGTAGAAAAGGTTTAGTACCACTGGCATAGAGGTATCATATCATCACACATGAATGCGACTGCTGTTCTCCATGAGCCAATGAATGTGACAGTTTTTTTTTTGTTTGTTTAGTAACCAATCAAGTATGTAGCCTGAAGCAGTGTAAAATCTCTCTTGTTTAAGTGTTTGTATCTTATTTCTGTAAAGTAAAGCTAATCTCAGTGGTATGAATGTTCTATTCTATTCTAGAGTTTTATTCTCCAATGTTTGCTAATATGCAGCAATATAAATGCATTATTTCATAGTTCAATAAAATCGCCCCCCTGAAATGGATCAAAATGCTCATAAAAGTCAGATCAACTGGGCAACAAATGGTCTGTCTGCTGTGATGGTTGCTGCATAGTCATTGTATTCAGTTGTGTTCAGTACAGACCTACAGAAGTAGAACACTGCTACAGAACCTTGAATGTAGCATATGTGTAGTTTACTGTCTGTAGTATCATGTATTATACCATGGTCTATGTGAATACTCGATTCTGATTGGCTGCAAGGTGTCCATTAAAAAGTGATATTGTACAGTGATAATGGACACCTAGCTAAATGGTCTGTTCACCGTTCATATCAATGCGCCATAGTTTCATCAGTGTTAT
The DNA here is from genome assembly GCF_964638095.1 of Poromitra crassiceps. Lineage (NCBI taxonomy): Eukaryota > Metazoa > Chordata > Actinopteri > Beryciformes > Melamphaidae > Poromitra > Poromitra crassiceps. Next base: position 33,771,120 of record NC_139631.1, read on the forward strand.
CAAGAGAGCAGTTTGAGCTTTATACCCCCGTTAAGGGTTAATAAGGCACTTTTCTAATTTGAGAAAAAAATTGAGTCGGTCAAAGTAACTATTTAAATCACCCCTGTGTGCTCAGTTTATCAAAAATAACTCTTATTTACAATTTTGATTTTCGTTTCGGAGATTTTTAACCTCGCGTCACCAGGCTCTTCTCGGCGACAAAGAGGAGAGCGGGGGCGAGCCCTTTGAGAGAGAGAGAGAGAGAGAGAGAGAGAGAGAGAGAGAGAGAGCGAGAGAGAGAGAGAGAGAGAGAGAGAGAGAGAGAGAGAGAGAGAGAGAGAGAGAGAGAGAGAGAGAGAGAGAGAGAGAGAGAGAGAGAGAGAGAGAGAGAGAGAGAGAGAGAGAGAGAGAGAGAGAGAGAGAGAGAGAGAGAGCTGCATTTCACCACATACAGCACGCAGTGCGAGCCCCCGCTGCACTTTTCATTTCCTGAAACTCTTCGCTCTTAAATGTTAATATACTTGGCCAATACGTATCTATCATACAAAATAAAGCAAGCTGCCAAACGGTAATGTCTTCATTTAATGTAGAACGCAAAACATCGTTAAACCTGCATTCCTGTAATAAAGTTAACGTTTGAGTCGGCTTTAAAACGGAGCGGGTGGTGGAGGTGGGAGGGACTATTTTATTTCGTGGAAGACTGATTTACAGTATGAATAACAGACATTTAGCCATTTAGATTGCTTTATTTATTACACATGGAAATATAAATGACTGGTCTTATTGTTTTGTTGGCAAGTGACCATGGTATAAGCGGGTTAATGCACTTCGAGGTGTCCATTATCACTTTTTAAGGGACTTCGCGGAGGCAACCATCCTCGGCTTCGCCTCGGACGGTTCACGCCTCCACGTCGTCCCTTAAAAAGTGATAATGGACACCTCGTCGTACATTAACCCTTACATGTCTGCACCAGTGTCACAAAGACACATTCCTGTACACGTAAATTGTACTTGTCAAAGGAAACGCTGTGCTCCTCTTGTCAAAGCTTGAACACGTTCTCATCAGCAGCAGAGATTGAGCCGGTAGTCTGCACTAACTGAAGTCCACCTGTCTGTGTGTGTGTTGTCAGAGCACCAGCATGGCGTACGGGACGGTGAGCGAGGACACGGTCTACACGTGCACAGGTCACCCCCTCCGCTCGGACATCGCCAACATCCTCGACTGGTCGCTCAACAAAGACTTCACCGCGGCGTACAACCGTATCCTCCACCCCCATCTGACTCGCAGCACAACTCGCGCTTGTAGTATTCATGTGTAGAGGAAGTACGCTACTCTGTTTAACATTGTTTGTAACATTTTAGTATTTTTCCAATCTTGCTTCTAGAATTGGAGAAAGGCCCGACCTCTTGAAATAGATGCTCTGATTTACTGTATATCCAGTGGCCGTGGCAAACTTTGAAGCTGTGAAATTTGGAAGAAGAAAAAATATGGCTTGGAAAAGTTATAAGAAAGGATATATCCCAAAATATACACGTCATGGAATTTGATAAGTAAAAGTGGAAATGCATGTGCAAACTAATGTAAGACGAGGGTTTAATTCCCCGTTTTAGTGTGAATTCTCCATGGTCCAATCCTGAGCACCTTCTTCACAGAAATCCTTCAGCTGAAGACGTTGAAAGGCTTGGCCCTGCAAGATATCCTCACCGATGTTCATCTGCTCATCCACAGAGGTAAAAGGCTTCTTTCTGCCAGGCTGATGGCTACACTTACACACTTTTGAAAGCAGTCTTGTGAGCCGTGGGCAGCTCGCATCCAACCAGCAATCTCTCTGAAAGTCCTATTGAATGGAGTAATCTGCTACACTTTGACTAGAGATGGAGGTATACAGTGTAGATGCCTTTGCCATCTGCATTTTCACTCAATCTTGTCCTGCTCCCGTTTCCAGGGAGACCCCCACACCCACACAACACACACACACCCACCCAACACACACACACAGTTGCTATGACTACCGGCACTCTCGTTGTAGTGGGAGCTGTGTGTGTGCCAGTGGCAGTGTGGCTCACTAATGCAAAGTTTGAAGGAAACTATGGAAATTACTTTTTGTGAGGTTGCCTTCTATTCTTCTCATTATTTGCAACTTCTAGTCTAATCTTCTTATAGTAATTTGGCACCGTTTGTTTTTTTGTTTGACAATTTACTGTCCTGTCCCCCCCTCCCCTCCCTCCTTCCCTCCACAGTGGACTTTCCCCCAGCTGTCCGGATGGGTCTGCTCATTAAGTTGGCTGACATTGAGTAAGTGACATCACTCGCTCCTCCTATAGGCTACATGCAGAGTAACAGAAATAATATGCTGACATTATATATAGCTTACATCAATACAATGACATGCACACACCTTTCATTCATTTATTAAAGGCAGTGGTTCTCAACCTGGGGGTCCGTGAGATGATTTATGGGATGGGAAAAACATTTCTGTTATACAAATGGTGTGTGTATATATATGTATGTATATATATATGTATGTATATACAGTATATGTATATAGATATAGATATATATGTTTTTAGTTTGTTATGTGTGTTTGTTTTGTTGTTGAATAGGCATTGCTTCCTCTTTTTACGTGTCACAAGCCAAAAATGTCGAGAACCAATGATTTAAGACGGCAGGATGAGGCTTCTCTTGCTCTCATTGGAAGTGGTGTAGGAGGTGCTCTTCCCTCTGGTCTCATGAATAATCTTCCCAATGCTCCAGGGCAGAGACGGACTCTGACCTATGAGTGAGCACCGTCCTTCAGATGAGACGTTAAACCGAGGTCCTGGCGCCGGTCAGTAAAGATCCCATCGGCACTCTTCACAAGAGTAGGGGTGTAGCCCCGGTGCCCTGGGGGGTGTAGCCCCGGTGCCCTGGGGGGTGTAGCCCCGGTGCCCTGGGGGGTGTAACCCCGGTGCCCTGGGGGGTGTAGCCCCGGTGCCCTGGGGGGTGTAACCCCGGTGCCCTGGGGGGTGTAGCCCCGGTGCCCTGGGGGGTGTAGCCCCGGTGCCCTGAGGGGTGTAGCCCCGGTGCCCTGAGGGGTGTAGCCCCGGTGCCCTGAGGGGTGTAGCCCCGGTGCCCTGGGCTAAATTCCCAAACAGGCCTTCCTTCAATCACGGCCACCTAATCATCCCTCGTGGAATTGAGCAAGGGGAGGTGCCTTTTTCCAAGATTTGTCTGGTGGGAGGCCCACATTCTCAGACTTTGAAAACCCCTGCTCTGTATAAATGCCATCAATTCTTAATGATTCTCGTGACTGACACACATATGCTCCGCAGACACAGGCTGGCCTCAGGAACCAATGAGAAGATCCAGCTGAGCTCCATGGTTGCAGCTTTCCAGGCGGTCCGAGACCTTGTGGTCAGCGAGGCTTCCTAAAGTGCAGCCCGCTGAAGAAGAGCAAAACAATTCTGGATTCATCGGTGACTGGCTGCCATCGCTTCTGTTGATGCTACAACGGAAAGGAGTGGATCATATCTGTACATCCAGTCAGAATCTGGAGTATGAACAATGGCATGTTTTTTTTTTTTTTTTTTTAACTCTTGACCCTTTGAAGGAGAGATTGTAGTTTTTGAAGGCTTGCCACCCGGCCTCCACAGCTTGGTCAAAGTACACGATTGGGTGTCTTGCTCAACAGCACTTCAGCAGGGCGGATACTTCAGGTCGAAGGATTGTTTCTCTAATCGAGAGCTGCAACAATTAATTGATTAGTCGATCGACAGAAAGATAATCGACAACTATTTTGATAATCGAATCGTAATTTTTTAAGAAAAAAAGTCAAAATTCTCTGATTGAAGCTTCTTAAATGTGAATATTTCCTGGTTTCTCTCATCCTCTATAACAGTAAACTGAATCTATCTTTGGGTTGTGGACAAAACAAGACACTTGAGGGCATCATCTTGGGCTTTGGGAAACACTGATCGACATTTCTTCACCATTTCCTGACATTGTATACACCAAACAATTAATCAAGAAAATAATCGACAGATTAATCGATAATTAAAATGGTTAGTTGCAGCCCTACTCTAATCGCTATCCCACCCTGCTGCTCTGGTCACTACCTCCATTTCTGACTGGATGTGTTTACATGGTTCACTCTTTTTCACCCCCTCACCATCTGCATACAAAATGGGAGTGGTTTATTTGTGGCCGTGGACACTAAATCAAATCTGTTTTGGCAGTATCAACATATGGATTTGAAAGAAACAGATGGTTAAATTTCAAATATCTGTGTTGGATCAACACATTATCGCCAATTTATCCATGTAAAGAAATGCATCGAACCATGTTCCTGACCGATGTTACTATTGTGTAGAAGAATAGTTGTTCACGGATGTTTGTTTTTGAGTCTTTAATAAAACCATATTTCCTACATTTCCACATTGTATTATGGATTTACAATTAACAGATTCAAATAGTAGTACACATGATCATAGCTATACCGTTCTGACTAAAAACACACAAAAATTATAAAGGTTTATTCTGTATTATGTTATTTACACAATAAATTAATAGTATAAAATTGTGATATACAATGCAAGTCAAACAAATAAACGTGTAAATTGAGTCTAATGACATCTTAAGAGTAGTGCAATAAATTATCCTTATCTCTAGGAATGTTGAATCGTAAGTAGAGCTGTTAAAACGAACAAATGTGCTAAATGTGCTCGTCAACTTTGAAAGCATTTTCAGCAAACAAAGTAGGCATTTCCATAATGTGCTCATGTATAACAATCACTCATTGTAAATCTCTTGCATTAGACGCTGTGTTTATAGCTGATGTGTGGTGAGCGTTCTGGCGCAAACTGGCTACCGTGCATCACCCAGGTGGGTGCTACACATCGGTGCTGGGTGAGGCCCCCCCCCTCCCCTCCCCTGATATGTGAAGCGCTTTGAGTATCTAGAGAGGCGCTATATAAATGCAATCTATTATTGTTATTATTATTATTATTATTATTATTTAACTTGACCACTCCTCTTCGTCTGAGGAGCAGCAGGTCTTGAGGCGGTCAGGGATGTTGCGGTAGGTGAGGTACTCCAGGATCCTCCTGGGGATGGGCAGTGGCTCCATCTGGTGGGTGGAGACAGAGTGGCGCAGGATGGACCGGCACAGGTGGCACAGGCTGGGCACCAACCTGGGCGCCCGCCAGAACCTCACATGGCCATCTCTGGTTCTGAAACCCGAGAGGAGAGGAAACCACTGTTAAAAACAGCTGCTGCTGTGAAATAAATGCCAACTCTTAAAGGGGCATTAAGAATGAAAGGGGCATTAAGTGATTTATTTTGATCATGTTTTGGGGGATTTTTCTGCCCAATTGTACTCGGCCAATTCCCCCCTGATTTGCTGGTCGTGGCTCCACCCCCTCTGCCGATCTGGGGAGAGTTGTAGACTCGCACATGCTTCACGTGCAGTTGCCAGCCGCTTCTTTTCACCTGACTGAGGCGTTCCCCCCCCCAATAAGCCCTCCTCCCCCGAACAGGCGCCCTGACCGACCAGAGGCGGCGCTAGTGCAGTGACCAGGACTCATACCACACCGGCTTCCCACCTGCAGAGACGGCCAGTTGTGTCTGTTAGAACGTCTGATGAAGCAAGAAGTACAGCTGTCAGGAACTGAACCCTCCACGGTGGTAGGTGAGTGCTTTTACCTCTACACTACCCAGACGCCCCGGCATTAAGTGATTTATGACTTCTATGGGCGAGCAGCAATTGTGACCTGATTGGTCGGTGTTTGGCACAGTCCCCGCCCCTCCTGATCCCCTTGAATTACAGTGGCCCAAAGTCACAGTTTCACCACAGAGAAGCAAGCTTGTTAATTAGAGCAGAAATTCAGCAGTGATGTCTTACTGGAACAGTAATGCCATGGGGAGTATGGACCCATTTCACAGCAGCCCTTCTGAGGTGGTAAAAGCAGGAAGTAAAGCAGCTCTACACTAATACCATTAATTGTGCTTCCGTTGTGTTTAGGTGTTCCGGTGCCAGGTGGCCTCATTAATGCTAATGATTACACCTGTGTTATTTCCTGCTTTACCACCTCAACAGGTTGCTGTGAAATGAGCCTATACTGTCTCAGCAGCAAAGTGCACAATAATGGACACCTAACGCATGCATACTGTTCACAGGGGAGTTCAGTCTCATCAAGTCATTTCACTCTTTCTTACATAGATATTAAGCCTTGAAATCTCACTTAAGAGAAAAACCTACCAGCGTCCACCGCGTCGCAGAGGATGATGTCAAATTAAAAGTCCCCTGGTATACCTCAGGGTCTAGTTTGATGTTTTTGTACTTGCACCAAAATATACATCCAATAGGCAATACTAGTGTCCTCTAGAGAGAGAGTGGCGTCAGCGGAGGACCAAAATGCGAGACTCATTAGCCAATGAACAGCCAGGAATGGGTCTCGTGCTACTTTTGCATGCTAAAATAAAGCTGATAATGTATCATTTGATTCAAGAAAAAAAAAAATCAGAGAACAACACAAACTGTCCATTTTGCTGCAACTCGACAGTGCTGCTTAATCCAGGACCTTACTTCCTGGAACTCTTGAGAGTAAAAAAAACTGGTCCATTGGAGTGAATGGAGATGTCGCAACTCTTCTTACACGGCTCTGGGCAATACTACGTAATTTGAAATGAAATGTAACAACAACCTAGCAAACTCTGGTTTGGACTTAACAACGGTGTGAAAATGCCATAAGTTCCTCTGGTGCAATTAAGGAGATACTCAGACTATTCTTCTCTTCTACCATGCACAGTACAATACGGTTTAACTCTACAAAAAACCCAGAATCCTTCAGCTACACCCAGTTTGCTGTGAGGAGGCGGGACAATGGAAGCTGTTCATAACATTTGTAGCAACAGAATACTCTGTCGCCCGTGACCCCTCACATGCTCTTCATGGGCAACACAAACTCTTTGCCCTCAGGAAGGATGCTGAACTAGAAAAACAATCCTCTCCTACACGTCCCTGAAGAAGGCCCTGCGAGGCTGAAACCGGTCAGCGGTGATAATTTTAACTTTATGATGCCCTAGAAAATAAAGGCTTTTTAACCTTGACACCTTGCCTCAGTGTGAGATCAGTGCCTGAAGCAAGCCGATGCTTTCCCTTTGAATAGACAAACAACAGATCAGGAATTCCTTTGCACCACCCTCTCTGCAGAAGCCTCTCTACACCACCTGAACCAGATGCTCTGGCACATTCCTCACGTACACACTTCAGACGTCAACAACACAAGTCAGCACACGTTTTTTTGTCCCAAAACGGAGCACGGGCTGGAAAGTGAGTTTTGAAAGGCATAAGTCTCAGCACCTGGCCAGGTAATTGTTGAATTATTGGTGTTAATCTGCAGATACAGTATTTGAGTTATTTTCCGCAATAAAGGCAGTAAAGGTGTGACTTTATAGTGTGGTGGTGAGGCGTTGAGGTTCTGTACCCCGTGGCGACCACTCCTCCTCGTGGATGGAAGTTGCAGCAGAGTCCGTTGGAGCTTCGGTCCTCTTTGGTCTGCATCACCATGCCCTGCTTCCCCGGCTCCCAGATCCGAAGTGCTCTGCACACACAAAACATCTGCCTGAGATCTTCTCATTCAGTCTAAGTGACAAGACAAGATTTCCAAGATCAACACAATTCTCACCTGTCCTCGGTGACTATTGCCAAGTGCAAACCATCGGGAGAGAATTGTATCGCTGAGATTTGGTTTTGCCCGTAGATTTCACAGTAGTCACTGTGGATAAAAGCAACGTTGTGAGGATTTTTAAAGCATGAAAGTCAGGAGTGCAGTCAGGAATGGTGCAGATGCACAGGACTTGAATAGTGAATCTGACAACATTAGAGACACAAGATGAATGGGAACATAATGCAGGGACAGGTTGCACCAGTTGGAAATGGGACACCTGCACATATTTTCAGATGGTGCAACAGATGTCAATAGTGATAGTGAAAGTGTTGGATGTAGCTGGGTTCCAGCTTAATACTTAAGTTATTTACACCTACCCCCAACCTACCCTACCACTACCGCCAACCTACCCTACCCCTACCCCCAACCTACCCTACCACTACCGCCAACCTACACTACCCCTACCCCCAACCTACCCCTACCCCTACCGCCAACCTACCCTACCCCTACCGCCAACCTACCCTACGCCTACCCCCAACCTACCCTACCCCCAACCTACCCTACCCCTACCGCCAACCTACCCTACCCCTACCCCTACCGCCAACCTACCCTACCCCGACGAATGGAAAACTGTGCCTTGAAACAATAAAAACTGACGCTTGCTTTTTTCTAGTAGGAAGTTAATGTTTTATGGCTGAAAATGTTCAGGGACGTAGAGCAGGGATACTCAACTTGCTTTGCCGGGGGACACTTTTGTAAAATGACAGGAGGCCAGGGGCCAGTTAGCCTAATAAACACAGATTAATATACATTTTTCTGTAGCGGATTGTAGCCGGAGTTTAGTCTGACAATTTTGTGCACTCAGGATAGTTAGGTTAACTTACGGTAAGTTACTTAAGTACATTAAGTGCCTGGGTGGCGAGCAGATGGCGGTATTTGACAAATTAGCTGGAGCTCAGTCAAACTTTATTTAAGACTAGTTTTCATTAGAAAATGGTCGGGGGGCCACTCTGCACCCTATCGCGGGCCACATCTGGCCCCTGGGCTGCAAGTTGAGTAACACTGAGCAGAGGTTAAACCCACCTAAATTCAGTTTACCGCCCTTTTTATTTATTTGCATAATACTGTACTTTACTTTTTTAAAGATAAATTCATGGTATAAAACACATTGTTGTAAGTAGCTTCAAACTGATATGAGTTATGAGTACCCGCATTTGGTAATAATGTAAAGACTGCCCATCTGTGCACAAGTCACTATACTTTAAATCCATTACACACCCCCCCCGCCCCACCCTTCATTTTGGCCAGGCACTGGCTGCATAACAGCACACAGGATCACTGCAGCGAAGGGGAAACGTACACCAGAGTGGCCAGTTTCTCCGCAGTGTAAGGGTCCCACAGGTCGATCCACCAGCTGGAGCCGCTGAAGGCGGCGGTGGCCAGCAGCGCCCCGTCAGGAGAGAAGTGGCATGACGCCAGGAGGTAGAAGGTCTTGTGAGTTCCTCCCGTCAGGTTCCTTATGAAGGTATATGAGCGCAGGCTCCACAGACACACCATCTGATGAAGGCAAAACCATTCAGGCTTCACGAGACTCTGCTGTTACAACCATTAAACATTCTGATTTATTTTATTTTGACTAATGATGTTATGGTATGATCTCTTCCAACCACAACCAGGGGAGAGGTGCAATCCTGATTCTGTATCGAAGTTTTACATCAATCAAAGACTGTAAAAATAAGCAGTAGAAATTGAGCCCAGGTCTGTAATGGACACTTTGAAGGTTTGGAAGCTTAAACTCCAACTCATAAAATATTAATAAAACATCTCCTTCTGCATTTTAAGAGGTCATGTTCAGGAAGGAGATACATCTTTCTGGTGTATTAAAGGTCTGCTTCCTTACTCACTATATATACAACCTTCCCCAAATGTAAAAATAAGACATTTTCCCAGGGAAAACTCTGTAACTCACCCTGTCAAACCTGCCGACCGATGCGATCATGCTGCAGTCTGACGATATGCAGCAGCAGCTGATCCAGTCTTTATGGCCGGACAGGACCTGCACCTTTTTACCTGCAACAGACAGAAAACATGCAGAACAATTAAAACAGACTGAATAGGAATTACGTTTGACACAAAAAACATGTTCATTCTTCATAAACCATTGCTGGCGTAGGTGAGATGAAAAAAAGGATTAAACAAAGGAAACAAACGTAAAAGTAATACACACCCTATATAAAAATAAACAAACAAATTAACCTTTTAGTCAAAGAGATAGAGCCATTGTACTTGCAGCTGTTTAGTCTAGCCAAATCACTTGAACTATTTGAAACCCTCCCTGAAAGTACACAACTTCTGTTTTCTTTGAACTTGAAACGGATATAATTAATTATAACGAGACGGTGGTTGAACACGGACCTTCGGGTCTTTGTTTGGTTTCGTCGCACAACTGACTTCAGTAAACGCACGCACGCACACGCACACACACACACCTTTCTGAGCCAGGTCCCAAATCCTCAAGGTCTTGTCACGAGAAGATGACACGAGGGTGAGCTTCCCGTTCTGAGGGAAGACCAGGTCCCTCACGATGCCCTCGTGGCCATGGAGATCAAACAGAGCATGACCTGAATGTGCAAAAGAAAAGGAGAAAAAAGCAATATAAAAACATAACCGAACAAAGCACAGCTAATATTCTTTCCAAGAGAAAACAAACCCCCCACCAGTCAAGACGTTCCAGATTTTGATCACCCCGTTGTCCAAGCCGGTGGCCAGAAGCAGGCTGTTCCCTTTGGACGGGACTGTGTTTGGACGTGCTGCTGTGGATTTCGGTGGTCTGGGTCCGAAGGCGAGCCCCCACACCGGGTGGCCGCAGCTGAAGCTCTTGTCTTCTCGGTAGCATTCGCCATCCTGACTCTCTCTGTGCGTGAGGAGAGCAGCGAGAAGCCTGACAATATAAGAAACTGAGACATGGGGGGCCTGGGGGTGTGAATCTGAATGTGTGTGTAAGTGATGCTGCCTTCAAGTGCTGTTGGAAATATTGCAAATATGATTTCAGCGTTCCTGTGAATGACCTGACAATTTGGTAAATACGACTGGGGAAGATACATTTTCTGTGTTACTCTGGTGGTAACCAGAGTTGCCAAAATGAGAGATTTAGGGAGAATGTGGAAAAGATAGAAGCTGTGTCAAGAATTGATGGCTATGTAAATGTATAATTATAGTATGCTTCTATTTTCACTCTTTGATTAACTTTAACTTGTCATGCATATCTGTGCTATGCCTGTCTAGTTGTGACTGTCCTATTCGTCCTGTCTGTTCACGGCAGAAATATAAAGTAATTTGATAAAAAAAAAAAAAACGAATTTACAACCAGTTCCAATCAATTTCCAATGCGCAGTATTTGCGAGTGGTATGAACGTTGAGTGGTGTTTACGACTTCGAGGCTTGGAAGCCGGAGTTTTCGAGGAGTACTTGAAGGCAGCATTATAATATATAGTGCAGGTGCAGGTAATCTGATGTAAACCTACTCCGAGTCGAGAGGCCAGGCGACCACCCAGACAATCCCGTGGCCCATTGACCAGGCGAACCAGGCTCCGTCCGGGGAGAAGTCCACGCTCCAGGTCTCGCAGCCCGCCCGACCCTCCAGGGAGGGCGGGCGCCTGGTCTTCAGCTCCAGGATGAGTCCAGGGTCGGAAGCTTGGGGGGAAACGCCACACACATCCATCAACACGGTTGTTTGAGTAGGGAATGAAATGTCAATAATGTACCCGAGAGACCTGAGTTGCCCTTCCTCGAGTCTGTCATCGACAGATAACTCCCACACACCCACACACACACAGCACCGCTCTGCTCTGCTGCCGCTGCGTTACCTAGATACCGCTGACGACCCAGTGCTATGTAGACCGCGGTGAAGTTCGTTTCAGGTTGGATTTTCGTCTCAACCCCCCCCCTTCCGAACCGGGCTATTCATGTTCTCATGTTGCATTCCAGACTACTCGGATTTTGGGATTTTCTGACCTACTAGTCTAGAATAGATTTTCGACAGAGGTGAATGAACATCCAACCTAAAACTAACTTCACCGCGATGTTTTGTAGCTGACTGACATTACGATAACAGGATTACGCTCACATTACACCCGAAATAGACAAATATGTTGTTGTGATTATAGACCAGCTATATGCGACTTACATGTAGGTAGACCCGCGTTGTTGACCGTGGAACACATCGCTGCCAAGATAATGACCGTTGACAGCTCGAGTTTATCACATTCTTCTCCTTCGCGTTATTATGGCAGGCTAACTTCCTGAAATTCTCCTCTCCGTTCCAGTACAACAAAACCATAGGTTATAAAAAAGGCAAGAATGAGCAGGTCCGGACAGGCACGAGAAGCTTCTCTCTCTGTGATGTGCCAGTCTGAGTCTGCCAGAAGCAAAAAAAAATGTGCAGCTGATTTCCTGTTGTCTTGAGTCACTCCCATCCGATTGGCTGCATTGTTGTTGAACTCTGTCACGTTTTCTGTTACGTAACCTCCTTAACTGCCTTCCTCCTTTAATCAATAGCCAATATCCATTCTTATTGATTTCCAGGACTGGTAAACCCGTTTGAACTGGTTGCACGTTGAATAATTAACCAGTAATGGTTGACATATGTTGGTAAACTATGACCTCCAGTGGTGGTTATCACAAGGCAGACCACAATACAAACAGAAAACAATTATTATTTAAGAAAATCTTCACATGAACCTAATTGCATCAGTTTGATAGTGCTTAGTATGATGTATACTGAGATTGAATATCATCCAGATTATTTCTGCATAAAAAGGTTTCAGCTCCACTGCATCCCAATTAATTCAACAAAAGTAAATGACAAAATTGACTCCACTGCATTATTCATCACAACCAATTAGTTATTGATCCAAAACCTAAAAGAAGCAGTCACGTGTTTTTTTTTAACAACTCCATTTATGCACATCAACATTAGAACAACACATTCAAACTGCTGTACAAACAAATGGCATCGATCATAGAAATTAGTTTACAAAAACATAAAAAAACAAACTTTACATGTCTTCCACCAATCCTGTTCACAGTCTCATTGGGAGTGAATGTTATGTACCTATAAAACATTTAGCTAAAACCACCCAATACCTAAAATGTTACAAGATCCACTGGTTCTTCTGTCTGTACAGTGTCTTCTTGCTGCTGCGTCCTCGTGTCAGCTATGTCTGCGTCCTCATGGTCGCCTAAAAAGAAGACAATTGCATTTCATATCACAAAACGATTCCACGCTTTTACAAAGCAGCAAATCAATGCAAAATGCTGTGATTATTCCTCACTGGATGGGATGCGGTGTATCTGGACGAGCGTTGTGTGGTGTCCGTTGGTGACAGGTGGCAGCCTGGGCACTGTGTCCTGAAACATCTGCTCATCGTCCGACTCCACCAGACTCAGAACGTCTCCGTTGTCTTCCTCCATCCGCCTGGGAGAACACGCAGATTATTGTTCAGATAAAATGGCTGCTACAGGTCAAGTGTCAACACTGTGTGTGGATGAACCTTCTAATGGTGATAGAGATCTGAGGAAAACTCCTCAGATACTCTCTAACACTGTTGTTATATATCTTCCATCTGCTGAGGTGGGACAAAGTCAACTTTGTCCCAACTCAGTCTCAAGTCTTGAGGCACACGTCTCAAGTCAACTAAATATCTAGGACTTTTCAATGAAATATGGTTTTAATAGGATAACTTGGTAAGAGCCTTGTGAGTTTGATTTCTATTATCATTTTCAACTTCAAAAAATGCATTCATTCTATACAAATTCAGTTTTGTCAAGTCTCAAGTCAAGTCTCAAGTCAAGTCCCAAGCACTTAAAATTGTGACTTGAGTCTGACTTGAGTCCAAGGCATGTGACTCGAGTGCCCACCTCTGTAGCTCTGTGGTGTTCGGTGCATTCCAGGAATTATTTTGTGGTGAAGTGTTGGAATTTACTTGCACTGACGGGATTCTGGGCCAGAATATTTGACTGGTACTCTAAGGCCTACGGGGTGGCCCTTCAGCCGGAGGCAGAACTCGCCATCTTTCGGCTGCTCGGAGTCTTCTCTGAACTTTCCTACAGCTGTGCAACAGTCTCTGACACTGGGGACAACTGTCGCCAAAAAACAAATTCTGAAGGAATGGAAATCTCCCTCTCCACCCTCTTTCCAATTGTGGTTGACGGACCTCTGTTATACGCATGGAGAGACTTAGGTTCCTGAGAACCAATGCACTTAGAAAATGTATAACTATCTGGGACCCGTTTTTAGTCGACCTTTTTAGTCTATTTTTTTTTCATTTCTTTCCCCTGTGTCTGAGCCTGTTTGTCTGTTTTGTCTTGTTTGTGTTGTATAAAAAATGTGAAAATAAAAAAAAATTAAAAATTAAAAGTGTTGGAATTTACATTTTTAGTGACCCCACTGTCGGCTCAACCTGCCTCATCTGCTCCTAGTTCAGTTAGTGATTTCCTACATTTCCCAGAATGCCTTTCGACAACCTAATGAGAAGTGTCGCGATAAATATTGTTGCATTCAGTTATGGGTTATAGTACATACAGCTGGAGAGATTAGTGATAGCAGTAGCATAATTAAGCAACAGCGTGGGAACTTTTCCAGTTGAGAAAAGTGAGTCACACCTTACTCAACACTCTTGTGGCTGCTTTGCATTCTCAACAGTCAGTGGAAGAATTTGGTCACTCTGCTTTTCTACAATGGAATTCTCTCTGTATGACCCAACGTCTCTTGGTGCAAAATGGTGAGTCTAGAAAGAAAGCCTCGCTCTTTGATTCTGAGGGACACCAAGACTTGATGTTTCTGTTGATGTTTTTGAGAACTAAAAAGTTTCTGCTATCCATTGTATCTGCACTGGAAATGTCTTGATGTGATATGATGTCACCTATGTTTGGCCAATTGTCCTTAAGAATGAGGAAAAAATACACCACCAAACATAAAGTACAATGACAATAGTTAATTTATCAGTGTTAAATTGTCTTCGGATGGATGTTCCTTCTTCGCAGATTAGGTCTTTGACCATAACCATACATTGTGTGTAGTGCATTAGTAAATGTGAGATACTCACCCAAAGCCACTCCCTGCAATGGAAACATGAACAGCAATTGTGAAATCAGCTTTATTGGTGGACATTTCTGATTCATTCATGCATGCTCAATGCACGCTGTGACACATCTTGGATTGACACATGCATTATATGAGATTATAACGTGATGAAAGAATGACTGATCAAATCATATTCAACGTCTGTGAGTGACGTGACATGGAGCAGGGTCAGTGGCTGCATGCATTTGTGACGTTCGTGCTTGAGATACAGAGAAATAGCAGAGAGAGAAAAACAGAAGTTACCGAGACAAATCCGGTGGCGGCTGGAGTACACCGTTTTAGCTACGATGAGGGCCGATCCCACGATCAGTGCGGCTAAAAACACACCGATGATGGCTCCTGTGGACGCAGACGAAGCTGTGGAGATGAAACCACAGACAGAGAAAAGCTTGTGAATGTACATCTGCAAAAGAAGAAGGGAGGAGGAGCAGGTTTCTCGGCATTCCACAGGTGGGGCCTGCTCACCTGCATTGACTGGCTGCTTCCTCCACATGTCAGTCTGCCTCCATTCATATGGAATGAGTCTGTTCAGCGTATTGTTCTTACAATCCCTCATGTCAGCCCCAAGCCCTCCTGCAGGTTCCTACACATTTTACACCTCAACATTATGTTCTCCCCCACACCCATTCTTAATTATTATTTATATATGAAACTCCTGTTCCATACATACAACTTCCTGTACAATATTGCACACCTTGCAATATTATACATTGCAAGATCAACGTAACCCTACCATAATATCACTGTGATGATTGTTTTGAAATGTAATTTTTCAAATTAAATCCAAGTGTTTCATTCATACTTTTTTTCTGTGTGTACTTTTGAGTGTGACCATCATTCAGTGTTTTTCAATCTTCTGTTTGTTTTTGTCATTTTATGATTTGACCAAATCATAAATGACAACTGCTGTTGTCATTGGCAGAGACAGAGGGTCATAAATAGACAATTTCTAATTTTGACATTTAATGTAATTCCAAATGTAATGCAATGGTTTTAAGGCATTCACTGTTTTTAATCCACTCATTGTTCTTAATCGATTTCACACGAAGCACTTGCATTCTGTGTATGAATGGTGCTATATAAATCCCTGTATTATCATCCACACCCAGCCTCCTCTGGTCGCTCACTCACTCTTCACGGTGAGGTAGACTTCCAGCTCGCGGACGCCGATCGGGTTCTCGCTGCGGCAGAAGTACACGCCCTCGTCGTCCTTGGTGACGTTGGCGATGGTCAGCCTGAAGACGGGCCCAACCGCAGACATCACGTACTTCCACCCGGGCGCCATGTCCGCCTGCGCCGTGCCCCTCTTCCAGGTGGTGTTGGCGGGGGGCAGGGAGGTGGCCTCGCTGCAGGTTAGAGTCACGCTGGTCCCGTCCAGGGCGGTGACCAACGGCTCACCTTCAGGGAACGGAGTCTCTGAGGAAGGAGGATGAAACACCAGACTGTGATCACACTGCACCCATAATGCAACTCTTCCCATTTTAAACATTAGCAGAATACCCGTGCAGTGTATCGGGGGGGGCATCACAAGTTCTGCCATTAATCTGCACAGGCCTCGCTCACAGAGTTGGCATGGGGCCCTTTTTTTTTTACCCCCCCGATTTTTTATCCCATTTTTATCCCCCATTAGTGCTAATTTAATTTATTTATCCTGGTTGCTGCTCCACCCTCTGCCGATCTGGGGAGAGCCGAAACTGGCTCCATGCTTCCTCCGAGACATGGGCAGTTAGCCAGCCGCTTCTTTTCACCTGACAGGGGAAGCTTCACCGGTAGGACATAGCACGTGGGAGGTTCACGCTATTCCAACCAGTTCCCCTCCCTCCGAACAGGCGCCCTTAACGACCAGAGGAGGAACCACATTAGCAACCAGGATATTGCATGTTTTGGTGAAGGGGGTTCCTATATGAGGGAAACCCCCGGGAGGCACGGGGAGAACATGCAAACTCCACACAGAAAGGCCCTTTTGACGACCCCACCCGGGCGGTGGGCACTCGAGGACATGCGGACGGGCACGCATTCCTCCAGCGTTCACAGCGTCCCAGGTGGGAATCGAACCCAGGACCTTCGAGCTGTGAGGCGACAGCGCTTACCACTGCACCACCGTACCCCCCCATGGGGCCCTTTTTTCATAGTCCACTTCCCGGGCTGATTCCAACTCCGTCCAGGTGTGCGCCTCCACTCTGGAGCTCTCCATGGTACTGAACCTGTGTTGAATCATTTTGGCCACTAATTAGCCATTTTTGGCCATTTAGTCGACCCTAATTACCTAATTAAAAAACTCTTCTCCATTCGGTCACCGGCAGGGCTGCTCTTTACACTTGCTGAAAGATTCAGCGCGATCGCACGTGAGATGGCATAGCTGTGGCCGAACACAATTCTGCTCACTCACTCACAGACCAGACAGAGACTTGGCATTCTTATTATAGGATAAGCCATTTGGTGGCTATTTTTTATCCAAAGCGCCTTACTATAATGTAGTGAATCTCAAACTTTTTCATTTGAACATTTGAACTCATAAATTAGTCCACATTAGGGCCATGGACCTAACCTGACTCAACCAGATGGGGCGGTATTGAGTTCACAAATTCACAATCGATGTAGGTTGTTAAACAAATGTGAAGCAACCTACATCCATCTGGCAGCGCCAGGTTACCATGGACCCCCATTTGATTAGATTTCAGACCAAAATCTGAGATTTCTTTTTTTATTGTCAGATGTGATTTTTCCCAGAATTCCATGACAATCTCTGTATTGTAGGTAGATAGATAACAGTGAAACTATGATCTAATTGTTCAATGAAATAATGCTGAACTTTAACAGTTTGCTGGGGACCCCCATGGAACCCCCTCATGGACCCTGTTAGTCGCCGGACCCCACGTTGAGAACCACTGCTAGAAAGGGCTATCAAGGCCTCTAGACTCTGGAACGACCTACCAGAGGAAATCTGGACAACAAACTTTTTCCTGGGAAAAACTACAGACACCGAGTGTTAAGAACAACAAATAAGCTTTCCTGAATTGATTATAGATGGAATCACAATTGTGCTCTATCAATCAGCGAGAGGAGGAGCAAAAAACACATTAATTTATATTAAAAAGTCTTGTATTATTATTACTTTAGGGAAAGTTATGTAAGAACGGGGTAACTTAAGGTTTCACATGACAGTGTGACATTGAGTTCAATGTTTATGGCATGGGAGGCTGATAAGGTTATGGCAAGGTAAACAGCACATTTTGGCATTCTCCTTGAGGAATCCTGTCTCACTAGTGACTCACTACATGTTCACTGTCTCACTAGTGACTCACTACATGTTCACTGTCTCACTAGTGACTCACTACATGTCCACGTGTCCTGCACCAAACACCAATGACTGCTAACTTTCTTGTTTTGGCATGGCAGCCTGGGTGTGTGTCTTATAAGACACACACACCAAAGTCTAATGTCAACGAATCCAGAGAATATTAATTATGGGAGTTTACCAAGACATGGGTTGTGTAAACACCGACAGTGTGTTGCTACAACTAAGCTCATATTCAGGGTATTAATCATACAGTATTATGATAAACACATATGGAGAACGGCAATATAAGCAGCGTTATTGGAGGATTGTTTTGACATTTAAATACCACATGCTAAACCTGAATAAAACTGCCCATTAGAGATTTGACTAGACTAGCTGCCAAACATACAATGAACTGTTGCATGGTGAAGTTGCATGGCAGCAACAGAAATACAATGGGAGAAATATGACTACAGCTGATGACAGGAGGGAAATGACTAGCGTAACACTGCTTGTATAGGGGAGGAGGCACATGTTATACTATAGGGGAGGAGGCACATGTTATCCTATAGGGGAGGAGGCACATGGTTATCCTATAGGGGAGGATGCACATGGTTATCCTATAGGGCAGGAGGCACATGTTATCCTATAGGAGAGGAGGCACATGGTTATCCTATAGGGCAGGAGGCACATGGTTATCCTATAGGGGAGGAGGCACATGGTTATCCTATAGGGCAGGAGGCACATGTTATCTTATAGGAGAGGAGGCACATGGTTATCCTATAGGGCAGGAGGCACATGGTTATCCTATAGGGCAGGAGGCACATGGTTATCCTATAGGGCAGGAGGCACATGGTTATCCTATAGGGCAGGAGGCACATGGTTATCCTATAGGGCAGGAGGCACACGGTTATCCTATAGGGGAGGAGGCACATGGTTATCCTATAGGGCAGGATGCACATGGTTATCCTATAGGGCAGGAGGCACATGGTTATCCTATAGGGCAGGAGGCACATGTTATCCTATAGGGGAGGACGGACATGTTATCCTATAGGGCAGGAGGCACATGGTTATCCTATAGGGCAGGAGGCACATGTTATCCTATAGGGCAGGAGGCACATGGTTATCCTATAGGGCAGGAGGCACATGGTTATCCTATAGGGCAGGATGCACATGGTTATCCTATAGGGCAGGAGGCACATGGTTATCCTATAGGGCAGGAGGCACATGGTTATCCTATAGGGCAGGAGGCACATGGTTATCCTATAGGGCAGGAGGCACATGGTTATCCTATAGGGCAGGAGGCACATGTTATCCTATAGGGCAGGAGGCACATGGTTATCCTATAGGGCAGGAGGCACATGGTTATCCTATAGGGCAGGAGGCACATGGTTATCCTATAGGGCAGGAGGCACATGTTATCCTATAGGGCAGGAGGCACATGGTTATCCTATAGGGCAGGAGGCACATGGTTATCCTATAGGGCAGGAGGCACATGGTTATCCTATAGGGCAGGAGGCACATGTTATCCTATAGGGGAGGACGGACATGTTATCCTATAGGGCAGGAGGCACATGGTTATCCTATAGGGCAGGAGGCACATGTTATCCTATAGGGGAGGAGGCACATGGTTATCCTATAGGGCAGGAGGCACATGTTATCGTATAGGGGAGGAGGCACATGGTTATCCTATAGGGCAGGAGGCACATGGTTATCCTATAGGGGAGGTGGCACATGGTTATCCTATAGGGGAGGACGGACATGTTATCCTATAGGGCAGGAGGCACATGGTTATCCTATAGGGCAGGAGGCACATGTTATCCTATAGGGGAGGACGGACATGTTATCCTATAGGGGAGGAGGCACATGGTTATCCTATAGGGCAGGAGGCACATGTTATCGTATAGGGGAGGAGGCACATGGTTATCCTATAGGGGAGGAGGCACATGGTTATCCTATAGGGGAGGAGGCACATGGTTATCCTATAGGGCAGGGGGCACATGGTTATCCTATAGGGCAGGAGGCACATGAAACCGGTAACGAGGTATCCATGAAAAAGGATTCCTCACAAAGCCTAGGCCTAGGGTATAGGGCCTAGGTATATCAAAAACTTAAACCGTTTTTTTTCCCTGTATCAAAAGGCCAATAAGTATACTACTGAGTGCAAGTCAATGTTGCCATTGATCTTTTCACAGACTCAGGTGAGAGTTCAAGCCGTTTGTTTTTCCTGCTGACTGATGCAGTATATTCAAATCTCAGTCATCTCAAAAGCTTTTCACTGTGCAAATATTTTTTACTGCTACAAAACTTAACATGAGTAAAATTATCGCTTTGAGGGTAGAAACATTAGCAATATGTTGATAGATTTTAATTTATTTTAACATGTTTAAATGTTATTAAACAGACATTCTACACTGTGTTCAGACTCGAGATAATGAAACAGCTGTGTTGATGCTGAAAACCTATGTAGGCCTACTTTTTTCCACACAGAGAATTGATCACGAAGCGATAAGGGAACGTGTAAAGAAGCGGCCTGATAAGCAGAATCGATAATGGCATTGCTATTAATCAAATCTTATCAATTCCCATCCCTAGTTAAACTTGACTTGAGACTGCAACCTGACTATGAGTCCACAGAGGCTGAGCAGCCTCTTAAGTGGAAAGTCCATAAAACATTCAGCAGCTACACGTGACTTCAGCACAACATGCTTACTGAGGGTAAACAAACACGTCACTTCAGCACAACATGCTTACTGAGGGTAAACAAACACGTGACTTCAGCACAACATGCTTACTGAGGGTAAACAAACACGTGACTTCAGCACAACATGCTTACTGAGGGTAAACAAACACGTCACTTCAGCACAACATGCTTACTGAGGGTAAACAAACACGTGACTTCAGCACAACATGCTTACTGAGGGTAAACAAACACGTGACTTCAGCACAACATGCTTACTGAGGGTAAACAAACACGTCACTTCAGCACAACATGCTTACTGAGGGTAAACAAACACGTCACTTCAGCACAACATGCTTACTGAGGGTAAACAAACACGTGACTTCAACACAACATGCTTACTGAGGGTAAACAAACACGTCACTTCAGTACAACATGCTTAATGAGGGTAAACGAACACGTGACTTCAACACAACATGCTTACTGAGGGTAAACAAACACGTGACTTCAGCACAACATGCTTACTGAGGGTAAACAAACACGTGACTTCAGCACAACATGCTTACTGAGGGTAAACAAACACGTCACTTCAGCACAACATGCTTACTGAGGGTAAACAAACACGTCACTTCAGCACAACATGCTTACTGAGGGTAAACAAACACGTCACTTCAGCACAACATGCTTACTGAGGGTAAACAAACACGTGACTTCAGCACAACATGCTTACTGAGGGTAAACAAACACGTCACTTCAGCACAACATGCTTACTGAGGGTAAACAAACACGTCACTTCAGCACAACATGCTTACTGAGGGTAAACAAACACGTGACTTCAACACAACATGCTTACTGAGGGTAAACAAACACGTGACTTCAGTACAACATGCTTACTGAGGGTAAACAAACACGTCACTTCAGCACAACATGCTTACTGAGGGTAAACAAACACGTCACTTCAGCACAACATGCTTACTGAGGGTAAACAAACACGTGACTTCAACACAACATGCTTACTGAGGGTAAACAAACACGTGACTTCAGTACAACATGCTTACTGAGGGTAAACAAACACGTCACTTCAGCACAACATGCTTACTGAGGGTAAACAAACACGTCACTTCAGCACAACATGCTTACTGAGGGTAAACAAACACGTGACTTCAACACAACATGCTTACTGAGGGTAAACAAACACGTGACTTCAGCACAACATGCTTACTGAGGGTAAACAAACACGTGACTTCAGCACAACATGCTTACTGAGGGTAAACAAACACGTGACTTCAGCACAACATGCTTACTGAGGGTAAACAAACACGTGACTTCAGCACAACATGCTTACTGAGGGTAAACAAACACGTGACTTCAGCACAACATGCTTACTGAGGGTAAACGAACACGCCTTCTCCTCTCCCGGAGGCAGGGCCGGGTGCTGCGCCGCGCACGTCAGCGTCTGCCCGTCGAATAGCAGCGAGCGGTTCATGGTCACCGCCAGGCTTTCCGTCACCTGGGACACATAAAGAGGTCCCTCAGCTCCTTGGCTGTGGTAGTTCTCCACCCAGCGCAGCGTGGGGAGCGGGTACGCCTTGAACCAGGTGCAGCTGAACTGGACTTGGGACAGGTCTTCTCCTTGCCTCCATAGGCACTCAGGGTGCAACTCTGGAGCATCTAGTGAGGACACATGAGAAATCACAGTCAGGATTGTATTTTTTTTTATCATACATAAATATATACTAGAACTTTCGAGCGTCCCTCGCTGCCTCGCCCGCTGAACTGGCAGCGCTCATTCCTCCCATGCCTCGTTGGTTTGCCCTCGAGCCCTCGCAATAAAGTGGTTAATAATAATATTAATTAAACCTTCAAAGAAAGATTCAGTGTCTGTCATTATTTAGATACTTCTGCTTAAGAAATGAACATCATTATTATGTTACTATGTATTATTATCACACATTATAGAGCCAGACGTTTGCTATAAGCAGACAACACAATTTAGCTAATCTTGCAACTGGAAATGAAACCTTGCCTGATCTGGCCCCAATTCTAAATAGTTTGGACACCCCTGCACTGGGACATTGGCAAAAACAGTGAATGTTCAGAATTCAGGAAGTCCTGAGGAAGATCAATATCCAGACTGCCAAGAAGTGGCCACACCACAACCCAGCAGCCCGGCCCCGACCTGCTGATAACATTGTCTCACTGAGCTGAAGTTCTGAGCTGAACACACAACACACAGGGAACAAGCTTGCAAGAAATTATTTCACAGTCCTTTTAAAATACTGTGGTTAGTTTATGTCCTGCTACAGTATGCTGGCTGGGTGAGACTGGCGACTTTAACAAAACTCAAGTGGTGTCTTTGTGTCGGTCAATCTCAATCGAATATAAAAATTTAATTAGCTAATTTAATTATTGGCGTCTCGGTTTCATGTCCATTTTGACTCGACGTTGTACTGGACTTGGTTTATCTTCTCCCCAGCACTACAAACAATGTACAGTAAGGAATTGCACCTGTATACAGTTATGTAATAGTCTTCAAACGTCTATGCATTAGTAATGAGTAAAACTCCAATGCATAATTAAGTTGAAAGTTGAAGGATTTAGTACGGAGCTGCTGAAGATACAGTAGGTCACAGAGCTGCTGGAGATACAGTAGGTCACAGAGCTGCTGGAGATACAGTAGATCAGAGCTGCTGGAGATACAGTAGATCACAGAGATGCTGGAGATACAGTAGATCAGAGCTGCTGGAGATACAGTAGGTCACGGAGCTGCTGGAGATACAGTAGATCAGAGCTGCTGGAGATACAGTAGGTCACAGAGCTGCTGGAGATACAGTAGAACACAGAGCTGCTGGAGATAGAGTAGATCTACATTCATGTTGATCCTTGAACTCCCCTTGAAATGAACTTCCATTAGCCTACGTTTACTTCCTGGAAAACAGAGTAGATTTCATGGTGACATCATGCGGCACTACGAGTAGACATAAATATAATATAGCCCCAACATCCTGTTTCAACAGGACACGCATCAAATCACGGAAGTAAAGATGCCATTTCATGGGGTCTTTAAAACTCCTTAAGCATTATTTTTTCATTTGGAAAGACATCCATATGAATAATGTATTTCCTGTTTTGGTCTTTGTCTCAAATAGTCCTTGATTTAGTCTCAACCCACTTTGGACTTGGTTTTGATTGAAACTTGACCTGACTTGGACTTGGAAGTGACTTGGCCCCTTCACTACAGCTCTGTTTCTAGTTATGAGCTAAATGTTACTATGGAACTGCAGGGTACAGGTAAACTCCATGCACTCGTGATCCAGTAAATCTGAGTGTGTATCTTGCTGTATGGCCCCTCCCTCTCTAATGTGCCCTCCAATGAGAAATGAGAAGTACCCTAAACAATAAGACATCTCTCTATGATATTCTGGTTGTGTGAGTCACCTACAGTAGACGAGCAGCTGTGTGCTCCTGTTGGCTGCCTGGGCAGAGACAGTGTTCTGGGCTCTGCAGCTGTACTCCCCCTGATGAGCAGGCTGGACGTCCTCTATCCTGAAGGCCAGCCAGGATCCGGCACCCGTGGGCAGAGAGCCGTTGCTGGACGAGAATCGGCTGAAGCTCCAGGACAGACTGTGAGACGGGTAGGAGGAGCTGGAGCAGTTGAAGGACACAGTGGAGCCCCGGTAGGCGACGAGCGTCCCGTTGGGCAGGGCAGCCGCCGGACCGATGGACGTAGATACGTTTTCTGGACCTCCTGGAAGAAGGATTATGTGCTTAGTCTCACACATAACTGTAAATGAATCAGCTATTATCAGTTATAGCAGTGTTGGACAGTGACACATTACTTTTCTGTGGTATGTAGTGACTTCATGAATTTTTCTGTGCCTTGGTTATGTTTTTAAAATGAAGTTACGTTTAGTTTTCTTTTGCATCGTTTAATTTTTTGTTTGAAATTTAAAATGGTTTGAATTTTAAAGTAGAAAAAACATCTCATGCAGATACAATTATACCAATAAAGAAAAATGCAATCTATGTAGCTTGATATAAATGGCAATAGCTTTCTGTTTAAAAAACAGAGCAATAGTCTTGCATTGCATTTTAAAACAATTGTCAGCAACACACATGGCAGCACAAGCAGCACTAAGTACTGTTCAAACTTGACTTTGATGGTGGTGATGCGATGCTACAGTGTTCTACTGAGTTTATTTTAATACAGTCATTTTATAACGTAACTTAGTAGTTACTTTTTAAATAGACCGATCACCCTGCCTTAGTGTTACTTATCATCAAACACATTTTTATTATTATAAATTACATGCACAGAGCACACTATTTATTGTGGTATAGGCTAGAGCAGTGATACTCAACTTGCGGCCCGTGGGCCGCATCGGCCCACGATGGAATTGCAAAAAAAAAGAAAAGTTTTTTACAGTGCACCTGAACGCAACATGCAAGATACCCGCTGAATAAGTGTCCAAATGTTCATGTCACTCTGGCCAATACTCCACTTCTATTATAGTATTTCAGTCTGAAATAATGGAATATCTTTCAATAATCTATAATTTAGCTGCTAAATTGTCAAATACCGCCGTCTGCTCGCTACTCAGGCACTTATGTATGTACTTAACCTAACTAACTTAACCTAACTAACTATCCGGTGTGCACAACATTGTCAGACTAAACTCCGGCTGACACCCCAAAAACCTACAATCCGCGACAGAAAAATGTATATTGTTTGTTTATTAACTGGCCCCTGGCCTTCTATCATTTCACGAAAGTGGCCCCCAGGCAAAGCAAGTTGAGTATCCCTGGGCTAGAGCAAGAGCAGGGTTGGATTTCTTGAGGAAAAAACACATACATGTAGGCTACTAATTCATAGTATTGCCGTGATGTCACATGCATTTCCTACCAATATGATGCATAGAAATTTATGTCGTTTGATTACAATCACCTGTTATTTTCCTACCAAGATGGCCTTATGGTGATGATGATAATGATGATGATGCAACAGAATACTATGAATAGGGATTACTGTGTGTCAGTAGTAGCTGTCCAGTGAATTCAGCCTTCTGTAGTAACCTGGCCTCAGTGGCCTGGTCTAAATGCAACGGTATGTCATGCTGAAGAACCAGTTTCAACACACTGCTGCAAGCAACTGATCTGAATAACAAAAAACATGACTTCCACCAATCTATCCATGGACATGCAGGACAAACCACTGATGCTCAACCTTTTTCAAATGGCAATTTAGTATACATTAGGTCCACGGACCCCCATTTGATGAGATTTGGTTTCCCAAATCTGAGAACATCTTTATCGTTAGATTTTTAAATTTTGTCCAGAATTCCATGGAGATAACAGTGAGACTATGATCAACAGACAGTAGGCCTACTTCCACATTATCAATCTGAGTTATCTTCTTGAAAGTGAAATCATGCTCAAATTTGCTGGGGACCCTCT
Source organism: Poromitra crassiceps (assembly GCF_964638095.1). NCBI lineage: Eukaryota > Metazoa > Chordata > Actinopteri > Beryciformes > Melamphaidae > Poromitra > Poromitra crassiceps. The sequence goes on from NC_139631.1 coordinate 33,797,304, forward strand.
AGAACCCCCTCCCAACGACCCCTGGTGGTCCCCGGACGGACCCCATGTTGAGAACCACAGAGACAAACTATTGGCCCCACATGGACAAATATACTTACTGGCTACTTGAAGCTGGACCCTTGTTTGGATGGTGCTGTTAGTGTTGGGGAATGTGGCATTGCAGAGGTAGCTGCCCTCATCACCTTCCACGACTTCCTGGATGTTCAGAGTGCCATTCAGGACTGTGAGCCGCAGCTGCCCGGGCGAAGGGATAATAATTTCTCTTCCATTTTTCATCCACCTCGTTGAGAGCGGTGTTACATTATTACCGTCGGCGTCGGTGGAACACGGAAGCAGTGCTCTGTCGCCCGGCGCTGCAAAGACGGGTTCGCTCGAAACTTCACCTGAAACTGAAGACAGAAGGGACATGCATAAGCATTTCCAGGCCAGCGGAACCAAACATCTCGCTACACCTGCGTCATGTCTCCGTCTGTCACAGGCAGATAGAAAACACTTGACCGGTGTTCTGTCAATTTATGCTGCCCTGTCCAAAAAAGATAAAAAATAAAATAAAAAATAATAATAATCATAACAATCATCATCATCATAATACATGTATTTAAATTATGTGTTAGCATGCGCACAATCGCTAGGTAGCGCGTATCTAGGTAAGTAGCTAGGCAACATACAATTGGCGGAACACCTGTTGCAGTTACACGTTAATAACACTCACCTGTCACATAGAAACACAGTTGTAGAAACGCCGCAGCTGTAACCACCTTCATGTTAACTTTCCAATGCCTACATCGCCTGGAAGGTGAACAAAGCCTATACAGTCCAAACCTGTCTGACTAGTCTTCCAATTTGGAGTTGTGTTTGTAGAGCAAATGATACACCAGGATTCAGGAACACCAGTCTGCCCATTATAAAATACACCAAACTTTAGGTAGAATATACCAAATGTGACCAAACTGACATTATGACTCCTCTCGCTCCAGATCAGATTTTGTACACTTGCATTATTGTTTACTAGGGCATGCTCATCCGGAAACTTGGGCACTAAACCACACCCTGTGGTCACCTTGTTAAAGGTACAGTAGCTTAGGTAGGCTACGGCAGATTTCAGCTTGTGTCCAGCTTGTGAGTGACCTAACCACAACTGAGCCATAAATACTTAAAAACCCCCACCGTAGGCCGTTTACATCAATTAATATCCCCTTCATTCATGCAAAAAAAAAGGCAACATAAGGGCGGAGACTCCATGGAAGCACCCCCATACACCCCTTTAGTTTTTGATTGCTTTATACATAGGCTAATGAAGAATTCGGGGAGACAGGAACTTTGCATTATTAACCATGTAGCCTAAACCACAAAAATTATACAGATCTCTCAAGGATAGTCAGTTAGTCACTTATTTTTTAGTCAGCATTGAGTATACCCGCGTGACGCGTCTAAATTCCCTCTATAGCCTATGTACGGCATGTCCAGATTTAACTATTTTTGCCCCATTATTTAAAAAAAAATGTGACTACGTGTAAGATTTGAAAGCGGAACGCTGGCGCGATGGCGCTCTAACTTGTCCACTGTACCATCGGATTAATGTGCAGATATGACTTTCCAATTTCGACCACTGTCTAAATTATGATAATGCAACAGGCATCACATGTGCTTGCTCCGCGCGCTCCCTCTACGATGCTCTCTCTCTCCCTCTCTCTCTCTCTCCCTCTCCCTCTCTCTCTCTCTCCCTCTCCCTCTCTCTTTCTCCCTCTCTCTCTCTCTCTCCCTCTCTCGCTCTTCTTTTTATACAGCCCATGGTCATGCTGCACCGAAAAGGACAGGACATGAGCGGAAATTCAGTGGTATTGCCTTCAAAATGAAAGCACAAATAATGTGATATGGTTTCATTTGGGGCGTCAATAGAGCTTTTATTTTTTAAAGCCGTGACCGGAAGTTTAATTGTGTTCCACCAAGTCTGTTCAGTCCCCATTACCCATCGTGCACTGCGCGTAATAGTTTAATATCCTACTGTAGTTTATAGCCTTTTTGAAAACAAATCTTTTATTATAATCTATATAGGGTCCTAAATGGTATAAACAGCAATGCGTGGTTAAGTAAATAATAAAAATAAAGAGATAGGCTAACGATTTGCACCAGTTTAGTTGCACCGTCTATGAGAATAGTAGCTCGATAAATGACTCCCTCCGTCCGTCCCTACGAAAAGCATTTTTTCTAATCTAGCGTGATTCCAATTTTTGGAAAGCCCCTCTTTATGTGGGGCTACTTTTGTTGTTTAATACAAACGCATATTGATTAAAATGTAAACAACAAAAATGTGTAAACGGAGTCAACCGTTTAGAGTCAGACACTCAAGCATCCCAAAGCTCACGCTCCATAGAGTTCTATTGCCGTTGCCACCGAGTCCGACGCGGTTTGTTTACCAAAATGCTGCTTGGGTCATCCCTCGTATTATGTGGTGGTGGTGTGAAAACTGCGATCTGATACTGTATTATTTGAAGTATTATGGTGGTGGTGGTGGTGGTGGTGGTGGTGAATGAATGACTATTGACTGACACCATCATAGGACATTTGTTGTTGTCAAACCGCAATATACACACGCACGCACGCACACACACGCGCGCGCGCGCACACACACGCACACACACACACACACACACACACACACACACACACACACACACACACACACACACACACACACACACACACACACACACACACACACACACACACACACACACACACACACGCACACACGAAATTCATGTGAATAGAAAAATCTTGACTTGATATGAAAGTGAGAGCCCTTAGCCTACAAGCCAAATTTATCCGCACCACAGGACTCATCTCACGAGTAGTCAAGAGTATATATATATTTTTAATTAGATGACTTAAAATAGAAAGTGAGTTATTGGAGCATGTGGATCAGGCGTCGACTCGACTGCGCCATCTTGCGTCTGCCTGCAGCCCGTGCCATATGCTGCGTTCAGGCTATGTCGGATTCCCCGCGGCACGAGCTGCACACTGGTTTAAAACATTTTATAGCAGCCTCCATGTGGTGAACACAAGTTTGACTATTTGATTAATCTGTAGGCTCGACTGTGATATCTCCTCCCCACATGCCGTCATCAATTTCGGACATGTGTCAACACAGGCGGTAAACATAGTTCCTAGTTTAAACGTAGTTCCAGGGAATAAAGAAAATACATCAGTTGTATTCAGGCAACTAGAAACAGCTACAGCTCACGAAAATGGAATAATATATTTGTTTATGGATGATTTCCAAATCAACTGTGGGCGACTGACTGCGCGTGCAAGCTTCAGCAACGACCTGTCGCCAGGTTTCGCTTTTTCTGACATGTCCTGAACGCAGCACTATCTGTCTATATACTTGCACTGTCTGCAACGATCTGCTACTTGCGAGTTGGTGAAAATGCCTGTGGATTTAAGCCAGTGGACCGGGCCTCTTGCCTTGCTGGAAGTCGAGGAAAAGCCCACACAAGCTCTGGCCGTTAAATATGGTTCTGTTGAAATCGACGAACTCGGTAAAGTACTCACGCCAACACAGGTTAGTTAACGTTAGCTAACATTAGCTAGTAAGCTAACCAGCACAGTGTCAGGTTAGCGTGGTTTTTTGAGCATCAAATGTATCTAAAATAAATAAAAAATAACCTGGTCATACACGTATTTTGCGTCGGCATGCCTGTAAATGTTCACTGACAATGAATGTATCGTTAACGTTACATCCAGCATGTCTGCTTCTTGGCGATGCAATAATAACGTTATAAAATGCTGAACAGCGCCGCCACACGGGCAGACAGGCTAAAATCTTGTCTGCCCAAAAACTGTCAATGCATTTTCTAATGCGTCTACAAGTCTACACCTGAAGTTAACATGCATTTTGGGTGATCAGATTGAAATATGAATGATCACCCAAAATGGGTGTCCGGTCACAATGTGTCCCTGACCACCTCCGGAGGTGGTTTGGCCGATCAGATCCCAATCCGTCTTCAATGTGTCTCGGGGGTGTTTACACCTGTACTTTCAAGTGGTCAAGCACTATCCGATTGCAATCTGATCACAGAAAAGGTATGTTAGTGCCAGGTGTAAATGGCCTCTTTGTCCCTCCAGGTGCAGAATCGACCCACCTCCATTGAGTGGCAAGGATGTGACCCTGGTAAGCTGTACACCCTGGCCCTGACTGACCCAGATGCCCCCAGCAGGAAAGACCCCAAATTCAGGTGGGGTGAAGAAGCATACAGGCCTCCACTGTCCCTTAAAACGCCTAGCTCACCAACTTCTGTCTGTCTGGAAGGCAGGACAGGAGTCGGTTGCTTTTTTGCCATTTCATTAATTTCCATCATTCTTAAATTTTGTATATCCATTCTAAATTGGTGCTTTGCTTTTCCCAAAGAGAGTGGCACCACTTCCTGGTGGTCAACATGAAAGGGAATGACGTGTCCAGTGGCTGCGTCATGTCTGACTACGTGGGTTCTGGTCCTCCCAAGGGCACAGGTAAGAATACCAAACAGCTGGCAAACTGCTGATCTGATTGACAGCGCGATGGAACGCGCTCAAGTCCTAAGGTGGAGACTGGTTGAGGTGAACAAAGCTGTCACTTGCGCAGTCATCAGTGATGTCACTCGAGCAATTGTGATTTCATCAGTGAGTAACCCCAGCCTGTCTCTCCACTCTCCTCAGGTCTCCACAGATACGTGTGGCTGGTGTATGAGCAGTCAGGCAGCGTGTCCTGCACAGAGGCCGTCCTCACCAACCGGTCCGGAGACAACCGTGGCAAGTTCAGGATCCAGAGCTTCAGGCAGAAGTACGGGCTGGGAGCCCCGCTGGCCGGGACCTGCTACCAGGCCGAGTGGGACGACTACGTGCCCAAACTGTACGAGCAGCTGGCCGGGAAGTAGAACCAAACAAAAGACTGCTCCACCTCACAGCGTCCAGCACTAGGGATTCCCAAACCGTAGGAAATTCCCATTCTTGCAAAGCAGCAAAAACCCCAACAGTAATTAAGCCTTTTCATTGTGCAACTGAATAGCATTTCTCTGCTCTGCTGCCTACCCATGTATGTTATCAAACTAACTGGCTAAAAAACAACTTTCCTCAATGACCTCATCATGCACAATAAATCTGTTGATCACTGAGATGCTGTGTTCTTTATGGAAGTGTTTTCTGATCTGATGGCACACGGGTCGACTTTGAACCCCCCACATCATTTATTCACCCTCTGTAACATAACATGGGACGTGTCTGGAGATTTCTAACAGTCTTCCAGGTCGAAAGATGAACAAAAAGTCCAGTGGATTTTGTTTTCACTTTTTGTTGGACAGATTACACGGAATGGTTATTTATATTTGGGTCTACTTTAATGCAACTATAATGATTTAGCTCTAACTTTCTGGTAAGTACTACATGTCGAATTGTTAATTACAGAGAATTAAATCTTTGGGGTTAGGCTTATTTTGGAAGTTGCATTACATTCCACCCCATATTGTAGACTGGATTATTTACCATGAACTTTGCTCACTTTGGTCCCATAGATCTGTGTGAGCCATGTTCTCGCTGACTGGACAAATTCTCTGGGATTTCCCTGTAGACCTTTTCACTCTTTATAACATGAGACGAGGATTTGTTGCTTGTCCTCGGCTCCAGTTAAACCCGTATTGCTGAATTTCACTCCCCAGTATTGTTTCAGGGTACAATGTCCTGAACGAGCATGTGCTGAATTATTTTCACTCTGGCCATAGTTACATAAACCCCTTTCAATCCACGCGTGATCAGGTACAGAGTCCTTAAATCTGTCCCGATTGTGTCATAGTCTTGTTTGTTCATTTCATCAGCACGTGTTTAGGTATTTCCACACAGTAAATAAAGGCATGTAGGGAATTAACCGTAGACACGAATAACCAATATCCATAGTTTGTGTGATGAACACTTTATTTACAAATATAATTAAAAGCTCTGACAGATTCATGCTTTCTTTTAACCTGGAAAAGAAATTAAAGTGCATGCAATAATAAAGCATCATACTGGTCTGGTAAGAAAATACACAGCTTGAGACTTGTGGTTAAAGCAAAAAAAAAAAAAAAAATTAGACAAATTCAAATAAAGTTCAGATTGACAAGATTACTCAACTTAAAATACTAATAAAATAAAATATGAGGAGGGGGGATAAAAAAAGAGCTTAATTTTTTTGATTTGAGTAACAGTTAAAATACGATACGAAAATAAGTAAAAGCTCTCCATAAATCCTTCTATACACAAAATACAAGCCCCCCCCTCCCCCCATGAAGCCCTTTGTGCTAGCTGGGAGTCATCAGAGTTCACATGTGTTATTCACATTGGCTGCCAGTGCAGAGAAATCAGTATGATACACAGAGAAGTACCATGATATTATCCTCTCCCCCCAAAGTAATCACAGAGAAGTACCATGATATATCCTCTCCCCCCTCAGTAATCACAGAGAAGTACCACGATACATCCTCACCCCTCAGTAATCAAATTCACTCAAAGGAGTCACATTTATTATTGAGCGTACCCGGTATGTACATCATGACATCATCATGACATCATCGGTATGTACATCATGACATTTTCTCTCAAAGTATCAAATTATTCAAATTTGTTGTAAAAATTTCCTGATGAATAAATACCAAAAAAGTGTTGAAAGAAGCAGCGCCAAAGAAACGGCTGCGGAAGGATCGGCTGTTGACTTTTTCGCTTTGTAAGATTTTTTGTTTGTTTCTTTTTTGCGCGGCTTGAGACAGGAGAAAAAAAAAATTAAAAGAATAAAAAGAATAACCTCTAAAAAAAAATGTGCATGGCCGTGGCTCGGCTCTCCGTATTGCCCCTCGGTTTTCTCTCCCTTCTCTCTTGTTCTCCACTTTTCATCACACCAAAAGTGTCATCATCGCACGAGAAACAGAAGAACACTGACAACGTTATCATTATTCTTACAAAAACATGACAACTACAGGAAGTTATCCAGCATGGTGGTGTTTTTTTTTTTTTGTCATCTTGTGACACCGTGTGGTTTGGGAGGGGAGGAGTTATTTAGGGTGGGGGGGGGGGGTTGGGACGGGAGGCGAACCTGCCATCAGCTCTAACCGGTCCGGGAACACAAGACACCGTAACTGAATCTGGAGCCGTTTTGTATGTGACATCAGCAGCGAAACACCCCGCGCTGTCGGGTGGGTTGGGGGCAAAAAGAGGGGGATGAGGAAGAGGAGGAGGGGGGGTTGTTCTGAGGCAGATAAGACGCCCGGGACCGAAAGAGATGATGGTGGCAGCAGCAGCAGCCCCTCCCTCATCTGTAGTCATCCTTGGGATAGTCCAGGGCGGCCAGGTTGCCGAAGCCCAGTCGGATGCTCTCCATGTCGAAGCTGTCGCTCTCGCGCTCCTGGCGCTCCAGCAGGTGCTTGATGCGGTCGGTTCGCTCCTTCTGAAGGGAAACCAGCTCCTCTTCAATCTGCAGGAGGAAGGAGACACAAGAGAGGCAGGGTTACTGTAGGTTTGGGATTGCAGCTATCGTGTGAGAATGTAATAAATCTAATTGAAATGTATCAATGTAAATCATTTTTCCAAATACATCCTAAACGAACTGGGGGCTACTTTCAAAATTCTCTGTTCAAAATCCATTCTCTTCCTATCTGCAAATCAACAAAAAGTGTGTACATATATATAAATGTGTATTTGTACATTGTATGTATATAAAGTGTAAACGTATATTTTATTATCTTTTAGTTTAGAGAAGATCGTTTTAGTTTTATTCACAAAGTCTCATTGTTATTTCAGTCCTCTAATTTACAGAAATAACCGTGGATATATGACGTAATGTGGAATCTGTCAGTTGACGCAGACTTCATTTGGGGGTACGTGGTATATATTAAGAAGATACAGGTACATGAAGGTAAACTAAGGTGAAGGTTCTGTCCTGGCACTAGTTGCAGCTGTCGTCCGTTTCAGCCCAATAACCAGATCAGCACCAGCATACAAATCCACAGGTGCGGACAAAGCACTGCAAAGCGCAATACGGCAATCTGCCGAACTACTGAGCATGCACAGAAAACTCCAGACTCTGACCGTAAACCGAACCGAGGACAATAGTCCCTCTAAAACCATTACATCATCTGTGCCGGAGTGCAGATCAGACTGCGGCCAGAAGATGGCGTCGCATCCCTGCAGCTTCTACAGCACCGACAGAGCCCAAAAGGAACCGGCTTTTCAAACGTCTCTCCCTTTGTTGTCGGAGCGCCGTCTACCAGACTGCGATGACGTCGGTCACTTTGTAGAGTGCCTCGACTCGGCCGCTCTCATCACGTCTCCTGTCACTGACATGCCTGGCAGATGGTCTAAGTGGTCATACGAAAAAGGAGTGTGGACTCCACACCAGGGTAGTGCGCCCAACATTTCTGAGGGGGCACAAATTCACTGAATTATGTTAACAATGCAGAGCATAAAAGCAAGTATAAAAGATACTTGCCAGACTGACCAACAGCTGCATTTTCAAATACAAATGTGGGAAGAACTAACAACATGAGGAAGGGGAGGACTGTTTAGAATTAGATTTATATATATTTTTTTTTATTGTTTCATTTCAGACATTAGATTAGTGCCATCAACAAAAGCAAAACAAAACAGCAGAATTAGATTTATGACTAAATAAAACAAATAAAAACCACCAGAAAAATGGCTATTTACACCTGAGTGATGTTAGATCAAATATTCGAGAGGACGTGTATTTTCAAATTAACGCTCGTGGTCGTGGGAGTCGAAGAACGATTATACAGCACTCGCTCAGACTAGTCAATAAATACGGTCTTCGCTATGTATTCGCAACAAGCTCTTAACACATTGAATGCCAGCCATGTTTTCATTCCTGTAGGTAAGTTGTGCCAGGGGTGTTTTTGACGATTCTGGCTCATTTTAGAAGAGCCGAGGATTCTTTTCTGTTAAGAATTCATGAACACCAATCATCTAAAAATAACTAATAGAATGTGTGCTTTCTCTGTCTAAAAGAGTTAGTTTGCAGAGTTAGTAGTTATGTAGATATTAGCCGTTGAGTACAGCATGGTTTCAGCGTCTGGAAATTTATTCAGAGATAAATGGCTTTTTGTGAAACAGTCACTTTAACCATTCATTTTTGGCATCAGTAAGACCGTCAGACATTCTAAACAATAGTTTTGAACAGTAATTTCCTCCATAACAACAGGAAACACCCCTCTCATTCAAACTCCTCCCTCCGTGTGTCTTCTCCTCCTTCCTCCTGGCTTCAGCGGGCGTGTCAGAAGCGCGTTGTGCTGCCTGCCTGTCTGTCTGCGTGCCTGCCTGCCTGTCTGTCGGGCAAGACGAGTCTGAAACGGATTACTGTAAAATCGCGTCGCCATTTCCTTGAATGGCTTTCTCCCGCGGTGTGTGTGTGTGTGTGTGTGTGTGTGTGTGTGTGTGTGTGTGTGTGTGTGTGTGTGTGTGTGTGTGTGTGTGTGTGTGTGTGTGTGTGTGTGTGTGTTCGCGCGTTGCTGCGCGGCTCTGGGGGGAAGGGATCTCTGTCCGTTCTGTGTGTGTGTGTCCGGGCTTTTCCGCGGGAGGCGGCTGGTTTTGTGGCTTTTGGGTCCCGTGGCTGTGACTTCTCTCGGTCTCTGTCGCCACTTAGTGGTCGGTAAAATAGATTACACGCATGCTCTTGCTCCAAATAGTTATCTGGAAGATGTAAAAGGGGTTGATTGATGTCCCACCGTCAAAAAAACATGTAAGACGAGTTATTTCGGCTCTGGCACTCAAGCGCTGGATTATGTAAGACGAATTATTTCGGCTATGGCACTTAAGGTGTTAAGATATTGACAGACTGCACGTCTTTGTGTCTTATTAGTACCTCATACCCATTCGTTTTAAAATAACTGCTAAATGCCACGTTTAACATTAGATGGCTCGTTATGAATAGATGACGTAATAACAAAACAACGTGAATGTGTAGAGACTTCGCCGCAATAGGAGTGTGCTCTCTGAGCAGACATCTCATCACCACCTGCGGTGAGGGAAGTGTGTGTGTGTGTGTGTGTGTGTGTGTGTGTGTGTGTGTGTGTGTGAGTGTGTGTGTGTGTGTGTGCTCATGAATGTCTGTCTGGTTCTGCTCTCATGCCTCCCTGCCTGCTGAGGTGTATGCAAATGTGGATCTGGACCTGTTTGCTGAAGCATCCATGCTGCACAAACCAGAACTGGCCTGTTCATATTTGAAATTATTACCAAGATTTTGTGGGTGTCATGATACCCTTCTGAGTTGTTGTGCCCCCCCCCACCCCCAGATTTTTTTATCCCATTTTTTTTATCCCCCTTAGTGCCAATTTTACTTTTATTTATCCTGGTTGCTGCTCCACCCTCTGCCGATCTGGGGAGAGCCGAAACTGGCTCCATGCTTCCTCCGAGACATGGGCAGTTAGCCAGCCGCTTCTTTTCACCTGACAGGGGAAGCTTCACCGGTAGGACATAGCACGTGGGAGGTTCACGCTATTCCAACCAGTTCCCCTCCCTCTGAACAGGCGGAACCACATTAGCAACCAGGATATTGCATGTTTTGGTGAAGGGGGTTCCTATATGAAGGAAACCCCCGGGAGGCACGGGGAGAACATGCAAACTCCACACAGAAAGGCCCTTTTGACGACCCCACCCGGGCGGTGGGCACTCGAGGACATGCGGACTAGGAGGGAAACTAGTAGGAGGGCAACTAGGGGGGCACCACCGTGCCCCCCTAGTTGTTGTGCTTTTAAATTAATAATAATAATGATTTAAAAAAAATCCCATTTATCTACACATACCGTCTATATCTGTCTACATGCCTGCATACTTCAGATTCTTAAGGGGGCATTAAGTAATCTATGAGCTTTATCGATCTCTATTGGAAACCAGTAGAAATTGCAACCACATCGATTAGAACTCGTCTCCACACCCCACCCGTGCCATTAATTCTCAGATGGAAAGTGTCACAATAGAGTCGAGTTAGCTAGCTAATTTAAATACGGAAATAATACCACTTTGTTGTTTGCTTTTTGAAGGGGGGTTGAGAATTAAGCTTTTTAGCTTTTTATAGTGTAAATGTCCCGTCCTCCATCGTTGAGCAGTTGAAAATGCGACTACCGTAGGTGAGGGGGAAGGAGATTGGGTGCGTCTTTGGGAATACTGGCCAGAAGTCGAGTCATTTGTATCGAGCGCCTGCAGAAAGCGGACATGCTACAGAGCAGTAAAAACCCTACTGCTTGCCCCTTTAAAATTACGCGAGTGCCATATCCCCCCCACACACACACCTTTTGTTCCAGGTGCGCCCGGCGCAGCGACACCTTCTGCTCCAGCTTGTGCTGCTCGCGCTCGTGCTGCGCCTCCGTCTGCATCTTGATCTTGCTCTGGTAGGCGTTCAGCAGCTCCATCTCCTGCTGCAGCTGCTGCCTCAGGGCCTGGCACTCCGCTTCCTGGGCCTCGTCCAGACGCAGCTGACACCGCCGAACCAACCCGCCGCGACAAGGAAGAGGGGATGTACAGACAGAGGGAGTAGAGACAGAAGAGGACGAGAACAGGAGGACAGGACATTGGAGATGGATGAGACAGATGAGATGAGGACAAACAAGGTGGGGCGAGAAAAAGATAAAACATAAGCAATAGGCTGAGAGAAAGAACTAACAGCCTCACAATCTCCTTCAATGGCTTAAAGGAACAATTCACCCAAAAATGAAACTTTAGTGACTTCAGCACCTAAGTCAATGGTGACTGGTTTTCTCTCGAGCTGTGCTGGCAACCTCCCTGTGTGTTATATGAACAAACTTCACCTGTGTTTCAACTGGCACGAGGGTAAGTAGACGATGACAAAAGTTTAATTTTTGAGTGAACTGTTCCTTTACATTTCTGCCCACACCAAGCCCCCCCCATCTCTCTTTCTAACACATATTTTCAATCATCTCACCCAGATGTTGCTATAAGAGAGAGAGAAAAAAGGTAGGAAAAAAACACTCCGTTGCCTGTGGACTCACCGCCTGGGAGGCCATCATTTCGTTGATGCTCTGCTCGTACTGCTCGGCGAGGATGGCGAGCTTGCGCGTCTGCTCGTCCTTCAGGGCCTTAAGCACAGTCTTGTGCTCGGCCTTGGGCGTCACTTCCATCTGGTGGTGGCGCAGGGCCTTGTACTGCTTGGTCTGCACCTTACAGGTGTCCTGGAACTGCTTCTTGATCTGCAGCTCCAAGGCCTGGCAGAGAGAGAGAAAGAGACAAAGACAGCGAGAGTGATAGGATTAGTGATCGGTTTTACAGCCTTCCTATGGATCGGTGTTCCTCGTTCTACTAATGCCTGCAGGTGTGAGGTTATACCTCGGATTTTTACTGATATCATCTCATATAATGTCTTATGGCATAAGACTAAACCCAATGCAGCCACAGGCTGTATCCTCAAAATATATTTTTGTATGTTCTTTTGCCATTTCCCCCCACATTAATTTGTTACATACATGTTGCATCAACTACAAAACACACACACACACACACGCACACGCACACACACACAAGCTATTGCGCACAGCTTGCGCCATCTTTAAGGTGATTGCAAACTCTCTTTTCAGCAACACCAGAAGAATTGTAAAAATCAACGCATATTTTAATAAATAAAGTTGATAAAGATTTTTGTTTGTCTTCCAGTCCTGCTTCTCAAGCATCTACAGTATGTCTGCATACCTAACCACTGCACCCATAAAACCTGGATTTGGGAACTTCAACTGCTGTAGCCAAATTGTCTCGGTCTGGGTGGACTGACCTTGAGGTCTCGCTCTGGGTGGACTGACCTTGAGGTTCTTAGGCTGCTGCCTGAGCTCCAGCACGTGCTTGCGGTGGAGTTCGCGCTCGCGGCGGTTGTTGTACTCGATCTGGTTCTCCAGCTCCGTCTGGTGCTGCATGCGGATCAGGTCCATGCGAAGCTTCTGCAGCGTCTTCAGCTGCCGCTGCTCCAGCTCCTGGGTGGACTCGTCATGGCGGATCAACATGGCATGTTCCATCTCCTTCTGGGTCTTCTTCCTGTTCAGCTCCTGGGAAGAGGAAGAGGAAGGATGGGGGGGGGGGGGGAGGGGGGGGCATGGATGACTGTGAGGTTTATTTCAGGACAGCTAACCTGTATTGAATCCTTTTAGAAGGTTGAGTGGGGCATTCTTTTTTTGGCCCTGTTAGGAATCAATTGCACGAGCTGTTCATTCACTGCTGCAGGTTTAGACAATAATAATAATCATCATCATCATAATAATCATAATAATAATACTTTTTATTTTGGAGGCACCTTTCAAGACACCCAAGGCCGCCTTACAATGCATATAAAAACAGTTCTGCATATGAAAACGATAAGAAGCAAACACGAGCAAATCGGTATGGGAGGGGGTCAGTGAATGAGTAGGCCAGTTTGAACAGGTAGGTTTTGAGGTGGGATTTAAATGTGGTCGGTCAGACTGTTGAATGTATGCGGGTAGGGAGTTCCAGAGCCTGGGAGCAGTACAGCTCAAGGCCCTAGCACCCATGGTGCAGAGGCGTGAAGTGGGAGTGATCAGGAGACCAGCTGAGGAAGAGCGTAGGGAGCGGGAGGGGGTGTACTCCCTCAGGAGGTCAGAAAGATAGTGGGTGGGTGGGTTGTGGAGGTCTTTGTAAGTGAGTCAATTCGATATTGAACAGTGAAGTCGGATGAGAATGGGGCGATGTGGTCGGATGACTTGGTGCCGGTAATGATCCGGGCGATTATCCATTGACAACAAGTTATCATCACTATCAACAGTGGAAATATATCAATAAAATAGCATACTATCGTCTAAAACGTGACTCCGGGTTTGGGGTGTTCGCACATAGAAAGCCCTCGAACCTGCTAATACTTCCTCCAGATTTATGCAACAGATTTGGGGATTATGGCATTGTTGCCCTGCTTTACTCTTCAGTAATCAGCTTTAGAGTTAGTGGGGAAACACCTCGCAGCATCAGCAGCGCTGCAAAAACAATGAGCGTAAGTGGTCAGGGAACACTCCTGTTTACTGAGAGAGGGAGGGAACACTCCTGTTTACTGAGAGAGGGGGAAAAAGTGGGTTTGTGTTGAAATTTAGATTAAGGGCGGCGGGGCCAAGTTCACATGAACGTCAAAACTAGAACAACTGATAATCCAGGTCCCACTTCTTCAATTCAACTCCTTGAGCTGATATATAGATGCTTTGAGAGCCTATGTGGACAAAAATGGCTTCAATTTCATGATTGCTATAGATGACAGATTATGTGAGCGCGTGTCACACTAAAGTGAACACCAGACTTTCAGGGTTTCTGCAGGTTTCAACAAGTTCACTTGAAGACTTGTTATTAAGACGATTACGAATGTAATTTAACACCTATTTCATGTCCATACTGGCAAAACAAAGTACGAGGGTTATGAAGGAAAATGGGACTTTGATGCTCCCGATGTGAAACTATATTGGGGGGATGGCAGCAGGCAGTTGCTGCTGACTTTATGTCTTTAAGACTTCCAATACAGAACAACTCAAATGTCTTTATACCCAATGTTCCTCATTTTAGCATTCTCTTGCCCAAGGTGCAGCAGCTTCAAATTTGTTACGCATTGTTATTTTAATGCAACTTCATAAAAATAATGTTAACTTCAAAACCCAAACAATTTAAGACGTGGCAAAATTGTATTTAAGACATATAAATGCCGTTGAATTTAAGACATTTTAAGGCCTAAAATTCAGATTATCGGATTTTATACTGTTTAAGGACCCGCAGAAACCCTGGACGTCACACGTCAGTAAGAGCGCACAGCCTCCGCACCTCTCGGATCTGTTCCACCTCAAACTCGTGCCTCTTGATCATGACTTTGCGCTTGAAGGCGCGGCAGTTCCGGTCATAGAAAACCCTCTGCTGCCCCAGGAGGAGGGCCTCCTCCTCGGCCTGGGAGTGCTGCATGTTCTCCTTGTGCTTGGACAGACGCTCCTGCTTCTCCTTCTTGGGTGTGCTGTGGTCCTCGTTCATCTCCTGAAACGCAGTGGGAGATCGAGGAGAGGATTGGTGAGAGGAGCTTGTGGTTGCAAGTGTAGCATAGAGTGTAATCACAGAGGGGAATTAAAATGCTGGTACATTTTGACTGTGGCTGAAGGTTTGTCTACTCCACCAGACACTTTGGGGAGGTAATCTGTCATTTAAAGGTTCCTTTCTCTTCCAAACATCGATTTGTCTGGTAAAATAAAGAAAGTTGCTGGTGAATTTTGGAATGTACTAGCCATCGTGGCAAGTCGGCGAGAAGATGACCTGGGTTTGAGATAATAAGTGATTAGATATGCGGAAAGCAATTATTGTCAATTATACCATGGTCTGGGTGAATACTCGTTTATGATTGGCCGGCAGGTGTGCATTAAAACCGTATAACGCAGACGTAGTCCGGCTCAAGTCTAATTACATGTTGTAAATTCATCTGCTACCCAACCTGCACATCTGTTTAACCAAACAGCACAGCTAACGTTCAACTAGCTACCTCTATGAGCTGAGCGGACTAGCTTCCCTGCACCAAATCGGGTCGTATCCAAGGGTCGTATCCTCGGCTACGAGGATACGACCGGGTGGTTCTTCGCCTCCATGTCATGCATTAAAATCATATAACGCACACCTAGTCGTTGATTATCCCTTAGGTATTCGATTGCTGTCAAATACCATGCTACGGAAAGCTACAATATTAAATAGTAGTCTCAATAAAAATGCGTGTTAATCATCGTGTTAGTCATCCTACCATGATACATCCCCATTTAAACTGAACTCTCTCAAATGCAATGCTCAAGATCAAACATTTGCAGTAGGAAGCATATGGCAAACTTAAATTGACCTTCTGTCTCGAACTACAGATGACTTCCATAGCCAGAGGAGGGTTGAAAAACAAAAATAGATCACTTTTGCAACCCCCCCCCCCCCCACACACCCCCCCGGGTGTGAGTTCTCTTTCCCTTTCATGGGCTTTAAGGTAATCTACAGCTCGGGTTAATACTTTTAACACATGAGCCTGATCCGCGCTCTCTGTGGTTCGTAATTCCACTACAGCCTTTATATCTCTCCCTGCCAGTGATGCTTTCTTTTAACTGTGCTGCTGACCTAATTTTGGTCACTTATCTAACAGAAACACAGTGTATCTCACTGCCATCAGGAGGATTCTCTGGACTCTGTTCACTTTCAAGGCTGTGGAGGCGGCGCACAATACGCACATTGTCTGTGTGTTTGTGAGTACATGTGTGCATGTACATGTGTGTACATGTGTGCATGTACATGTGTGTACTGTATGTATATAGTGAGTAGGCAGGGTGACTCAACAGCTACTTCCGACAGAGCACTGGGGAGGTATTGAATGTGCACGTTTGTGTGGAGGAGGGCCGATTCACCAGTAAACAACAAATGTGCAAAGGAGCAAGAGGAGAACAACAAAACATGGCGGACCTCCTTAATCTTCTCCTTGCAGAGCTTGTACTGCTTCTTTTGATTATCCAGGAAGGTGGTCAGCTCCTTCTTCTGCTGGGCCATGATCTGCTGCTGGAACTTCTTCTCATCCGCCAACGTCGTCTTCATCTGAGGGACACATGAAAAACGGGAGGAAAAACAGAGGGTGGGGCCGTTAGCTTTGCATGCTAGCCTGGAGGCCTCAGCTGGGTACAGCTAGCGCCAGACTGCCAACAAACACAGGCTTACACAGCGCTACACTGTGGTTCTCCCTAGCACAATGGGTTCCAGTTTGGGACCAACACTGCCAAAATTAGGGGTTTGATTCCCAATCATGCTAAAACGACATGCCTTCACGGTACTGTAAGACACTTTGGATAAAAGTCACCACATGGCATAATGTGTGTATGCCAACCCGCTTTAAGAGGAAATCACCTTTATGCATGTTTTTAATTAGTAGTGCATTAATGACTAATGTTAAGCCAATGGCAATAGCTAGTGACTTGTTGCATTGGTTAAGATGAGAGAAGCAACACTCACTGTGGCATGACAGGGGACATGTGTTTGTGGGTGTAGGGTGCTTCATATGAACAGATATACTATCTCCCCGGCTGGCATGCTGCGTGCTCATCTGACAGATATGCAGTTTGTTTTCCAACGCGTGACGTTCTGTGACCTACTTCTGCCCCTTGCATTTCATCTCGAGTATCAATGGGTGGCAGCAGTGTGTAAAGCCCTAACAAGACATTGCTTAGCAGCATGTGATTTATGGCTGCCGGTGGCGCTCCAAATGAAGGCATCATCATCATTAACAGCAATGCCTTTCCTGAGCGCTATAAAACTTCAGGAACTCACCCAGGCAGTGAGACTTTCAAATGCACTTTTCAACTCCTCAATGAACAGATATTCCACAAGTGTTCACTATAATGTTTGCATGCTAGGGAGTTGTAATCGTGATCTTTTGCTTCTGTCAGACAAGAGGGAGGTTTTTACGGGACTGTCTGTTTAGGATAAATGATATTATGATGATGATTTTATTTTGAGGTATTCTGTTGCATGTTTTTTTTAATGTTCAGTTTTTATCCTCAGTGTTTGTCCCATGTTGTTTTTACCTGACTGCATAACCAATTTGCCTCTGGGACAATAACGATGTTGAACCTTAACTTTAGCAAACTTCTAAAGCAGACTTGATCCCCTAGCCAATTGTCATGTGGTGCATGATCATCTGTGGACTAGCTTAGGGGTTGTTGTACTTATGCATCCGTTTATTCCTTTCCACTCATGTCCCGTATAAATATATTCACCCCCCCCCCCCCCATCCCCCCTCCCGACCCCCACCTCCTTGTCGGTGTGCACGGCGTGCCGCTTGGCCAGCTTCTCCAGCTCGATGTAGGCGTTGTTGGCCTGCGTCTCCACCTCCTTCTGCAGCTTGAGGCGGTGCTCGTCCATCTCCGCCTTCAGCTTGTTCTCCAGGGCGATCAGCTGCTTCTGGTGCTGCCGCCGCATGCGCTTGTAGCCCGACATCTGCTCGCGCAGCTCGCTCTCCTGCTCATGCTCGTGGATCTGCTTCGTCACCTGTAGGGGGAGCGAGGGTTGAGGTGAGGCGACGAGAGGTAACAACCGGGCACGTGAGCTTTAATAAGGCCGAGAAGAAGTCTTATTCAATGCATACGTCAACAAGGTGGTGTATAAGAGAATAACAGAACGGAAGATTAAAACCATGAAGCTCAAGGTTTGTCAGTTAAAAATGCATTACCGATCTGCAAAGATGTGGACTTGAGACTTGGACTCGAATTGACTCAAGTCACTGCTTTGATGAGTTGTGACTTGACAAAAAAACACTAAAATAGACTAGACTTGGAAGTTAAAGACCGATTTGACTCGAGACATGATGTCTCGAATGACTTGTTTGTGTTTGTCAGTTTAAATATTAAATGTAAAATATTAAAATGTTCAACGTTGTCAAGTGTCTGTGTAACATTATCGGGTATGCGAGTGCACACCGAGAATGGCATTGTCATGATTGGATGACTCAGTCATGCTCCTCCTTACAGCCTTGTCATGATTGGATGACTGGCTGTCAGTCACGCTCCCTCGCTATGGCAACACGCAACAGTCAGGCTCCTCGCTGGATGTGTTTTTTCCCAAGGAGAAAGCACTCGTTACATTAGTAGTTAGTCGAGTCATTAGGTTACACCCTCCTGCTCTAATGTTAGACTATTTCTTATTATAATCTTATTATAAAAAAATATTGGCCAATAATATCACTATTAGACAGGTACAAATACCTTGTCTTTTCTCTTTATAGAGGAAGTTAAGACAGCAGTATCTTGGCAGGGGGACTTGACTTGAGACTTACCATAACAAAAGACATAACCTGTGACTTGCCCAAAACAAAGTGACTTGGGACTTGCTTGAGACATGGAGCAAAGCGACTTGGTCTCATGTCTTGCCAATCTGTGAATCCAGGTTAACTGTTCCACGAGGGAGCAGACTTAAAAACAGGATTCATTTAATCCTGTAATGTGTCTTTCTTTGCTGCAGCCGCTCAACATCAACTTGTCAGTTTGAGAGGCAAGGAACACATTTCACACTGATGATGGAGACGATGGAAAAGAAAGAAAGACCTTGAGAAGCAACACTGTGAATTCGCCAGTCTCCCTGTTTGGATGAGGTTACCGCTGCAGCCCAACAAACGCTCTTTCATCTACACAATCGCTACACAGATCAGGGCGCCCAACAACGCATCTGAGGTGGCTTCAAGACAAACTGAGCGAGGAAACAGAAGCGATGTCAACAACTTTAAACTGCTCAAAAGTTTCTGTTTCATCTAAGACCGGCGCTACGCAAAAGCAGCAGCACTGGCGTTGCTCGGCTGCCGCGCCATCGCTCAACCGGCTTTCCCACCGAAACCTCCAGCCGGCCACGCGGTACCCACCTGAGCACAGACAGGGTTCTCCACATCCAGCCACGCGGTACCCACCTGAGCACAGAAAGGGTTCTCCACATCCAGGTAGTACTCGCTCCTCATCTTCTCGTAACTCCCGCCCGAACTCCTTAGGCCAAACATGATGGCGACGTTAGCCAAGCGCACCGGCATCCAGAAGCCTCGTGTGGCATCCTATGCCTAACTGAACCCTGTCCCAGCTCTGATGCCGCCCCGAGACCCCCCCCCCCCCCCCCTATTGGACAAGGACCCCCTCTCCTCCTCCGACCTCGCACCCCCCCCCCCCCCCCCCCCCCCCCCGGTTCACGCCCTGGGCAGGCAGGCAGTGGCAGAGGCAGGCGTGTGAACTGCGAATGAGGCAGGCCGACTCTGCGGGCCAACAAGAGCACAGAGCGTCTCTTTAGAGCGGCTAACGCTAAGCGGCGGACAGCAGGTGGGTCACATGAATACCTCATTGAGAAGGAGTGAGAGGAGTTGGGGGGGAGGTGGAGAGGAGCAGGGAGAGAGAGAGAGAGAGATGGAGGCGAAGGAGAAGGGAGAGGGAGCAGATGGAGGGAGTTACGGGAAAGCAAAAATGAGAAGTAAAATAAGAGTCAAGAGGAGAAGAGAGGAGAGGTGGGGTGGGGGTTGACCTCCCCTCTTAATCTGTTGCTGAATCAATACCCCTACTGTAATAGCAGCTCCCAATCCTAGTCACTTGCTTCACTGCCACAAGGGCCAAGTCACGTCATGTGACAGTCATGTGACAGTCCCTTTCACACGAGGCTCAGAGACTGTTGGGGGAGATCATGATATTCGGCAGGGTAAAAGGTGCAGGTTCCAGTGAGACCAGTTGGGGAACTCACTGCTGGTTGGACTGGTCAATTTGTGTGTAATGTCCCTTTAATTTGGCCCATTCAAGGTGGTCTGTCTGAGGAAGTTCAATGTGTTGTAGAGGAAGCCCTGAGGTGTTGAATAGGGGGAGCAGTTATAAGTGATCTCCCTGTAATGGACCAGGCCAGGTCATGGTTGTCTTCCTGAGGGATCTCAGCAGGTGCAACATAAGCACACAATTTGCTGAATGGGGGAACACGCTTTGCAAAACATTGCAATTATTTTCCCCCCAAGAGGTGCATACTGTAAGTGCAAAGACATGCTTTCTTTCTGTGAACTTGACGTTTTGAAAATAGCACGATGAAAGTGAGCAGCTGCGTGATTTATAACAACTAATAATTTGTGGTGATTATGATCCTAATTGAACGTTTTGAGTCCGTGTTGAGTGCGACGGCTCGCAGAGCGCAGGAACAGGATGCTGCTGCCATGTGGAGGGGAGGGCTGAGCACGGGGGGAGGGGCTGAGCATGTGGAGGGAGGGGCTGAGCATGTGAAGGGAGGGGCTGAGCATGTGAAGGGAGGGGCTGAGCATGTGAAGGGAGGGGCTGAGCATGTGAAGGGAGGGGGCTGAGCATGTGAAGGGAGGGGCTGAGCATGTGAAGGGAGGGGCTGAGCATGTGGAGGGAGGGGCTGAGCATGTGAAGGGAGGGGCTGAGCATGTGAAGGGAGGGGGCTGAGCATGTGAAGGGAGGGGCTGAGCATGGGGGGAGGGGCTGAGCATGTGAAGGGAGGGGCTGAGCATGTGAAGGGAGGGGCTGAGCATGTGAGGGGAGGGGCTGAGCATGTGAAGGGAGGGGCTGAGCACGGGCGCAGACGTACGGCGGCATCTGGTGAAGTCGTCAGGCTAAACGCAGGAAGCAGACATGCTTATTGTCTTGTTTCCTGTAGACGCACGGCGGTGTGGTTTCTGTATTCTCCACCGTCTGTTTGCGATGCAAAGGGGACGCAAACCACACTAGAGGAGCATCTGGTAGAATGACAACCTTCCGATGACATGTGCCTGTGAACTTCAAGACTCTTCGGTACAGCCTACATGTTAGATATCACCAAAAAAAAGCTGCCGATTGGTGGGGAGGGTTGCATGTTTGGATAAGTCCTGAAAAACAGACCTAATTTGCTGCGCTGAAGTTGTTGTCTCTCTGTCTCACCGCCTTCCTCTACAGTCTGATAGTTGCTTTCTTTGACCTATAATAACCCCTGTCTCTCTCTCTTCCCTCCCCCATTCACTCTCTCTCTTGCCCTCTCTGTCTTTTTGACTATCTGGTAAAAAGCGTCCGTGTGGAGTTTGCATGTTCTCCCCGTGCTCAGCTGGCCTTCCCTCCACCCACACTCAAAACATGTGAAGATGTGAAGGAGGTCACCTGAGCAGCGACCGTCAAGAGGAAGTTGGTCCCCGGGCGCTGCAGGCTGCCCACTGCTCCTGGCTTGAGCCGTGGAGGAAGGACGAGCCAGCATGGACCAAATGCAGAGGACACATTTCACAGCACCTCTGAAGAGTGTGTGTGTGTGTGTGTGTGTGTGTGTGTGTGTGTGTGTGTGTGTGTGTGTGTGTGTGTGTGTGTGTGTGTGTGTGTGTGTGTACTGGCCGCCGTGCACGTCTTTCCTGACTGCTATCTGATGCTCCGTGTCACCTCTGGGTGACAGATCTCACCCATCCTCCTCCTGTCGGTCTGGCTCTCAATCTCCGCTGCTCTTTTTGTCTGGCCTCTTGTTTGTTGATCTGTCCTTGTCTCTGTCCGTCTGCTCTCTGCTGTCTTTTCCCTCTCCTCTCTGCCTCTCTTGTCTCTGTCCGTCTGCTCTCTGCTGTCTTTTCCCTCTCCTCTCTGCCTCTCTTGTCTCTGTCCGTCTGCTCTCTGCTGTCTTTTCCCTCTCCTCTCTTCCTCTCTGTCTCTCTTGTCTCTGTCCGTCTGCTCTCTGATGTATTTTCCCTCTCCTCTCTGCCTCTCTTGTCTCTGCCTCTCTTGTCTCTGTCCGTCTGCTCTCTGCTGTCTTTTCCCTCTCCTCTCTTCCTCTCTGTCTCTCTTGTCTCTGCCTCTCTTCTCTCTGCCTCTCTTGTCTCTGTCCGTCTGCTCTCTGCTGTCTTTTCCCTCTCCTCAGTTCCTCTCTGCCTCTCTTGTCTCTGCCTCTCTTGTCTCTGCCTCTCTTCTCTCTGCCTCTCTTGTCTCTGTCCGTTTGCTCTCTGCTGTCTTTTCCCTCTCCTCACTTCCTCTCTGCCTCTCTTCCTTCTCCTGCATCTCGCTCTCTCTGTTTCTCCATCCATCACTCTCCCTCCGTCTCGTCTTTCCCCGTCTCCATCTCCGTCCCCACCATTCCCTCCTTTGTCTTTAGAAGAGACCAATGCATTCAATTTCTTTCACAACACAAATGTCTCAATCAAGAATTTCCAAGCTTCTGCCTCTGAGGATTCTAGTTAACAGCGGCACTATGTTTCATTTCCTCTCTCTTTGCCTTTTCTCTGGCGATCCATCACACTTGCCATCCCCCCCTCCTCCATTCTCTTCCTCTCTCTCTCTCTCCCTCTCTCTCTCTCTCTCTCTCTCTCTTCCTCTCTCTCTCTCTCTCTCTCTTCCTCTCTCTCTCTCTCTCTTCCTCTCTCTCTCTCTCTCTCTCTCTACCTGCTGATTCCAGTCTCAGCGAGTTGAGGCCAAACTGAGGATGTCGCGTCTGCGCTCGGCAGAAAGCGATGATGTCATTCCTTGGCCGCCGGCGGGCAGGATCGGTACCGTCACACGGTGGAGATAGAAGAGTACGATTGAGACAAAGTGCCTCGGTGCCACACTGAGCTGCCGACGCCGTGTGTCACCTCTTCCTGCTCACGCAGGGATGATGATGCTCTCATCCACACAGCGACTTATGATGAGCGCAACGCCACCTTCAGATTCCTAGATCGCCCAAATGATACGCAAACAATAGTAAGCAGTGCTGGAGGTCAGAGTTTCCTATCACCCCAGACTGATCAGGTGACAGATAAGTGACGGGGGGGTGGTGGGGGTGTTGGGGTGGGTGGGGGTGGGGTGTTGGGGGCGGTGGGTTGGAGCTAATTCTTTGCTTTTTTCTTTTCTGAGAGTATTTTCGAGAAAGGAGAAGAAGGGAGATACAATTCCCTCCTTTGTCATTAAGTAAATAGGATTTTTGTTTATTACATTAAAGGAATAACGTGGGGTAGAAAATACACCACTAGACAACAAGGGCTCAGAAATGCAAGGTACATTGCAAATAGCTTTTCTTATTTTTACTGTTTTTAGTGTTTTTGGGTGGATTTCCCCCTTCTGTGTTTTGAGGAGTCTGCTTGTGTATTTATTTCCAACCCTCCACAATCTGAATGGTCTAAGATGGAAACGCAGCAACGCTGTGTCGGTTTGTGATGAAGAGTGACGATGACTCTGTGATTAAAAACCCTCCCCACCAAAACAAACAAACAAACAAACAAACAGACTAGTAGCATCCCCGACAAGAGAGTGTGTGTGAGAAGAACAGACAAAGGAGACTGGCGGTCAACAACAGGGATGTCAGTGATCCGCTCTGGTCAAGGACAGTATGGAGGACACACACACACACACACACACGCACGCACGCACGCACGCACGCACGCACGCACGCACGCACGCACGCACGCACGCATCTTCTTTACCCATTTTGTCTCATGTCTGGTTTAACACCTGACAGAATGAACTCACAATTAAAGCCAGTGGGTCGTGGGAGGGCTAAAACACACACACACACACACACACACACACACACACACACACACACACACACACACACACACACACACACGACACACACACACACACACACACACAACTACTCACTGGTTACTGGAACCCGTTACCATGACAACAGACACAGAGAGAGAGAGAGAGAGAGAGAGAGAGAGAGAGAGAGAGAGAGAGAGATAGAGATTTCCACCCCCCACAACTGACAACATGAAGTGGGGTCTGAGAATGATGTACTGTATTATCAAGTGCAGGAGATGATGTGAAGTGTAGTAGGAAGACAAGAGAAAACAAAGGGACAGCTGAGAAAAAAGCAGATGGGAGCAGAACTGGAGAGCAGAGAGAGAGAGAGAGAGAGAGAGACGGACAGAGCGAAAAGCCAAGAGATGAACAGACGAACGAAAGAAAAAAGGAAGAGGAAAACAGAACAGCACAGGAAATAAATAACAGACAGGTGGAGAAAGAGGTGGGAAGTAAATCTGGAAGGAGTGAAAAGGAAGGAGACACCGCCACAAAGGAAAGGACCTTCTTCTGAATAGGCAGTAGTAAAGCGAAAACATTCAGACGCCCCTTTCCGATGGCATCACAATGGCAGCACAAAATTGACATCGTCGGATGTGACTCGGCGATGACAACATCAGAGCCGGTGATGCCGAAACCGATGATGTCGTAATTATCATAATCATCTATGATGTCATCATCATCTGACGACGTAGACCACACGTTCCATCCAAACCATGTCGATAACACCCACAAGCCCCACAACACCGAGTATTAGCCCGGTAGACGAGCTCTATCAATCCCTCAAAGAGGATTCTCCAGGCTCAAACAACTTCTACTCCATTGACGACGATTATTACAGGAGGCGTTCACGGACAAGAGCATCCGGACCGTGAGCGGGTAGGTGGCGGGCCCTCCCTAGTGCCCTAACGGGTATGCCTGAGACAATGCATGCTAGCAACGAGAAATCGAGCGTATCACCCAACGGCCAAGAACACTGAGGAGGAAGGTCCTCCACGAACCGAGGTATCAGGTTGGAGCGTCAACGAGTGGCTGGCCCCTTCTGCCAGGAAGCCAGAGACCTCCTCACCATGACTTGGACTGACTCTGGTGGGACCGTACCCTGCTGCTTTACACCCAGCCAGGTCCTGCCGGATCTCCAGAACAACCAGGAAGTCTTCATTTTTCACCCAATTCTGTGTTGCACCATTTGAGCAACTCCATTCCAACCCCTTAGCAGCATTTTCATGCTTCGGAATTGATGGTCAATAGAGCTCACTTACATCAAATGATACCTTTTTGTCTGATTGCTGAGTCGGCATAATCTTCACGCTCTTTATTTTCAGTGAAATAAGCAGAAATTATGTTTTTTTTGTATTATCACAGACTTGTATATGTCACATATTAGCCAGCAGAGCAAACAAAGAGCAAAACTTTATTATTATTATTCTTTTTACCAGGACGAGTCAGTTACATTCTGAAAAGTTAGCTTTGAAAAATTTTAAACTGAAGTTTTATGTTTTGGAGAGAAATAAAGTGACTCTTTGCACAGACAAATAATTTTGGCTCTGTCATGCTCTCCTGGCTAATATTTAACATATCAGACTGTGATAATACAAAATAACTCATCATTTCTGCCTATTTTACTCAAAATAAAGAGCGAAGAAGAGAATATTATACCAGTTATTGCTAGGGACTACAGATGTAAACTAGCCTTTTGGCTAATTCTGGCATATTTACAGCAATTTTCCTGTCAAATAAACCAATAAACCAATAAATAAATAAATAAATAAATAAATAAATAAATAGCTGCAGTTTTTATTTTTCTAGACAGCAGGCGTCAGTGGAAAAGAATTGGATACAGATGACTCAGTCGTTAGCAGTCACCCCACAGCAAGAAGGTTGTGAGTTAATAATAATAATAATACTAATAATAATAATAATAATAATTGTGGCTTATATATCTCAAAGACGCTGTACAGTACACAACATACTAAACACCTGGGCAGGAGGTGACGTTAGTGAACACATAGCGACAAAGATAACACTAAACACTGAATACTATGGGGGTGGGGGTGGTTTATCTCAACCGCGGTCCTTTCTGTGTGGAGTTTGCAAGGTTCTCCACGTGTCTGCGTGGGTTTCCTCCTACAGTCTAAAAATATGCTGTGTTTGTGTGGTATCGCAATGTATATAATCTAATAAATTGTATATGATGTCAGTATGTAACCTATGTTGTGTGTAGATATAGGATGTAGTGTGATGATGCTATGTAAAGCCCTTTGAGACATGCTTGTGTGTTAAGGGGCTATAAACAGAACTGAACTGATATGAAGGGGAAAGCACTCTGCTGGACTCACCAGTGAGGCGGACTTGATGGTGGCGAAGCGGCCCTGGTTCTTGTAGTTGTGCGCCTGGCTGCTCTTGTCCGAGGAGGCCGGCCTCGGCTCCGGCCGGTGGTCCCTGTGGATCGCATCGTGGTCCCAGTTATACTGGTGGTCCTGGCACACACAGACACAAAGTAGAGAAAAGCAAAATGAGTAAATGATGATTATTACAATAATAATAATAATCCTTTTTTCAAACATGGGTGCTGGGAGAAAAAAGAGCAACACCACCATCTACTTGCAACTCTCAATTTATTGCGATGTTTCCGTTACAGACCTTTTTCAAAGTAGCGAACATGGAAATGATGTAACCAGTAGCCATGTAGGCTTGTCATTGACAAAAGGTGCAGGACAATTAACAATCGACATAATACATTAGCCTCAACATTCCATATTATATCAAAAAATAGATCGCATTTTTCACATGTGCTGCTTTGAAAAAGGTCTAGGACTAGAAACGTCGAAGGTTGCTCTTAATATAACACAAGAACAAATGGCACTGAAGCGAACATGGTGTAAAATGTTGGTCAAAGGGTCCTGTGCTGTAGGGTGCTTCGTGGTTTTGAACTCACTAAAACACTTGTACTTAGCAACCTTTTGGAAGAACTGTGGTGGTGTTAAAATACCGTTGCTCTCTTTACTCTTCACAGAAATTCCCACACTTTTTAAATGACAAAATTAAATCGTATTACATCTGAATTGCAAAAAGGAATCTGAATAGCAAAAGGAATCTTCTCTGCGCTTTTTAGGACCACGTAAACCGTAACCTTGCAAACGTTGTGAAACGTCAAAATGTGACGTTCATTCACTGCGCCACTAAATTGAACTAATTGAATATTTGGATGAGCCAAAGCCGGGGACACTGGCTGCCTATTCATCATGACGTGACGTGGTTATATTCATACGCTGCCAAAACACAAAGAGCAGATGAAGAAAGAGAATGACAGAGCAGTGACAGACTGCCATGCCTTCTCTGCTTTTGAAGTTATGCGGGATATTCAATGAGATTGTCAGGCATTTTTCGTGAACGTGTTGGTGACGGATGTGAAGCGATCTGTCGGAGAGTGAGAAGTGTGTCGATTGGTTGCCATGGTTTCAGCCGGAGACAGGGGGTGGGGGTGGGGGTTAGGCGTGCTCTTGGAAACGGTCAGAGAAACCCAGAGGATGTTTGCACTGCGGCTGTGTGTCCCTACTAATGGTTGAGCACAGTACTTCTTACCCTAAAAAAGGATGTAATTGTGCTTGATGCAATACTGAATGTAATTTCTGTGCTTGGGGCGACAACAATGGAAAACGTTGACTAATGACGGATTGTGCCCGCTATCCTTTTATGCATTCAGCGAAAACTGAGATTCTTAGAAAGCAGGATGCAAGGTATTATGGGAAACTACTGTCTACTACTGCGCACAATGAAGTCAGATCAAACTGAATCAGAGGCTGACTATTAGCCTATTTCACATCCCTCTCTACCTGCTTGGTGTGCCACCTGGCCTCTCTACCTGCTTGGTGTGCCACCTGGCCTCTCTACCTGCTTGGTGTGCCACCTGGCCTCTCTACCTTCTTGGTGTGCCCCCTGGCCTCTCTACCTGCTTGGTGTGGCCCCTGGCCTCTCTACCTGCTTGGTGTGCCCCCTGGCCTCTCTACCTTCTTGGTGTGCCACCTGGCCTCTCTACCTGCTTGGTGTGCCACCTGGCCTCTCTACCTGCTTGGTGTGCCACCTGGCCTCTCTACCTGCTTGGTGTGCCCCCTGGCCTCTCTACCTGCTTGGTGTGCCACCTGGCCTCTCTACCTGCTTGGTGTGCCACCTGGCCTCTCTACCTGCTTGGTGTGCCCCCTGGCCTCTCTACCTGCTTGGTGTGCCCCCTGGCCTCTCTACCTGCTTGGTGTGCCACCTGGCCTCTCTACCTGCTTGGTGTGCCCCCTGGCCTCTCTACCTGCTTGGTGTGCCCCCTGGCCTCTCTACCTGCTTGGTGTGCCCCCTGGCCTCTCTACCTGCTTGGTGTGCCACCTGGCCTCTCTACCTTCTTGGTGTGCCCCCTGGCCTCTCTACCTTCTTGGTGTGCCATGCCCCCTGGCCTCTCTACCTTCTTGGTGTGCCATGCCCCCTGGCCTCTCTACCTTCTTGGTGTGCCATGCCCCCTGGCCTCTCTACCTTCTTGGTGTGCCATGCCACCTGGCCTCTCTACCTTCTTGGTGTGCCATGCCCCCTGGCCTCTGTACCTGCTTGGTGTGCCATGCCCCCTGGCCTCTCTACCTTCTTGGTGTGCCATGCCACCTGGCCTCTCTACCTGCTTGGTGTGCCATGCCACCTGGCCTCTCTACCTTCTTGGTGTGCCATGCCCCCTGGCCTCTCTACCTTCTTGGTGTGCCATGCCACCTGGCCTCTCTACCTTCTTGGTGTGCCATGCCCCCTGGCCTCTGTACCTGCTTGGTGTGCCATGCCCCCTGGCCTCTCTACCTTCTTGGTGTGCCATGCCCCCTGGCCTCTCTACCTTCTTGGTGTGCCATGCCACCTGGCCTCTCTACCTTCTTGGTGTGCCATGCCCCCTGGCCTCTCTACCTTCTTGGTGTGCCATGCCCCCTGGCCTCTCTACCTTCTTGGTGTGCCATGCCCCCTGGCCTCTCTACCTTCTTGGTGTGCCATGCCCCCTGGCCTCTCTACCTTCTTGGTGTGCCATGCCCCCTGGCCTCTCTACCTTCTTGGTGTGCCATGCCCCCTGGCCTCTCTACCTTCTTGGTGTGCCATGCCCCCTGGCCTCTGTACCTGCTTGGTGTGCCATGCCCCCTGGCCTCTGTACCTGCTTGGTGTGGCCCCTGGCCTCTCTACCTTCTTGGTGTGCCATGCCCCCTGGCCTCTCTACCTTCTTGGTGTGCCATGCCCCCTGGCCTCTCTACCTTCTTGGTGTGCCATGCCCCCTGGCCTCTCTACCTTCTTGGTGTGCCATGCCCCCTGGCCTCTCTACCTTCTTGGTGTGCCATGCCCCCTGGCCTCTCTACCTTCTTGGTGTGCCATGCCCCCTGGCCTCTGTACCTGCTTGGTGTGGCCCCTGGCCTCTCTACCTTCTTGGTCTGCCATGCCCCCTGGCCTCTCTACCTTCTTGGTGTGCCATGCCACCTGGCCTCTCTACCTTCTTGGTGTGGCCCCTGGCCTCTCTACCTGCTTGGTGTGCCATGCCCCCTGGCCTATCTACCTGCTTGGTGTGCCATGCCACCTGGCCTCTCTACCTGCTTGGTGTGCCATGCCCCCTGGCCTCTGTACCTGCTTGGTGTGCGGGGCGGAGTCCAGGGTGCTGTCGTAGTCCTGGTGTTGCATCATGGTCATGTCGGAGCAGCTTTCGTCCAGCACCTCCTGCAAGCTGGTGACGGAGCTGCTCTGGCTGCCCGTGCTCACAGAGGTGCTGGGGATGGAGTGGTTACTGCCCAGGCTGTTCATCTTACAGCTGGCCGCTTCGCTGTCCTGCAAGCGGACACATGTTCATGAACATACCTGTACACACAAGAACACGCATAACCCACGCAGCCATGTGTGTACACACACACACACACACACACACACACACACACACACACACACACACACACACACACACACACACACACACACACACACACACACAGACACTCTCCTGTGTCCTTCACCCCAGTATATTATACACAGGTCTCTCCAAATGGTATCATTAAACCCTCCAGAGTGCATTACAGTCAAAGTCACGCTAAATTGCCCATTAACCTCTAATTGTTCAGACGTGTGTGTGTGTGTGTGTGTGTGTGATTCACTGGTTCAATCCCTATGTTAATACCTGCGTGTCTGTCTGAAATGTCTATCAGGTTCCTGATTGGAAAAATCCACTTGCGTTCATGCAGATGATGGATAAAGAGTATATACTGTACTACAGTATATAGCACACATGGGCAAAATGCGGCCCCAGGGCCGGACGCAGCCCTTGTATCATCTCAATCCGGCCCCCAATGTCCTCAAAGGAAAACAAAACCCCCCAAAACTCAATAAAAGGCAGAATTATGTTAATAAATCTCATCTGCTACAGCCATTGGATTTGTATCACTATTATATCAGGAGATTAACGAGAAATTACCAATCACAACGGGAGAGAGGGTTAAAAATAGAGATAATCAGGAGCGTTGGCAGGTATGATCTCCAATGTGTGGCCCTTTGCTTACTTTATTTAAGTCAGTATGGCCCTCTGGGGGAAAAAAATGGCCCACCCCTGGTATATACACACTATACAGAATATATACACTATACTATACTTACCATATATACACTATACTGTATATGTATATATTGATGATGTGAGTCTTTAATAAGATAAATAAGTTTTTACTTCCTAGGTTTAACCACTTTTGTTGGTGAAGAATTTAGTATGTTTTCAGGTTTGACTAACACAAAGAGTAGAAAGGGAGAATCAAACGTGTAGGTAGTAGCCACTCTGGAGAGGTTTGGTGTCTGTATTCATATTTGAATCATCTACTTGTAGCTTTGTGAAGGCTCATGCACTACATCTTCCCCTGAAACCAGATCACCAGCTTTGGGACTATACATCTTCTCAGTAAGGGCTTCGGGGGTGTCTTGTTGCAGTGAGGTCTGGCGGCTGGTTTGGAGTTTGTCACGTGGTGTTGGGTGACAGTGGGTGACAGTGGGTGACAGCGGCCGCGGTGGCTGCTGGGTGTCCGTGTTCCTTCTGCCCCCAGGCCGGGTCGGCTAAGGGACAGGGCCGTCTCCAATGTCAACGCAACATGCCCGCCGGGACGCGGGTCTTGTTTGTTGCAGTGTGATCAAATCAGGAAGCAGTTATGGAGGCCACATTAGACTGAAGCGCCGTGTCTGGCTCCTCCCCCTTTACCTTCAAGTGTTTTACATCACTTCAGACAATTAGAGCTGCCATGTCCTACTCACCCTCCGTTTAGTGAGTCTGAGCTTCTGTCATTGGGCAGCAGATACAGACTTCCAGATGCCGAGTCAAACAGAAACATTGTAATAATAAATTGCTAAATTGCACTAAAAAGCCTATGATTGACCGACTGCTGATTATTTTTAACAGAAGACCGATGTTGCCTTTGATTTGATGGATGCTGTGGACTTGTTTTATTCACCGGTCTGAAAAAAGGATTTCACCTTGGGGATAATAAAGCTGAATTGACCTGAGTAAACGTGGTCATACAAAGCCCATACCTACCTACTAAACAAACAAAAACCTATTTGCCTTTTAGACGTTGGAGAATTGTGAAGAGGATTCAAATGGGACTGGGCTGGTTTCACTCTCTACTCCTCCTAGTCTTCTACCCCCCTCCTCCTGCCATCCAACATGGCAGACTCCTCGTCACGCCCCACCTGGCTGTTTTCCCTCCCTATCACCACTTCCTCTCCACTGAGGATCTGTCCATTGAAGTACCCGACCCTCTCCCCTGCACCCTCTCTACCTCCTCCTCCTCCTGGCTCTCTCCCATGGGCCCGTTGTGTTTCTCCTGGTAGAGGATCTTCTTCATCTTGCGGTACTGCAGGTTGTCCAGCTCGCGCACCGCATCCTTGGTCCTCTGGATGAGGTCGATGAGCACCCGCAGCGGGCGTTCCCGACGCACAAAGTCATGCTGGACAGTGAGAGAGAGAGAGAGAGAGAGAGAGAGAGAGATAGGTTATTCAGAGGAAAGATGGAGGGAGGGTAGGGATGAAAAATACCTTTATTTCACAGTAAGTGATTCAACTGATTTTTGGATGTTGGGCGTTTCATTCCAAAATGAGATATACACCATTTGAAAACATGATGCCGTCTTTTACAAGACAAGCATTTACACAAAAAAAGTAATCCTCATTCTATATCATGGCTGACCAATTTGGGGCCCGCGGGCCTCCCCCCCATTTGTCTTGGATGGTTCTTATACTATATGAAACTAGAAGACATAAGGAATCGAGTGGTACCATGTCAACCTAGCATGTCGGGAAGTAATCTAATAATTTCTTAAAATAGAAGTTCTAATACCGTTTTATTATTTTGATAATTTATTTTAGATAATGTAAATTGTCTATAAATCATACTACATTTTAATGTAATGTAATTTAACATAACATCAACATTATTTTTTGGCCCACGGCCCTCCATCAAGATACATTTTTGGCCCTTTATAGGAAAGAATCTGGGCACCTTTGGTCTATATCTGTAAAGATCCTCTAGATCCTGTCTCTCTTTTTTAGAGATATCTAATAATGAACTTCAACTTTTGTCCATAATTAACGTATAGCATTTTATTTTAGAGAGAAACAGGTCTTAGAATTCACATTCCATTACTGTATGTTACAAGTACATTTTTACATTACAATTTTAATCAATTGTATGTAATGAACAAACCCGTTAATTTAAATATTAATTACAAAATGTATACAAATTATGAAGGAAAAATGTCAAACAACTCAACCTGGATTGATGTGGCAAATAACGACGGCGATGGTCTTTCACTTCTGAATAAATACTGACTTTATATATTTGAGTGTGATAATGCCACAACCACAGGCGTTGTTTACGTGGCAGTGTGCAGTTCTCCAAGACATCATAAACTGTGTTCAAAGTGACATGCAGTACTATTGTCCTGAACTTATTTCATTCATAGTGTACCATCTCACTGGGTACCACAACTCTAACCAACACTAGAGGGCGCCTGCAGGTTGCTTAGCCTCAGCCTGAGAGCCTCACACTCCACATCCTGTACTACACGAAACACATGGGACCTACACCCCCCCCCCCCCCCCCCCACCAAGCACCACACACGCATACATAATCACACCTCCACTCACTCTCATTCATAAAACATCTATGGCTTATAATGACTGGCCAGTGAAATGTCTGCAACCTAAAAGGGGTGGACGGACTAAAATAGATGTATTATACTGATACAGTATATGTGAATAATACTCTTTTAGGCCTATTTCCAACTATCTGTCTCTGCACACCGTCCCTTCCATGTGACAGATGCTGGTGTCAGGGGGTAGTCAGGACACAGGGGGATGACATCACACTCTGAAAATAGAGATGAGAGTGATTTGTCCCGTTTTCTGATGGACCTCTACTAGAGAGCGGCTGGCTGGCCTCGTCCCATCGCCCTGGGAGAGGAGTCATCTCTGGGATTATTGCTCAGAAAATAAATAAAATCCCCCCCCACCCACCCTCCAGCTATAGCTACACATAGCTAGTTTTGTGGCTGCATTGCATTGTGTCTATTGAGGCGACTGTCGGTGGGGAAATTGCTCTCTGCTTCTTCTACGATGGAGTTCATCCCTGTGTGATTGTTGAACGTCTCTTGGTCCAAAATGGTGAGTCTAGAAAGAAGCCCTCGCTCTTTGATTCTGAGGGACTGACAACAAAACCGGACGTTTACACTTTTAGACGTTTTAGATCGCTGAAACATTTTCTGCTACCATTGATTAATTTAAAAGGTAGGTGTTGTTGGCCTGCTATGGCATCACTGCCCGTCGGACCTCCACCGGTGTCCATGGGTCGGCTGGCTGCAGGGTCGTCAGCCGGGTACCACCCATCTGCAACGTTTAGCTGCTTTAAACCCAGAATGTCTCCTGGTGGCAGAGCAGTGGCACCCCCAGTAGCCAGGCCTCATGCTCTCCTTCCTCCTCAACCAGAGCCAAAAGCTGCTCCTCTCAGCCTCTTCAGCAAAGTCTTTTTTTATGGCCTTCCGTTGGTTTGCTCTGGTTACTCCCATGTCCCTCATGAGGCGAACACCCGATGTACCGACAAAGCCGGGTGGTTGATGGTTCTCCAGCCCACCTCCTTGCCTCTTTGCACTTGTGTATCAAACTATTGTAGCTGCACTGGAAATGTGTTATCCATGGGAATGAGGAAAAATATGCCAGCAAAAAAACTAAAACAAAAAAACCCATCTGCAAAATGGCTTTTTGTAAAGAGTAATCCAGTGTTTTAGTGGCTCTTTATGGGAAGAGGTCATTTGGTGGTTATTCTTCTTCTTCTTCTTATATTAAACAGGGAGTGTTTAACCTGAGGCGAGAACACTGATAGCTCAAGGCCCCAACATTAGTGACCTGATTTCCCCCTTACAGAGCTTGGAGGGGCGTGCATGTGTGTGTGGTTGAGAGGGAGTGTGTGTGTGGTGTGGTGTGTGTGTGTGTTAGAGAGAGAGAGAGAGAGAGAGAGAGAGAGAGAGAGAGAGAGAGAGAGAGAGAGAGAGAGAGAGAGAGCGGATGTGTGTGTGTGTGTGTGTGTGTGTGTGTGTGTGAATGAGAGAGAGAGGGTACTGCATGTGCGTGTGTGTGTGTGAATGAGAGAGAGAGGGTACTGTATGTGTGCGTGTGTGTGTGTGTGTGTGTGTGAATGAGAGAGAGAGAGAGAGAGAGAGAGGGTAGGTGTGAGTGTGTGTGTGTGAATGAGAGAGAGAGAGAGAGAGAGAGAGCGGATGTGTGTGTGTGTATGTGTGTGTGAATGAGAGAGAGAGAGAGAGAGAGAGAGAGAGAGAGAGAGCGGATGTGTGTGTGTGTGCGTGTGTGTGTGTGAATGAGAGAGAGAGAGAGAGAGAGAGAGAGAGAGAGAGAGGGTAGGTGTGAGTGTGTGTGTTAGAAGAGAAAGTGGGGTATTAAATCATAAGCTACATAACACCCACCAGCCCCTCACTGTAAAAGCATCCCCATCGACACTGATCCAAAGTCCGTTTGGTACTTAACCCTCTATAATGGTTGTTCTGGTAGGATTTGGGTCAGGGGGTATTTGGGAAGAGTGAATTCTAGTCCTGCTGATTTAACCCCTGTCTGTACGATCCCCTGCACTCCCCTCCTCTTCCCTTCATCCTTCCTACTCAAAGTAGGTGTGATCTAGTCAAGGTAGGTGTGAGCATGATCACAAGAACATACTGTAAACATCTTAGTGGCCAATAGGATTACCTGTTGGCCACACAAACAATAAGATCAACTCCTCAATTACTTGAGAAAACACACACGCACACGCGCACGCACACACACACGCACACACGCACGCGCACACACACACACAGACAACACACACACACACACACACACACACACACACGCACGCACACACACACACACACACACACACAATGGCCTTTTCTGTGTGTTTGGAAGGATGCGACAGGAGCTGGCTGGGAAACATCACCATTAAAAATAAATCATGTATCACCCAGTCAATATCATGCAATTTCAATATAATAAGTTTGATTTAAGATTTATTGTATAATTGTCCATATTACGCTGGTCGGCTATGGGAAACCCTTAATCCAAACAGATTAAAAAGTAACTTTGTGATCAGAATCCACATAACAATAATGAGAATAATAATAATACATTTGATTTAGGAGCGCCTTTCTCAGACTCAAGGACACTTAGTTCAAAAGTAAAAAATAAATAAATAATCAAGCTCACAAATCAGATAAGCTGCTTTAAAGTTGCAAAAATGAACATGTTTTATTATTATTATTATTATTATTCATAGTAGTAGTAGCATTGGTAGTGGTATTACTAGTTGTAGTAGCCTGGGTTTCAAAGAAGAGTTTTAGTGTCTGATGGTTAAAATGCTTTTAGAGACTTTTTCACCCTTTTGTAAAATTTTGTTAAATTGCAAATGTTTAGGCTACCACACTTGATTGTAAATACTGTTTATATCTGTTAATATATTTTAATATATTATATTTGTTTATACTGTATATTGTATATTTCTTCTAATTTATCGTGTTCCTATGTATGTTACTTGTGCACCAAGTGCAGACATACCTTGGTGAAATAAAGAATTCTATTCTATATAAAACCCATCTCAAAGGTTTCATGTGAAAGCAACCCACACACACACACACACACAGTGACCAGAGCCACAAGGCGCGGCACAGGAAGAGGGGTTAAGACACAAAAACTAAGAGGAGAGAAAGAACAACCATTTCTTAGCGGGGTGCTCGATTCCTGTGTGTTGCAGAGGGATATGTGTGTGCATGTGATTCCTGTGTGTTGCAGAGGGATATGTGTGTGCATGTGATTCCTGTGTGTTGCAGAGGGATATGTGTGTGCATGTGATTCCTGTGTGTTGCAGAGGGATATGTGTGTGTGCATGTGATTCCTGTGTGTTGCAGAGGGATATGTGTGTGCATGTGATTCCTGTGTGTTGCAGAGGGATATGTGTGTGCATGTGATTCCTGTGTGTTGCAGAGGGATATGTGTGTGCATGTGATTCCTGTGTGTAGCAGAGGGATATGTGTGTGTGCATGTGATTCCTGTGTGTTGCAGAGGGATATGTGTGTGCATGTGATTCCTGTGTGTTGCAGAGGGATATGTGTGTGCATGTGATTCCTGTGTGTTGCAGAGGGATATGTGTGTGCATGTGATTCCTGTGTGTAGCAGAGGGATATGTGTGTGTGCATGTGATTCCTGTGTGTTGCAGAGGGATATGTGTGTGCATGTGATTCCTGTGTGTTGCAGAGGGATATGTGTGTGAATGTGATTCCTGTGTGTTGCAGAGGGATATGTGTGTGCATGTGATTCCTGTGTGTTGCAGAGGGATATGTGTGTGCATGTGATTCCTGTGTGTTGCAGAGGGATATGTGTGCATGTGATTCCTGTGTGTTGCAGAGGGATATGTGTGCATGTGATTCCTGTGTGTTGCAGAGGGATATGTGTGTGCATGTGATTCCTGTGTGTTGCAGAGGGATATGTGTGTGCATGTGATTCCTGTGTGTTGCAGAGGGATATGTGTGCATGTGATTCCTGTGTGTTGCAGAGGGATATGTGTGTGCATGTGATTCCTGTGTGTTGCAGAGGGATATGTGTGTGCATGTGATTCCTGTGTGTTGCAGAGGGATATGTGTGTGCATGTGATTCCTGTGTGTTGCAGAGGGATGTGTGTGTGCATGTGATTCCTGTGTGTTGCAGAGGGATATGTGTGCATGTGATTCCTGTGTGTTGCAGAGGGATATGTGTGTGCATGTGATTCCTGTGTGTTGCAGAGGGATATGTGTGTGTGCATGTGCTTCCTGTGTGTTGCAGAGGGATATGTGTGTGTGCGTGTGTGTGTGTGTGTGTGTGTGTGTGTGTGTGTGTGTGTGTGTGTGTGTGTGTGTGCATGTGCTAGCGTGTCAGGGAGCCGTGGGTGGGAGGGAGTGACTCATTCACACGGCTCAGGGAGAGATGGAGACAGGAAGTGAGGTCACAGCTGGGAGATTTAAAGAGGGAGAGACCACTCACTCGTAGCAGCTCCCCTGACGAGGGTCTGTCCTGAGGAATCTTCAGTAGGCAGTAGTCAACAAAGCTCCGGAAGGGGTCAGACCTGGGAAGAGAGATTGAGAGGAGGACCGTTAAAGAATGTGGGATGGTGAAAAGATGACGAAATAGGCAGTGATAGGGTAAACGACACAATGAGTGGATGGGTAGGATGAGGAAAGAATTAGGTAGGCGACAGCAATACGTGATGGAGGGACTAGAAGGTAGAGAAATTGTGGACCACTAAAATTTTTATTTTGGACAGTAAAATTAGCAATTAAATCATCAATCAATTCCCCCGTTTAATCACAATTGCCCGCAGCACACACAATCTATGCTTTTAACTGATCATTTATACCATATTCCATTATTCCATAATTTATCACACTGGCAAAATATGCAGTGGCGATCTAGGCATAGATAGACCACAAAGCCGCTCCCCTCTTACATGGTCAATGAACCTTTTACGTGATGAGTAAATGGCTTTACGTGGTATGTTGTGCTGTGTTTATTATATCAATGAATTAAACCAGAGCAATCCTATGTAATCTCTCAGTGTTTGCCTCCTCTGAACCATAGCTTATGTAAATATGTAGAGCAACTTAAATATAGGCCACTGGAGCTGTGGAACAGTGTGCCAGTGACTCTGACCTAAAAATAGGCTGATAATAGATACAACATGATGTGTTTGGATTGCTGCTAATAGCCCTTCATAAAAGGAAGTAGCCAAGAAATGCTATGTAGGCTTTTTGACAATACGCAGTGGATTTCCACATTCAGGGTCATCTCTATGCATCAGTTGGTGTGATGACTCCCCAACTACTCGCAGGCGAGCTCCACCTACGCATCTCCACCTGTTGTCCTGCATCATGATGAGCCAAGGTGAACGGGTGCACTTTGTACACATGCCAGTGTGTAGGAAGAGCGTAGTGTGGCCCCTGTGTGTGTAATGAAGGTTCTCCAGCAGCTCTGTGTGGAGCTGATGATGTCTCTGCTAGTCTCATCTGGCAGGATGCTGCTAACCCCTCGGGCCGCTGGAGCTCCTCCAAAAATACCAGGACGCCACACAAGCGCTCGCCTCAGCACCACGCTACAAACCAACCAGCTATGATTTCACAAAAGGCAACACCCCCACGCACGGTGACGTGTGATGTGCAAATTCCCACTTCTTCATCGCACTTGATACACACTCTGTTTGAAGGCGTAGAAATCGATCGGTCGACACTGCTGTGGTTTAATGGGGAACATGGGTGCTGGAGAGACACTGTAAGGCCATCGTTGCCTTCTGGCTTCTCAAGGCAGGAAGAGAGCCACGTTCAGTCACTTGACTTGGCTGGGTTCAGGAGGAGACGTTGGTTACACGCAGCATATCGCAGGGAACATGGGGGACGACTTACAGGTGCAGTGGTTTAGGCCACACCCACTCCACAACCTAACCTCTCTATGACTTTGTCTTTATCGTACCATAATGCACCTAGCGTGGAAGAAATGCACAGCAGGAGGGGAACTTCAAACACGCGGTTAATATTTGATGACACACCTCACATGCAACTTGTGCAATGCTGCCTTGCTAATTTACGACTTTGCCCCCACTTTTTCCCTTTGACTCATAGAGGTAATCTACATCTACATTCCTGTTCCTGAATATTGACAGCTATCTGCTAGCTATCACAGAGTGCAGGTGCTTATTAATTGAATAGTTGTGTTAGCTGGTTTGAAGTGTAGCTATGTGCTTCTTAATATGTAACATGAATTTACTGTACTGTGTGAACTGAACACCCTGCCTGCTCACGATGTTGTAACTAAAAGATGAGTTACTTCCAGTTCAATTTCAGTCCTTTCCATAAAAAAGCATATCTCCAGATCTCCATACTGTCTGCCTCATACAACAATTTAACTTAACGTTTAGTGAAATATGAAAAAATATCAAATTGGTTGATAAGTTCACAACACAGTGAAAGAACACACAGTGAGGTGAGATAATCTTCCGAACAAAGGGGGTGAAGCGTTGTTCAAAACCTACTGGTCCAAATAATAATACTAATCAAAGTTTTTATTTTTATTTCTTTTTAATGTCTGGGATCCCCTGTTGTGTTCACAACACCATGAGCGTGTCACAAGGAATAGTTGTGTATGTGTAAACTATAATGCAGAGTTCTGTGCTAGGCTAGTGGCAGCAGTAAGCAGCCTGGGATGCAGCCTAGCAGGACGAGGTGCGGCTCTTTAAATAGGATCTCTCTGGGTGAGTGAGGGCCTCTCGGTAGTTACATAAGAGACTTAAGAGCCTGATCTCACACAAGGATCACAGGTCAGAGCAGATGAACGTAGGGATGGCTTCACTTAACCTGAGCAGGCCCAGATCGGGAGCGTGCCTCATATGTTCACAGACCACTGGAGGTACACGACTGCCTCACCAATTTGAGAGGCTTTCATTGTGTTTGGCGTTGAAAAGCCTTCAAATGAGTGTTTTGGATCTTCTGAGCAGTTAACTCATCACATATTGGACTGCATTCTCCAAACACTCTGCCGTGAAAATTGAGGGATGCGAATGAGAATCTTTTGATATTTGATTGGATTTCCAAGGGTGCGTTCAACTCACCACTCGTTGGACTGCAGCGTGGGGGAGTCGTTCTGGGCGATGTGATATAAGGCACTCATGGCGTTCATGTTGAACAGCGGCGGCTTACGCTCCGCTAACGTGAGGGAAGAGGGGAGGAAGAGAGAGAGGAGAGGAGAGGAAGGGGGGGCAGAAGTGTGATGTGTTAGCGTCACAACTTTCACCACCAACAATTCTCCTGTGCTTGTGTCAACATAGATTTCAGTACTTTCCAGTTTGGGAGAGGAAAGAAACTTTTTGGTCCTCTAGTCTAGTCTAGTCAGTGACTGGTAATGTTACATCTATTCTTCATCCTACAGTCCTTCAGTTGTCATTTTAATCCGTAAAAGCTCCTTAGGCCTATACATGCTTTCTTTGGCCAGGAGGTAGATCTGTGCTCACCCAGTTCGATGCAGGTGATCCCAAGGGACCAAATGTCCACCTTCCCCTCGTACTGACCCTCGTCCATGGCTAGGATCACTTCAGGGGCCATCCTGATCACGCGCACGCGCACACACACACACACACGCACACGCACGCACACGCACACGCACACACCCACACACACACACAGTTTATAAGTGGGGGGGGGATCCATGCAAATGTCATAATCTGCTAAGCCTCTCAGAGCTTTCAAAGACTGGTATGCGGTGATAGCAGCTCAGTTTTGAGGATAGGTGTGTATTTCTGTTAATGTGGAGTTTGACAACTGCGTGTGTGTGTGTGTGTGTGTGTGTGTGTGTGTGTGTGTGTGTGTGTGTGTGTGTGTGTGTGTGTGTGTGTGTGTGTGTGTCAATTTGAAATGAACTATGAGACAAAGTGTACTGCTGGCTTCTGCCACCATTAGAGTCCATCATCATGAACACGAAACACATTGTTGTTTTTTGACCACACCAAAGCTGCTAGCAGGGTGTGAGTGAACATGTTGTCTGGTGAGGCACAACTGACTACATGACATGCAGACAAATAGTGAACGGTACAGTGCCTACTGTAACCACATCATACATCTGCTGGCCTTGGATAGAAACCCAGAACAAGGGAAACATGTTTGTGCTGGAAGGAAAAGTCCTATAAAATAGAAGTGTAAACAGAAATAACCTGCACACTGATTAAAACTAAAGAAATCTAAAAGCAGCCAACTGGTGTAAAAAAATAAAAAAATAAATACTGAAATTAATTCACATATACGCGAAAGAAAAAGTGCAAAACCTAAAAAGAACAAGTGCACAAACAGAAACATATTACTGGGACTCGCTCTAAAACAAGATGGCGCATCTCAAGGGGTTTATCCTAATAAACAAATTTCAAACATTACGCCAGTAGACCACCAACATCATCACATCATCATCATCATCACATCATCATCATGAGTTCTTGTTTGTCTTCATATGTCTCGGAGAGAGAAACCACTGGACATTCAGCGTCCTGTGTTGTACCCTGTCATGTCATGTTGTGTTGTGTTGGGATGTGTCACTGACCAGTATGGTGTTCCCACAAAGGAGTTGGCAGGCGAGGCGATGGAGGCGGAGCCAAAGTCAGCCAGTTTGACCTGGCCGAGCTCAGTCAGTAGGATATTACCAGCTTTCACATCTCTGGATGGGGAAGATGGAGCGGGGCAAGAGAGTTGCAACACAAATAGAAGGAATGCACAATATATCGGTATTGGCGCCATCAGTAAATATCATTTATCGGCTATGTTACAGCAATGTTAATATCAGTTATATTGTTAGTATCAGTTATATTGTTAATATCAGTTATATTGTTAATATCAGTTATATTGGCCAAAACGTTCATATCGGTGCATCCCTAGTTTCTGGTCTCTATTCTGTTTTTAGTGTAATGCACCAATGACATCATGCAAGTCAGAGTCATATTCAATAGTACATCTTTGTATTGCTCAACCAAATATGATGCAATATAATGAAAATA
Source organism: Poromitra crassiceps (assembly GCF_964638095.1). Classification (NCBI taxonomy): domain Eukaryota; kingdom Metazoa; phylum Chordata; class Actinopteri; order Beryciformes; family Melamphaidae; genus Poromitra; species Poromitra crassiceps. The sequence continues at coordinate 33,839,454 of NC_139631.1, forward strand.
AATACATTCATTGTGATCTTAGGGGGCATAAGTGCAAATGTAACTGTAGCCCATATGAGGAAATTAAATTCCTTTTCCCTAGGCTGTTAATATATGCATCCCAAAGTTTAAACTCATTGACGTATTTGTGTGCGCTCATTTCAACAATCTTTATGGCCCTTGATAATCTCTGCGATAGAGCGTGAGTTGGTATCACGCCATTGTTGGGGACACCAATCACATCTGTTCGTCAATAAAAGACAATATTATGGACCTTAGTGAGATAGCAGGGTCGCTCGCTATCTCTTGAAAGTGATGTTCAAGAAGAAACTGGCTGAGCAGCAGATTACCACTGGCTGCTGAACCGCATGTAGAGACACGAGGTTTTACAGCCTTATTAGCAAACAGTGTAATAAAGGGGGAATGTGTGCGTGTGCGTGTGTGTGTGTGTGTGTGTGTGTGTGTGTGTGGGGGGGGGGGGGGGGGGTAAAGGGTGCGAATCCCATCTTGTTTTATCTTCCTGTTGAGGAAACATTTGGAACAAGACGACGAGCTGACTCACCTGTGAATCATATTATGGGAATGTAGGTAAGCTGACTCACCTGTGAATCATATTATGGGAATGTAGGTAAGCTGACTCACCTGTGAATCATATTATGGGAATGTAGGTAAGCTGACTCACCTGTGAATCATATTATGGGAATGTAGGTAAGCCAGTCCTAGCAAGGCACCGTGGGTAATGGCAGCAATCTCCACCTCTTGGAGCGGTTTCTTATGGACTTGGGGGAGAAAGGAACAAGGAGGGAAATGAGCTGGAAAACCCTCGAAAGATTTGGATTCAATCAGCTAAATGTAACTGTTGTCTCCGACATCAGCACTTCAAATAACATTCGACCCACAAAGAGGGTCTACAATACATGGTACAAGTGCATAGGGGTGGGACAAAATATCGATACTCACGGTATCGCGATATTTCCACTTGCGATACGTTATCGATACACTGGCACCAAGTATCGATATGTTTATTTTTAAAAATTTTTTTTTTTTTTTTTAATAAACAGGCTAAAATATTATGCTGTGTGTGGTAGTTGAAACATAGTTTCAAGTTGACGTTTATTTATGTTTGTAGTTGAAACAAAAACATAAATACTGTAGGCTACATGAATGGAAATGTTTGCTCATTAATATCTACTTTTAGAAATGATATAGGTAGGTAGGTTATATAGGTTTTCTTGTTTTAATAATAATAATAAAAAGACTTAATGTGTAACTTTTCCTCTGTGGTATCGAAAATGTTATGAGTGAGTGAGTGAACTCTGAGAGAGTTCATGTCAATTCTGCTAATAAATACATAATACCTGCTTCTTGCCTTTTAGGGGTATTTTTTTCTCTTCAGTTACACAGGTATCGTGATGTATCGTCTTCCAATATATCGATTATCGCAGAATCGCTGTATCGTGATAATATCATTATCGAGGGCCAAGTATCGTGACCATATCGTATCGTGAGCTACTCAGCGATTCCCACCCCTACAAGTGCACATATTCAACATAATTGGATTGAATAATTGAGTTAAAATAATGCTATTATTTGGGTGTGGATTTCATAGAATTGTTGGAACTGTTTCATGTCTGACAGAGGTCAGAAATGTCCTGGTTTTAATAATAAAGAAGTGTCTTGAATGGAGAGTGTGATGCTTCATCTTCAATGGATAGAAGTGTACAGTAGCCACCATGTACAGCATATACACCAATCTGTGTTCAATCTGCTGATATAACAACAACTAAATATCCCTCTGCCATCTGGATAATGCGTCAACGGATGTTACAGTAGAAAGGCTTTAAAAGCAGAATCCCTACGGAGCGTTGCAGCAAAGCAGGCTGTGTGCCGAGGGAAAAGTATGTTCACGGCAGAACTATGACGGAGACATTTCACAAAGGCTAAAGTAGCAGCAAAAAGGCCAGGGTCGCCAACTGTCCTGACTCTGCATCTGCGTCAGTGATGATGAGTAAAGATGTAGGCGCTTAAAATAACACGCTGGGTTTCGGGTCAGGAATGACTTCGAGGCTGAACAATCCTGGAGGTGGAATCTTGGCTGAGTGGAAAATGTTTGGTTTTGGTAAAGAGAAGTGAAGCTAGAAGCTACATAACAGAGATCTGGGCCTCAATCCATATGCATTCTAAGAATAGGAGCACTAATCTAAGATCACTGCTCGGACCACATAAGCGAGCTAAAACTCGCTGAAAGAGAGGGAGTACATTTTACATTGACGGCAAACACTTTTTGACATTTCTATCTCACTACGAGTGAGCACAGGTTCATTGTCTTGCTCAAGGAAATTGTTCATGGACACATTGGCTGAAGGGGAGATTGTTGGAGATTGAGGGTTGTGCGATGTCAACCAAATAGCCATCATGATGGATCCACAGTGAAAGATCGCGATGGACGATGGCATCGTCGTTGACGGGATGGGGGGGGGGGGGGGGGGGGGGCGGGGGGACCATCATAAATGGACATGACGCTGGTCAGAGGTCGATGGGGGTCGGCCCACCTACGATGGTCGATGCATCGTCCATCATGCCAACCTTACCCTGAAGGTCCGTGCACACCACACTTTTTGGAGCGGTTTATTCAAGCGTGTGGAGTGTTATTGGTTCGTTGTGAGAACGATGCCATTTGAACTCTGGAGAACTGCAGTGCAGATAGTTAGGAGTGAGAGCGTAGTCCAAACCAATTACAGGAAACAACTCCAAAACACAAGGTTTTATGGGTATAAGGAGGCAGATGTGACATCTGAAAGGCAGCAGCAGTTCCTCTTCCTTGGAAAATCAGGTATGAGAAAATGAACAGAACCCCTGTCTGGACTCATGCACATATCTAGAGATTTCTTCAGGTGTTCTTCACTGGAATAATGAAGACCAGAGGAGAGAAATTATGACAAAGAGTAGTCGTACAGACAAGTCCATCTAAAATGACAGCAGCAAGCTGCTTGTGAGGCCATGAGACGAGCCCTACTTTACTTTGCTCCTAATTGGACATCTTATTCCCTGTAGACTACTAAGTGGAGCTGAGGGCCGCAACCACACGACTACAGCAAACGTGTTTTTGCGGTTCCTGCAGCAAGTGGGTTTTTACGGGGTGGGGTTGCTAGCCCCACGCCCATTACCCCTAACATACATGTCTCCGATGGTCCGGAGGAAACCCACGCAGACACGGGGACACCATGCAAACAGAAAGGACGTGGGATGGACCAGGGTTCGGACACACAACCTTCTTGCTGTGAGGCGACAGTGCTAACCACTGCGCCACCGTGCCGCCCCATAATTGGGCATTGTTGAACCTAAATGAACCAAAAACAAAGTATTCTTTCTCTCCAAATGTTCACGATGGTTGAGACACAGGGAGGAAAACAAGAGCCTTTTGCTCATGGGACTGGTGCTTTAGTGGAACTATTCTCTTTTACACAAAGGAACAGCAGAAGGCTTAACTCTCAGAATGAGACAAAACCAAACTTATATATTATGTTGCAAGTGTAAATATGTCTATGCATGAACAAACACACTTACCCTCTAGTAAGTCTGATGCGGAGCCCAGGCAGTACTCCATCACCAGCTGCAAAAGACAGACGGGACACAGTCACAACTATCCATTCACACAGGGTTACTTCAATGGTGAAATCTCCTAAGTACAAAGCTTCAGGTCACTGCAAAGGTGTGAAGATGTTCCCTACTGCAAAGAGATTATAGAATGATGTTTGCAGCAGATATTGTTATAAATTACTTCGGGTGTATTCACACCTCTAGGTCGTTTGCTTTGTTCCGATTCAGGGGCTTAATTGATACAATTGTTGCATTTATGCCTTGGTTAGTTTGTGTTCACACAGCCACAAATCAAACGATCCAAATAGTATTGCCAAACTTCCTGGATTGGCAAGGAGACACTCTGATAGGCTAATAGCCTCCCGGGATGGAAAAATAATTCCCAGAGATTTTCTATGATTATAAGAATGCGTTTTGTTAGACCTACATCAGGCTACGTCAGGCGTGCGCCATGCGAGGAGAGAGAGAGAGAGAAAGAGGGAGGGATGGGGAGATAGCCTATTTAGGCTATCTATTGGGAATTTGGAGATAGAAGATCAAAGACCATCGCAACGTCTGCTATTACTATCACGGAGACTTCAGAGGATTACGCATATGAACACCTGTCCTGTCAGGAATAAAATATTAATAAATAATTTTATAACAGCCTACGGACATTTCGAGGGAGACATGCAATCCCTCCGATTGTCTGATTGAACCAGACAATCTTATCACAAAGAAGGCTGGCTCTGATGATTACCACGACTTGTTTTTATTTATACCAGATAAGTTGATCGAGTTCAAACTGCTAATGTGATGATGTAAAAATCCCCCAAAGTTTATCCATGCAAACGCTAGTTCCACAAGTCGCTAAAACAGGATCTGAATGAAGATGTTGTTTTTAAACTATAAAAATGCTCGTTCTTCAGGCCATTACGCACAGTGCAGCTGACTACGGCAGCTGGTTTATCCAAAAATGCGCACTGTTTCCTGCAGTTGTGTCGGATCACGTTCTCACCGCAAACAAACCGCAACAGAGTTCGTTTAAAGCGGACCGAGACCACCCTTTCTTGGCGATCTCGGTCCGCTTGTTTTGTCCCGCATCCGAGTGCGATTGCTGTGTTCACACTCCCCCAAACGAACCGCACCGAGGGGGAAAACGCTCTCTGTTTCGGAACAACTGCTCCAAACGAGATAGGTGTGAAACTGTGAATACACCCTTATTTAAAAAGTCCCTACAACACACACATAAAAACAAACAGTAGGCAGGAGAGAGAGAGCGGGAGAGAGAGGGAGAGGGGGGGGAGAGAGAGAGAGAGAGGGGGGAGAGAGAGGGAGAGAGGGGGGAGAGAGAGAGAGAGAGAGAGGGGGGAGAGAGAGAGGGAGAGAGGGGGGAGAGAGAGAGAGAGGGGGGAGAGAGAGGGAGAGGGGGGGGGAGAGAGAGGGAGAGAGGGGGGGGGGGGAGAGAGAGAGAGAGGGGGGAGAGAGAGGGAGAGGGGGGGAGAGAGAGAGAGTCAGGCAGAAACCAAATAAAAGACACAAAGGTTGACTAAAAAAAGGAGAAAGGGGAAGAAACAAAATGGCACGAGTGGGAGAAAGAGGGGAAGTAGGACAGGAGGAAGATGAGACGCAGGACAGAGAACACAGAGCTTTAACAAAGAGAAATAGGGTGAGAGGAGAAGCTCACCCAGGCAGTGTTTTCCTTCAGGTAGCAGCCTTTGTACTCGATGGTGTTTGGGTGTCGCAGCTGTTCCAAAAACTTCACCTCCTTTATGATGTCCTGCCACTTCTGCACAAAACAAAGTCACACACACACATACACACATGGTTACACCCTACAGGTATCACACACACATACACACATGGTTACACCCTACAGGTATCACACACATACACACATGGTTACACCCTACAGGTATCACACACATACACACATGGTTACACCCTACAGGTATCACACACATACACACACGGTTACACCCTACAGGTATCACACACACATACACACATGGTTACACCCTACAGGTATCACACACACATACACACATGGTTACACCCTACAGGTATCACACACATACACACATGGTTACACCCTACAGGTATCACACACATACACACATGGTTACACCCTACAGGTATCACACACATACACACGTGGTCACACCCTACAGGTATCACACACACATACACACATGGTTACACCCTACAGGTATCACACACATACACACATGGTTACACCCTACAGGTATCACACACATACACACATGGTTACACCCTACGGGTATCACACACATACACACACGGTTACACCCTACAGGTATCACACACATACACACATGGTTACACCCTACAGGTATCACACATCATACACATTGACACCCCCCCCCCCCTCAGAACTTTGCGCCTGGCATTTTGTTTTTCCATGTGCTGTATGTGCGCGCACACACACACAAACATGCACGTGCGCGCGCACACACACACACACACACACACACACACACACACACACACACACACACACACACACACACACACACGGAGGATAATTTGATTTGAGTAATCTCATACAGTAATTCCCATGTTTGCACAATCAAATAAATAAATACTACCATGAGGAATAAATGAACAGTGCCTGGTGGGATGTAAGCGGACTCTTAGAGTTTCCCTGAGATTGAGATTAACATTGACTTTTGCTACTAGCATGTTTTTAGCAACAATCCCCCTAAGATGATGTCATGTATGGGCTCCTCATCCTCCTCTTCAGCAAGCAGAGCAATCGCTAACCTACTCGTGTCAATTTAATTTCCGTGGTTATTTTTGTAACTTCAGGATTGCTAAAACTGAAGAGATTGCCCGGGTCCAGCAGCCAACACTGAAGAGATTTCCTGGGTCCAGACCTTTGACTCCTCCCACTCCACCGAGTTGAGTTTTGGCTGCTTCTGCCCTGGCATTGTGACATGTGACAGCAATTTCATTGGTAAAAAAAAAAAAAAAAATTGTCCAATGAGTGCAGAGGGGGACTAACGATTAGCCAATCAGCGTCAATAAACAGCGCAACGGGCGGGACTAACGCTGTTGTCAAGTGCGCAGAGGACTAACAGCGGCCGCCATAGACATGATAGACGCTGCTATCGAGGCTGTTTTAAATCGATTAGAAGTACCACTTACTTTGAAATTGGAACAGCACTCTGCTTTGAAGGCATATTTTCGAAGGTGAGATATTTTTTTTGCGTTCTCCGGACTGGATTAACTAACGCTAGATTCAGGCGGACACATTGGTGTCTTGTGATTGGTTACGGAAATGGAATCCCCCTGGGGGTTCCCCTCATGGAGATCGGTTAGACAGGGCAATGTCAGACTGGAAGATGGAAATGGAGTGTAACGAGTTGACAGTTCAGTCTGATATCAGGCTGCTGAAGAGATCGTTTGCAAGCTATATTGTCAAACTTTGTGTTGCTTAGCAACAAGAGTGATGTAACACCGCGTGCACTCTTTGTGACCCTGCTCGCTCTGTTACTAGTGACACTCACAGCTGTGCTTTGTGTGTGTCTGAGCATGAGTCCTATTCTGATGACAGACAGCCTAACCCTACAGCCTAACCCTACCTGACCGCACAGCTTGACAGTCAGTTGGCATGTACATACTGTACAGTATGTGGGTTTCACAAGACGTTTCCAATCAAAGCCAGACCTACTTGGAGAATGGAGATGATAGAGAATGTTTAACTTGATAATGGAAGCTCTTATTTTTTAAATGAATGAATTGTAGGCACTCAGTTTCCCCCCTGGGGGATTAATAAAGTATTTTGTTCGTAGGTTTTAAAGGCAAAGTTCAGTTTGTGTGTGTGTGTGTGTGTGTGTGTGTGTGTGTGTGTGTGTGTGTGTGTGTGTGTGTGTGTGTGTGTGTGTGTGTGTGTGTGTGTGTGTGTGTGTGTGCATGCACATATGTGTGTCTTACCTCGGTGGTCTGCTTGCCATTGTAGGACATCTTCTTGATGGCCACCACCTCATTGGAGTAGGAGTTACGGGCCTGAAAGAGAATAAAAGATAAGATAAGATAAGATAAGATATTACTTTATTGTCAGATAGGAGCGGATAAGATCAAAGTCAGATTACATTTGAGGACAGGCAGTCGAATACAAAAAAAAAAACTTTCACAAGACATCACAGGACTTACTCAAGGTTACCTTTCCTCTCAAACGTAAAACTATAAAACATATTCTATCCATTATCAAGCTCACAAGGACAAGAATTGGTGTAGTGCAGTGTAAAGAAATGGCTAAGACAATGAATTCCTTTCAACTGAATTGCTGTACAAGAATCCTGTGTCTCAGATGTATTGAGATAACACTGATCAAGTGTAAAAAAACAACAACAACAAACTTTCGATTCACTGATTAAATGTTTCATAAATGTTAAATTCTTAAATGTTTAACACATTGACTGCCAGCCGTTTTTTTCTTGCTGTAGGTAGCTTCTGCCAAGCCGTTTTTTGAGGATTGTGGCTCATTTTACAAGAGCCGAGGATTATTTTCTGCTTGGAGTTTGTGAACATACAATATCTCAAAAGTACTAATAGAATGTGTACTTTCTCTGTCTAAAAGAGTTAGTTTGTAGAGTTAGTAGTTATGTAAGCATTAGCAGTTGAATACAGCATGGTTTTAGCGTCAGAAAAAATATTCAGAGATAAACGGCTTTTTGTGAAATTCGATAGAACTGTCACTTTAACCATTCATTTTTGGCTCTCTCTCTCTCTCTCTCTCCCTCCCCCTCTCGCTCTCTCTCTCTCTCTCTCTCTCTCCCTTCCCCTCGCTCTCCCTCCCTCTCTCTCTCTCTCTCTCTCTCTCTCCCTCCCTCTCGCTCTCCCTCTCTCTCCCTCCCTCTCGGGAGGGAGACGCACTAGGTTTAATCCTAGTGAGAGGGGGAGAGGGAGAGAGAGAGAGAGAGAGAGAGAGGGAGGGAGGGAGAGAGAGAGAGCGAGAGAGAGAGAGAGAGGGAGAGAGCGAGAGGGAGAGTTGCTTCAACTCCTCCCTCCGTGGGCGTTCTTCTTGGCTGCAGCGGCCGTCACAGTCTCAGTGCTTTTGCTGCTGTCCTGTGCCTGTCTGCACGGCCGCTGTTTGAGGAAGTCGGCATGGACTCGCTCGCTTCTTGGAGTTTTGGTTGAGAGAAGCTTTTGCGATTCTGGTCATATTTATGCTGCGTGTTTCAAAGTGTGTTCCACCTGTAATGTATTATGTAAATTTGCAATCCCGCATCGCCAGCAATCAGCGCGAAAACGAGAGCGTTTTCCCCCATCCATTTTCATGAGAATGGCTGGGGTGAGAATGGCGTGACAAGTTAAAAAAATGCTTGCCTTCCTCTAGCCAGGAGAGCACTGTTGCCACTTAGTGGGTCGGTGGAATGGGTTGTAAACGTTCGGTGGCTCCAATAATTATATAAGAGATGTAAAAGGGTTAGATGCACATCCCACGGTCAAAAAAAAAAAAATCATTTTTTTGACGAGTCAAGTCGTCGCTGGCAGTGAACAGCTGGATTGTGTTTGACGACTACACTCGTCGTTGGCAGTCAAGGTGTTAAGTAAATAAATAAATAATAAATAAATCACGAAAACCAAAATGAAAAGTTTGCGACTTGCATTTTCTTTACAAATGATTTATCAGAAATGTATCAGAAACTGTCAACAAAATGCAGTAAAACAGTCAGTTACATTTACGCACTGCATAAAGAATGCAAACATAGAAAAAAAATGCATCCCATGCAGGAGGAAGTAGTGATAACGGAAGCTCTTATTTTTGAAATGAATGAATTTCCATTGGACAAAGGCAGCAACACGGGTGTGACGACACATTAAGGCCAATCGAGCGGCGAGTAGAATAACGGCTAACAGAAGCGTGTAGCTAATGCATGGAGGTTAGTATGTAGCTTGGCGTTTGACTTGTGTACATCCATCCACACAGCCCCAGGTTAAAGCAGTGGTGTTAACCCCTGAGAGCTGCTACAGTAAGACCACAACTCTGCTTAATCACACTTACAAAACGAATGGGAGTGTCATGTTGGAAATCAAATGGAATACTCAGTAGCAGCAGGGCTACCGAGTATTCCCATTCGCTTTCTTCACATTCATTTGATCCCTACGATTGGCTGCCATTTGATGCAAATTAGCGATTCCCGCCAGTGTAATAATCTATGGCTGGATGGTTGGTTATGGAGAAGAAGAAGAAAACTACTGAAATATTGAAATAGATTTAGAGCTAATTCTCATGATAGAAGAAAGGGAGTGTATCAATAATTACAAGAGGCTAATTCCGAAGGCCGTGTGTGATACGCCTCAACGGACCTTTCCCTTGTTCTGCTCTTTAATGTAGTTCCTCCTCACTCTTCACATGCAGAGACTATGCATGCACACACACACATGTCTCACACACACACACACACACACACACACACGCGCACACACACACACACACACACACATTACAGTGAGTTACATTACAGTAAGAACCCATTTACAGAGACTATGCACGCACGCATTTACAATGGTAGCAGTGGTAGTGCCAGTCTCCCGTCATACATCGACCCTGCAGCTATCCTGCATTCGTTTTGCAAACAGCTCTTTCTTGAACGCTACACAGTAGAAGCTAATCATATTATTGCAAAGCACAACTCTGTGCCTGGGGCGGCACGGTGGTTAGGGCTGTCGCCTCACTGCAGGAAGAAGCAGGGTTCAGTGGAGTTTGCATGTTCTCCCTGTGTGTTTGCGTGGGTTTCCTTTCCTCCCACACTCCAAAGACATGCAAATCAGATTGGAGACTCTCAATTCTCCATAGGTGTGTGTGAACGGGGTGGTGTGTGAGTATCTTGTCTATCCTGTTGCGGTTATTTATGAATCGGTTTGATACGGCAACCCCCTTGTACCGACTGTTGTTGTATTTGTCAGTATTTGTATTCTGAAGACAATGTGCGCAGCCTGAACTGAATGTGAAATGAACCCAGCCATGGTGTACATAAAGTATACTGAAGCTAGTCTGGCTAACAGCTAAAGCTAACGGCGCACCAGTTGCGACGCGGATAGCAGAAGTGTGTCAGTGAGCACAGCGTTAGCATTTAGCTGCACAGTGGACCCTGTCAGCCAGATGGACCACTACTGATGTACCGGAGCTGTGTGTGTGTGTATGCACGTGTGTGTGTGTGTGTGCACGTGTGTGTGTGTGCGTGCGCGCGGGTGCGTGTGTGTGTGTGTGTGCATGAGTGAGTGAGTGCACGTGTGTGTGTGTGTGCGTGCGTGTGTGTGTGTGTGTGTGTGTGTGCATGAGTGAGTGAGTGCATGTGTGTGTGCGTGCGTGCGTGAGAGGAAAGGACTAGGGAGACGAGAAGAGAAAAAGAGCTGTAGAGGGAGAGCAGAGATGCAGCAGCATGTTTGCATTCCCTCCTCCACACGGCTTTAGAATCAAAGGCTTGATTGAACTAATTAGTGATGATGATGAGATTAATAAGAAAGGCGAGAGAGAGAAAGTGCTGAGAGGGATCTGTCTCCACTTAATTGCATTCAACGAGCCATAATACACCGAGTTACATTCACAGTATATGTACAAATCAACGAATCAATAAATGAATGAATGTGTGGGTGGAACTTGTTAATAAATAAATCATTGCTCTTTAATTACAATCATGTATTGAAGGGATAAGAGCGCCTGTCTTAACACATTGAGTGCCAGCCATTTTTTCATCCTGTAGGTAAGTTGTGCCAGGTTTTTTTTTGAGGATTCTGGCTCATTTTACAAGAGCCGAGGATTATTTTCTGTTAAGAATTCATGAACACCAATCATCTAAAAATAACTAATAGAATGTGTGCTTTCTCTGTCTAAAAGAGTTAGTTTGCAGAGTTAGTAGTTATGTAGATATTAGCCGTTGAGTACAGCATGGTTTCAGCGTCTGGAAATTTATTCAGAGATAAATGGCTTTTTGTGAATTCGATAGAACAGTCACTTTAACCATTCATTTTTGGCATCAGTAAGACCGTCAGACATTCTAAACAATAGTTTTGAACAGTAATTTCCTCCATAACAACAGGAAACACCCCTCTCATTCAAACTCCTCCCTCCGTGTGTCTTCTCCTCCTTCCTCCTGGCTCTACAGCGGGCGTGTCAGAAGCGCGTTGCTGCTGCCTGCCTGCCTGCCTGCGTGCCTGCCTGCCTGCTTGCCTGCGTGCGGACGCTCCTTGTGCGAGTCAAGATGGGCCGGGGAATGCGTGGGCGATGGGCAGATGTTGATTCTGGCCTTTCTGAGGTGTTTCAAAGTGTGTTTCACCTATAATCTATTTTGCAAATCGCTCTCTGTGTGCTGCTGCCTGCGCGGCCGCTCTCGGGCAAAACAAGTCTGGAATGGATTACTGTAAAATCGCCTCGCCATTTCCTTGAATGGCTTGCTCCCGCGGCAGTTTTTTCTTTGATTTCGCTCGTCTGGGGGAGCACTGTCAACACTTAGTGGGTCGGTAAAATAGATTATACACATTCTCTTGCTCCAATAGTGATCTCGAAGATGTAAAAGTTGTTGATTGATGTCCCACCGTCAAAAAAAAAAAATGTTTATGTAAGACGAGATATCTCGGCTCTGGCACTCAAGCGTTGGATTATGTAAGACGAGTAATCTCGGCTATGGCACTTAACGTGTTAACAGTAATGAAGCTTGGTACAAACATGCTATCTTGCTCGCTGAAGTAGAAACATCCGCTAAATGAGGACACAACAGCAGTCAGTCAGCCAGGTAATGAGTCAACCAGCCTGTCCGCTGCAAACGTTTCCTCTCAGTTCATATCTGAAGTCCACCTTCCGACTAGTGCTGCACGATTTGGGGAAAAGGTGCGATTAGCGATTAGGGTGGACAATATTGCGATTGCGATTGTGATTGCGATTTTTTTTTTACCTTTATTTATACAGGGGGAGTCTCACTGAGAGCAATGCTCTCTTTTTCAGGAGTGCCCTGTTCACATTCACACACACATTCATACCTGGAAGCTGACCAGTACAACCACAGTCTGATCTGCTGGCCACTGATCAGCTCCACTGGAGCAGTTGGGGTTAAGGCCTTGCTCAAGGGCACCTCAGTGGTGGTAATGAGGGAGGGGCAAGCGCTGCCTTTTCACTTTCCCCACCCAGATTTATCCTGCCGGTCCCGGGGATTGAAGCTCGCTTCTCTAACCGTTGGGCCACCACTGCCACTAGGTATCTAGGGATGTGCCGGCATGAGTTTTTGACGGTATGATAACCTTGGACAAAAATACCACGGTTTCACATATCACAGACTAAAATACATGAAATATGTTACAATTTAAAATATATTAAAACTAAAAAAATAAAACAATTTGAAATTAAATTATCTTTACAAAAAAATAAAACATTTTGAGACATTTGCCTGTCCCAAACATGTAAAAAAGAAACACCAGTCAAATAGAAACTGCACTGTGTTACAGCACATAGAAGATGGCTCAGCAAAGTTGCAAAGTTAGTTACATGTCTGTCCAGCAATACTAATGAATGATACACCCCGTTTATTTATTTTGTAGCGACAGATGGCCTTAAACGCCACACTCACGTGACGCTTCTTGAGAGAGAGAGGTGAGAACGTGCATCTGCAGACTTTTAACGAGGGGACCATGAAGGCGTCATGTGACAGGCTAGTTAGCTAGCCTGGAGGTGATGCTGCCAGTGCTGGCAGCTGCGACAGTGTTTTGCTATCAACCTTGTTAATCTCGTTATATTCTTCATCACAGCGGGTCATCCCCACTGTGTACTTAATCGCGCACTAGTTCTGCATAAGCACCTGCAGCTCTCTCCTTATTTTACTGACGTTCTCACTGATCACACGGCTGTTTACATGCGTTTCTGAACGAACGGCTAGCTAGTTATTAGCATAGCTTGCTGTTAGCGATCATGGATGTTCTCTCTTGCCCTCTCTGTAGATAATATGTACCTTGCTGCACATAACATTACTTATTTGCGGGAGTGCATGGGAGAAGTCTCCCGCTAGTATTGATGCCCAGTGTGATGGCTGAGAAACGTGTGTTTGCTGCGTCGCGTGTAACGTTAGTTTAAAGGAGGCTCTCACACACACACACACACACTCAAAAAGACGTGAAAAAAATAAAATAATCGCACACTTTTGCGGTTATGCAATCGCACGTGCTGACATCGCGATTGCGATTGCGATTCGATTAATCGTGCAGCACTACTTCCGACTCAGGCATCACATGACTCATGGTAATTTGCATGGCGACTCACAGGGGTCAAGCCCATCCATCAGCAGTTCATTCCGACAGACGCCATCTGAGATGACCTGAATGGATGGTTGATGTAGGCGGGACAAAGCTACTTATAACCCCATTAGTGCGACAACAATTGCCAAAATAGCTGTCAGAAAAGGAATTGGATGATAGCTAGTTAGATTCAGTTTAGATTCTGTCAATCCTTAAAAAAACATAATGGCATTGATGAATTAAAACAGGAACATGTTTCAGCTGGGAAGTGAATGGCGCCATGTTGTTGCTTTTCCAGATTATGTCAGCCTGCTTTGCTGTGATTGGTCCTTGATTTTGACAACTGACAACTAACGGCAACCAATCAGTTGGCGTGAGAAATGACGTGAGTGAATCAGTCATGCATCGGCTTGTGTCCAAATCGCTATGATTTGCCATGCAAATTCAAAAAGTGCTAAACACTGTCATTCATGGGGTCTGGACACCAGGGAATACATAAGCCATACTGTGATATCACGTAGCTACGTTACAGTGTAGCAGCATTGAAAAGAAATCTGATTATTGTGGTATTAATTGATTTTCTACTTGAAGTACAGGCGAGATCTGCAGGGTCAAATGTCCCTCACTCGACATTCAAAAACTGCCCAAGACCTTGTTTTATAGTTAAACTAGAACGACCGCACCGCGGATTTATGCCTCCGCCATTAGTTCATTCTTGAGTCCAAATCGCCATTTGAGGCAAATTGGAAGAAATTCCGTCAAGGCGCTCCTGAGAAGTTGTGTTACAGAGCTTGGAAATTGGGTGTGTGAGGTCACAGTGACCTTGAACTTTGACCTTTAACCATCAAAATCTAATCAGTTCATCCTTGAGTCCAAGGCGATGTTTGAGGCAAATTTGATTAAATTCCGTCAAGGCCTTCCTGAGATATTGCGTTAACGAGCTTGAGAATGGCGTTCGAGAGGTCACAGTGACCTTGGCCTTTGACCTTTGACCACCAAAATCTAATCAGATCATCCTTGAGTCCAAGGCGATGTTTGAGGCAAATTTGATGAAATTCCGTCAAGGCGCTCCTCAGATATCACGTTAACGAACATCGGACGGACGGACATACGTACGGACGGACAACCCGGATCCATAATGCCTCCGGCCTGGGCTATCGCCGGCGGAGGCATAAAAACTCTCAATCTTTGAAGGAGTTTCCGTGAGGTTAGGGAGCCATGGTGGTAGAGACAATTTGTAAATGTGGCTTCATGTTTAACTCACAAAGTAGACGGCCCCGAAGCTGCCATGTCCGATCTCGTGCAGGTCGCAGAAGACGTCCTCGGGGTCATCTTTGAAGAACAGGTCGGCCAGCTCGGGGTCCTTCAGCGCTCCTTTCCGCGTGGACGATGGCATCATGGGATGTACATGGGCTAGGCGCCGGGCACCACGCTCACGTACACGCTACTGCTGCCGCCAGACGTCCACGACGGGCGCGGCATTGGCCAGCTAGACCTGGGAGGGGGAGGGGGAAGAGAGAGACAGACAATGAGTTGACTTGCATTGTTTGTCATTTCTACACACTTATTGTTACAGTTACACATACAGTCCTGGCTGTGTGGTGTTACAGTGGTTTTCAAAGTGTGAGGCGGTGCCTCCCCTGGGGGGGCGCGAGCCAACTTCAGGGGAGGCGTAGTCTCGCTTGTCAGACTTCCCTGCCTTCCGGGAGAGAAGTCTGGCTGCATGTAAACAGGCTGCTGGTATCTGCCATTGGTGGCGACCATTTCAGTCGCCAGCGGAAGAAAATCCCTTTCCGCTCCCTGCAAGCTCTGCCATTGGCTCCGACGACCCGCTCTGACTGACCGGCACGACCATATATGGATTTCCTTTCCCCTCCCTCTGTGACAAATCTGTTGATCTCAAATGTCTCTGCCGCTGTGCGTCATGTCGAATCTGTTGATCTCAAATGCCTGAGCCGCTGTGAAACAACATCAACAATGCTAGCTCGTTGCTATACGCTGAGAACCAGTGGACCTCCCGTTGTAGGGAGAGAGTCTGGTAATTAGTCATTAGTTAGTCATTTTTCCCCCCCGCAAGTCCAGAGTGGAGATCTATGCTGCCAGACTCCTCTCCCGGAAGGGAGGGAGGGCAGGGCACACGCGTGGCTTCAATGGGTCGCCGTTGACTGGAAAGTGTCCAGACATTGTTTGATCTAATCTAACCTTTAGCACCACAGCCAACATGAGTTCCTTCCAGGAATATCCATATCCTTGTGTGCGTGTCTCATGGACACTGATAGAAGATGGGACATGAAAACAGAGTCATATGATGATGGCTAGCTGTCTGGTCCTGTTGCTCATCTAAGCATAAAGACGCACGCACGCGCGCGCGCGCACACACACACACACACACACACACACACACACACACACACACACACACACACACACACACACACACACACACACACACACACACACACGACAGCTGAAGCTGAGTCATTGATGCATTATTTCCACACATGCCCACGGTGTAACAGTTGTGCATGTACACACACACACACACACACACACACACACACACACACACACAATGTTCTGCGTCACCAGGCTGCAGCCAGGCCATCAAGCATGTATGCAGCTTGGAAACACTGCTCCAGTTAGCTTCGCTGCACATACAACACACACACACACACACACACACACACACACACACACACACACACACACACACACACACACACACACACACACACACACACACACACACAGTCTCTCTCTCTTTTTCTGTCTACCATGAAATATCTGCACACATCGGCCAGATGCAGCCAACAAATCCGCCTCCAAAAGGCCAGCCCTACACAGCGAGCTGCTGACACACAGGCACAGACAGTAAGAGACACAGACAGACAGTAAGACACACAGGACAGTAAGACACACAGGCACAGACAGTAAGAGACACAGACAGACAGTAAGACACACAGGGAGAGACAGTAAGCCCGGGCCCAGACACTAAGCATCAGCATCACCCTAATCCGCTGCTTTTAATGGGGTCTGAGCTATCATCAGGCCAAGGCCTGTGCTGTGCCCTCCCCTCATATACTGTATCTAAATATATCAGGCCAAGGCCTGTGCTGTGCCCTCCCCTCATATATATATTGTATATTATAAATATACCAGGCCAAGGCCTCCGCTCCACAGGACCAGATGCATAAAGATGGCAGCTCATGGCTTGGTGGTGATGTTTCTGCAGTATGGGATCCAAACGTCCAAGTTAGGATTTTTGGAAAAGCTTTATTCCCAACAAAGATGTTTAGAGATGTTTAGATTTTACAGAACCTGGATTTGTAACTGTACAATTAAGATATTTCAGCATGTTCAGACCGGGTGGGGCAGTGAGTCGCCAAGCATACGTCAACAGTGACACACACATTGCGTCTTCTGTGGAGATGGGAAAGCACCTAGCACCTAGCACCTAGCACCTAGCACCTAGCACCTAGCACCTAGCCGCCTTGCTACCATCTAAAAAAGCTCTTCTAGTCTGTGAACACGTCTCAGTAACTGTGAATGGTGAGACGTTATGGCCTATTGTCCTGCAGCCTGAACAAATTCTATTTCACGGCCTTAAAGTTGAACTGAACCTGTTGGTCACGTGAATAATGAGTCTGTTTCAGACTGAAAACATAGTTTGTCTAAGATGACAGGTTGAGAGGCGGGTCATAGTATCATGTCGATGATTTTATTTGACAATTCTGGGGACTGGATTGGGCTTTGGCCAATCCTGGCGTGTTCCGCCTCCAAATCGATTGGGATTCAGTGTGTTGTGGCGCTCCCCTCGGGAAGAGCCTTTTGACGGGAGGTGAGTACGTGCAGCAGCGGCCTGGAATCTCCGAAGTGCGACCCCTGACAACCAAGCTCTCGGATGCATGCACCATTGTCGCTGCTGTAACGATACGATATCCCTGGAATGCGCGTTTTAACGAGCCAGTTACATTTCTTTGCATTCTTAGAGATTATAGTTTTTGTTCATGTTTCTAACAATTGGCCAAGTTAGTAGTTAGTTTATGGGATAGATTGATTGACAGCTGCATGTCGTGATATGATTGGTTGAAATGGGGTAGAAATTTGATAGTACTGGGTGACATCAGCAAACTGTAGATTACTGTTATCAATGAAATCTTGAAAAACAAACTTTTGATGTGAAAAAGTGTGAAAAACGAAAGAAATTAGATTGTTGTGATTTGTTTTGCATACATTATTAAATAGGTGCACTGCATACCCAGGTATTTGAACTAAAAGAAAAGAAAAGTCCTTCTTGGGTTCAGCTCGACTCTAAGCTTTCCTTTCTCCTGAAGAATGCCCCAGCTTAAGCCTGGAAACAAACCGTGGCTTGTCTGTGAGCAACAGGCGAGGTTCCAGTTGACCTGCTTACATAATTACAATGATCACATATAGCTTTCACACTGCACACATACTGTAGATACTTATTGCTTTAAGCAGTCAGTCTGTCTGTCTCCTGTTCAGGTATTTCTCAGAAACATCAAACCCTCCGCTGAGACATTCCATGGCTCTGACAGGTCTGACGAATGACCAACTGTAAAGTACAATAACATACAAGCTTTAGGCTGCAGATTCTTGCATCAGGGTTCCCAGAATCACTTGGACATCAAATTCAATGGACTTTTCAATGACTTTCAAAGACTCCAATTTGGCCTGTTTTGAGCTAAGACACATGACTTACAACCTAATTGTCTGTGTCACCTGTGCTAACGTAACGTTTGTGTCATGTCATGTGCATGTAATTATCTGATGAAGGCCCTCATGGCTGAAATGTCATGTTTTTAACACAATGAATAGAGTCAAGAGCAAGTGTTGCACCTTTCCGTTTTGTTCCCTTTATTGGGCAAGATTAGACATCAGAATCAAATATCTTTTTGAAATCATGATCTGGTCAAGTCAAGAAATCCTGCTGAATCATTCATTGTAAAAACTGCTGCTATATCAGTGCAACTCTCCACAGGGTTTTACTCGGGATGTGAAGTGTTGAGGCCAAAACGAGGAGAAGACTGTCACACATTCACTTTCAATAACATTCTCTTTAGTTTTCTCAAAGTCCAATGAACAGTCAAGGTTTTTCCAAGGCCCCTGGGAACCCTGTGGTACAGTATGTGCATGCTTTGAAAAGTCCTGGTCCAAATTGCCATAATGCGTCTGGCGCCGTCCTCGTTATGCTTCCCCCCACATGTCCTGCATGTGATGCTGCTTTTTAAGCACTCTGATCAATGGTCTTTTTCACTGCTGATGACTGTAAATTAGCCTAGCGCCTAGTTGTTTCTATTAACTCATTCAGTGCCAGCCACTTTTGGAGAACGGATGCTCCCAGTGCCAGAGTTTTCAGAGCGTTTTCAGTGATTTCTCGAGGCCCACAGAATATTGTGTGATATTACTATGTAAACACCGAACACGCACAAGAACGAGCTGGCTCTATTGTATCATCAGCAAAAAAAAGTTTATTGATACCATTTTCCGTTCTTTAGTTATGAGCCGGAGAAGATAGGTTGTTTTCAGCGTTTTCAGGCTTTTCAAATTATTAGCTGAGATAATCCGCCTTTTGTGAAATGCAGCATTTCAAGCACATTCACTGAGTCTGAAGATAATAATTTTCTGATGTAGTGACGTAGTTGTTGTGTGATGCCCTGCGTGCACCACCCCCCTCCCCCCCTCCCCCCGTAAACTCCTCCCCACACTGCACACAGCCTCACGCAACCATTATATTTTCGGAGTGCTGCGTTTGTGTGCTGCTGTCGGCTCTCAGCGCCACAGCAGGGAAGAGCCAACCCGGATTGCTGAATGGTTTGGCGTCAGGGGCTGCTTTCCTGTCTGCTAATCGGGTGGAGAAACTATACAGACAGACAGACAGACAGACAGGGACAGAGGGGCTCAGTTGTGAGCGCGGATTGACTCCTGTTCGGAGCCAATGTCAGCTCCCGCGACAGAGCAAATGGCTCTGGGAGCATGCATCGGGTTGTCTTTGATCCACGGCTTTTAGGCTGTTTCTCGGACCTGTCTCTAATCTGGACTGCACCGAGCAAGCACTGTCGCCACCTAATGAGTCCGTAAAATAGGTTATACACCTCCAATAGCTACTATAGTTGTACAGGAGCTGCGGAAGGCTTTGATCGACGTCCCACCGTCAAAAAACGCATTGGACGTCGAAGGACGTCCGTGGCATTCTACGTCACTATTTAATTGGACGTCGAAGGACGTCCATGGCATTCAATGAGTTAATGTGCTTACTGTACTAACTGAATTCCAACAGAGTGGAGATGATGAAGAATGAGGGAAACAGTCATCTACACAACCTGTAATCCTCTATTCATGGGAAAAGGGGAATACATGCATTCAGCCAATCAGGCCTGGAATTTTGTCATTTTAGGGGCGAGGCCATTTGGCCTTCGGTGTCACTCACAAACCTTTTGAGGGCACAAAGGCCACATGCCAGTGCACACAGGTCATTGAGTGACATAAGAGGATTTGGAGGCAACAAATAAATAAATTGACATTCGGATAAGAAGGGGAAAAAAAACCACATAAAACAAATTATTCTTTTTTTTAATAGCAATTAAAAAAAACAAATGTTTTAAGTTGTCATAATAATCGTATGCCTCTTACGGCATAGAGCATTCGGTCAATTTTCAAAATAAAACTTGATGTCAAAATAAAACGCCTGATTGATGATGGCGTTGGCTATCCAGCCTATGTACTGTAAATATTTGTCAGGTATGTCTAAACTTGTATGTGTGTAAACAGAGAGCGAGAGAGACGAGCAGGCACACACAATGATGGAGAGATAAAAGAGACAGACAGACAGACAGACAGACAGACAACATTGAAAACCAGTGGGCAAAAATTGCCTTTTGGACGGCAAAAATGGTCCAGAGGAGCTGGAGATCAGTTGGTGACCGGCGTGGAGAAATGTGTTTGTGGTGTGAACAGCCAGGCTCCTGACGTGTGTCGGGCGGTGCTTGTTCTACCTGTGGCACACACACACAGGACGCTCTCCTCTCATCTTCCCCACACGAGTCAACACACACTCAACCCTGCTGAGTCTGCACTCTGCAGCTAGGTAACGAGTAGACTCAGCTCTCAGTCTTAATCCGTTTCACTACTGTAAGACTGAGAATATTACTATTTCAATCTTTTCATAACGTTAGGTGGTGCTGTTGGAAGCCTTGCATCGGAGAACCAATCAGCGGGCCTGCTTTCTGGGGGCAGTGACGCTCATGCAGAACCGGTGTCTCGCAAAACATCGCCGCGTTTGCGGAGAAACATATTAATCACTTAGAAACAAACATAACCTGTTAATAGGACGTGTTTCATCCGGCCCCGGCGGCTAGAGGTCTTTCCCCCAGCGATAAGCCCAACTCCCGAGGCTAACGTTACAGAGCCTGCTGATGACTTCACAGCGCTTCACAGTAGCAAGCGGACCACTTCCGGGTAGGACAAATGATTGTAAAATAAACAACAGGTATAAACTCTCTTTGCAGCACATCAGTGTCTTGCTCTATATTGGAACTATGAAACATTGCATTGCCGCTACCAAATAAAATTCTAATAATGAATGTAGGCGTGTCTGCTGCCGGCCGTTCTCGCGGGCTCTGAACCAGATTTGGAACAGTAAATTCCCAGACGTTTGGTGGTTAGGTGGCGCTGTTGGCGCCGCTCACCAAACGTCTGGAAACCGAGACTAGGTAACGAGCAGAGTTGTTTGAGACCACCGACACTCGTAGCAACCTGGAGATGTTGACAGTAGCAGGGCACAAATGCCATGGTGGCCATAGGACGTACAGTCCAATGATTGACAGGGCATCACAGACAGAGGGAGGGGCTGTCGTGAAATTCCTACCCTGCATGCAATGTGTGTGTGTGTGTGTGTGTGTGTGTGTGTGTGTGTGTGTGTGCGTGTGTGTGTGTGTGTGTGTGTGCATGTGCTTACATGCCAGCGCATGCTTACATCACATGTGTGTATTTCTGCATGTGTGTGTTTGACTGTATGTCTGAGTTTGTGTTTGTTAGTGTGTGTGTCTGTCTATCCGTCTGATTGCGTGTGTGTGTGTGTGTGTGTGTGTGTGTGTGTGCGTGTGTGTGTGTGTGTGTGCGTGTGTGTGTGTGTGTGTGTGTGTGTGTGTGTGTGTGTCTCCTGGTTGCATCAGCCCTGTCTGTCTCTCATCTCTCCTGAGAGAGCTCTCCGGGCGGATAGAGCTTGAAATAAAACCTGACGTAACTCACACACCTCAAGAGATTTCTTCAGTTCCGATCCGATTCCGAATTTGGATATCTGCCTGCCGATACTGATTCCAATACCAGAAGTCTTTTTTTCTTGACTATACAGTAAAGCGGGACAAATGCCAATTGAAGAAAAAAAGGAAAAAATACGAAGGAAAATATATAAGGAAAAAAAATATATACTTATAAATCAAATCTGCACTAGGCTATATGCTCCTTTAGATAAGGGCCCTCTGCAGATGACATAGTGTGTTTTTAGCCCCATCCAGAGTGAGTTGCAGGATGCTAAGTAAAGTTAGCATCGTTCGCGGGAAAAGAGTTTAGAACGTCACCGAGAGGCCGTGCATTATGTTCGCTGCTGTACGGAAATAAAGTGCCAGTTCTCCACTGCAGTTGGTGTGGTCGAGAGAGAGAGAGAGAGAGAGAGAGAGAGAGGGAGAGAGAGAGAGAGAGAGAGAGAGAGAGGGAGAGAGAGAGAGAGAGAGAGAGAGAGAGAGGGAGGGAGAGAGAGAGAGAGAGAGAGAGAGAGAGAGGGAGAGAGAGAGAGAGAGAGAGGGAGAGAGAGAGAGAGAGAGAGAGAGAGAGAGAGAGGAGGAGAGAGCGAAGAGAGAGGGAGGGAGAGAGAGAGAGGGAGGGAGAGAGAGAGGGAGAGAGAGAGGGAGAGAGAGAGAGAGACACACACACACACACACAGAGCGTGTGAGTCAGTGAGCAGCTTTCCTCCATGAGGTGGTGGAGGTTCCAAAGCAGATCTAAATGACAGTGATGGAGAGAGACGGCAGATGAGTGAGAGACCCACCAAAATGGAGCAAATGAATGAGGGAGTCATGTGATCACTCCTGGGACTCTGCTCACCTCCCTCTCACCCTCCTCTCCTCCCCTGAGTCTCTCACCCCTCTCCTGAGTCTCCTCCTCCTATCTCACCATCCTCACATCCTCTCCTCCCCTGAGTCTCCTCCTCACCCTCTCACATCCTCTCCTCCTCTCCTCTCCTGAATCTCCTCCTCCTCCTCTCCTCACCTCCTCCCTCTCTCACATCCTCTCCTCCTCTCATGAGTCTCCTCCTCCTCTCTCCTCCTCCTCCTCCTCTCCTCCCTCTCTCACATCCTCTCCTCTCCTGAGTCTCCTCCTCCTCTCTCCTCCTCTCCTCAGTCTCCTCCTCCTCTCTCCTCCTCCTCTCCTCCTCCTCTCTTCCCCCGAGTCTCCTCCTCCTCTCCCACATACTCTCCTCTCCTGAGTCTCCTCCTCCTCTCTCCTCTTCTCCTCTCCTCTCCTGAGTCTCCTCCTCCTCTCTCCTCCTCCTCTCCTCTCCTGACTCTCCTCCTCCTCTCCTGACTCTCCTCCTCCTCTCCTCCCCCGAGTCTCCTCCTCCTCTCTCCTCCTCCTCTCCTCCCTCTCTTACATCCTTTCCTCTCCTGAGTCTCCTCCTCCTCTCTCCTCCTCTCCTGACTCTCCTCCTCCTCTCCTCTCCTGACTCTCCTCCTCCTCTCCTCCCCTGAGTCTCCTCCTCCTCTCTCCTCCTCCTCTCCTCCCTCTCTTACATCCTTTCCTCTCCTGAGTCTCCTCCTCCTCTCTCCTCCTCTTCTGACTCTCCTCCTCCTCTCCTCTCCTGACTCTCCTCCTCCTCTCCTCCCCTGAGTCTCCTCCTCCTCTCTCCTCCTCTTCTCCTGACTCTCCTCCTCCTCTCTTCCCCCGAGTCTCCTCCTCCTCTCCCACATACTCTCCTCTCCTGAGTCTCCTCCTCCTCTCTCCTCTTCTCCTCTCCTCTCCTGAGTCTCCTCCTCCTCTCTCCTCTCCTCTCCTGACTCTCCTCCTCCTCTCCTGACTCTCCTCCTGACTCTCCTCCCCCGAGTCTCCTCCTCCTCTCTCCTCCTCCTCTCCTCCCTCTCTTACATCCTTTCCTCTCCTGACTCTCCTCCTCTCTCCTCCTCTCCTGACTCTCCTCCTCCTCTCCTCTCCTGACTCTCCTCCTCCTCTCCTCCCCTGAGTCTCCTCCTCCTCTCTCCTCCTCCTCTCCTCTCCTGACTCTCCTCCTCCTCTCCTCCCTCTCTTACATCCTTTCCTCTCCTGAGTCTCCTCCTCCTCTCTCCTCCTCTCCTCTCCTGACTCTCCTCCTCCTCTCCTCTCCTGACTCTCCTCCTCCTCTCCTCTCCTGACTCTCCTCCTCCTCTCCTCCCCTGAGTCTCCTCCTCCTCTCTCCTCCTCCTCTCCCCCCCTCTCTCACATCCTCTCCTCTCCTGACTCTCCTCCTCCTCTCCTCCCCCGAGTCTCCTCCTCCCTCTCTCACATCCTCTCCTCTCCTGAGTCTCCTCCTCCTCTCACCTCCTCCCTCTCTCACATCCTCTCCTCTCCTGAGTCTCCTCCTCCTCTCTCCTCCTCCTCACCTCCTCCCTCTCTCACATCCTCTCCTCCTCTACTCTCCTGAGTCTCCTCCTCCTCTCTCCTCCTCCCTCTCTCACATCCTCTCCTCCTCTACTCTCCTGAGTCTCCTCCTCCTCACCTCCTCCCTCTCTCACATCCTCTCCTCCTCTCCTCTCCTGAGTCTCCTCCTCCTCTCTCCTCCTCCCTCTCCCACATCCTCTCCTCCTCTACTCTCCTGAGTCTCCTCCTCCTCCTCTCCTCTCCTCACCTCCTCCCTCTCTCACATCCTCTCCTCCTCTACTCTCCTGAGTCTCCTCCTCCTCTCTCCTCCTCCTCACCTCCTCCCTCTCTCACATCCTCTCCTCCTCTCTTCTCCTGACTCTCCTCCTCCTCTAAGATGTGTGAAGTGATGCAACGTACTGCCAACAACAGGTTGTAATGCGGGGGTAACGCGGGGTGGCTTGTTTGGACAGTTCACTGTGTGTGTGTGTGTGTGTGTGTGTGTGTGTGTGTGTGCGTGTGCGTGTGCGTGTGCGTGCGTGTCTACGGCTACTGTGGATCTATGAATGGCATTGCACTGAGAGAGGGAGGTGATTAGGAGAACAGCTTAGACAGATTATAGGCTGTGTGTGTGTGTGTGTGTGTGTGTGTGTGTGTGTGTGTGTGTGTGTGTGTGTGTGTGTGTGTGTGTGTGGTATGTCAGTGTGGATTCCTTGTTACATTTGCACTCCCATATGTAATTGCATGCCACTGTTTAAATGCAAGCATGACAAGTGCATGCGTGTGTCCACGTGTGTGTAAGTGTGAGTGTAGTAGAGGCTGTAAGCCCTGCCATGCATGTATTGGTGTGAATGAATGAGGAGGTGTGTGTGTGTGTGTGTGTGTGTGTGTGTGTGTCTGCCCCCGTGTGTGTGTGTGTGTGTGTGTGTGTGTGTGTGTGTGTGTGTGTGTGTGAGAGAGAGAGAGAGGAGGCAGTGAATAATGTAATGGTATTGAACTGATCGGTTACAGGAGTGATCATATGCTAATCTGACCTAGGCTTTTACAGACACATACGTACGTACACCGGTAGCCCACCTGTAACTAATGATTGTATTGTAAGTAACTGTAGTGTTCAGTTGATTTGTATGTCCCAGAAGAGCACTTTGGGTTGCAGCAAAACATAAAAACATGCAAAAACATAGTGTCTCTCAACCAGTCAGCCCATCATTCCTTGTAACCCATGAGTGAAAAGAGAGTAGAGTTTGACTGATATGGGTAGTTTAAGGCAAAACCATTTTATGTTGTGTTGAAGCTGCGATATAAGCTGCAGCCAGTATTCAGTATCTTAAATTTCAGACCACTTTCATGCGCAATAAATTGCTAAAAGTTACAAGGAGTCCGTGATGCCCCAGCAGAATAGTGACATTAAAACTTTCCATTAGAAGCCATGCTAACGAAATTCTTTGTTAGCAGCTTCTTGAAAGACATGTTATGACAGGTTTTACAGACTGCTTCAGGGCGGACACTCCATCACATGTTGCCATTGCCTCTCGATTTTGGCAATGGCATCATATACATTAAGCAAGCTGCTACAGTATATCATCTAACCTGGATCTAGAGAGCAAAACCATCTCTAAAACTATTGATGTTAGCGACGGAGCCAGAGAGCGCAGGAGTAGTTCAGAGTGAGACTTCAACAATCACATCATCAGGCCTGAGGTCGATTCATTGACACTTTAATCAACTCAAAATCTCATCTGCTAATGGCTGCTAACACGTTGGACATTAGAGGAAGTGTACTTCCTGGCTATATCCACACATTTGAACACACAAGAGCATACATACTGTACATGCATAGGGAAAAGCTAAACACGCAAGAACACACACACACACACACACACACACACACACAGACCCCTCCCCCACCCCCGAGGCCCCCGCCTGTGCTGCTATGACTAATTTATGTGCCAACGTGTTGCTGCGGGAGCGAGTCCATCAGACTGCTGAATATTGTGTGGCTCCGACACACAGGACAGGGCTCCATGGTTCTGTACCGACACACAGGACTAGGGCTGGGTATCGAGTTTCGATACTTACTTGGCACCGAAATGAAAACATCGATACTAAGGGGTATCGAAGCCTCCCTTGTCAATCGATACCAATTTTCGATACCAAAACAAAACAGTGTCATTGAGCCTATAAGCATGCGACATGCTTGCACACCACGCTCTAATACGGCTGGTGATTGGCTGTCATGTAGAAGCATGCAGGGAAAGTTACGCCCACTTTAGCCGGTGTGTGTTTGTTGAGGCAGGCAGCGTGCGGTGCGGAGACAAGTGGAGCTGGGACTGGTTTCGACAGACAAGAGAAATAATCGAGAGGTGGGTCCGCTTACCGCAAGTTGTTGTTGATTAGCGGTTATCAGATCCCTCAGTCTGACAGTCTGGCTGTGAGTTGTATCTAGCATTAGATCGTTTAATTAATTGGCGCGGTAAAGTTATGCGCAAGCGGGCATTGTGTATTTTTAGCAACTCGTTAACAAACGCTGATGTCATGATAGTTTGTTGAATGTAAATGCGATTCACTTTGTGCCATTAAGGCTATATTGATAGGCTAGTCAATGCTCAACTATTGTCTTCCATGCATGAAGTGGAGCTGTCTCATCAGTTTTGACAAGAATGACGTTCTGTTGCAGCAGTGAGCATTAAACACTGATCTGCAACGCGCGCGTTAGATGTTCAATTAATTAGTGTTAACGTTATATGCAAGCGGGCAGTTATCGCCCAATGCCCATTATGTATTTTTAGCAACTCGTTAACAAACGCTGATGTCATGATAGTTTGTTGAATATAAATGGGATTCACTTTGTGCCATTATTGATAGGCTAGTCAATGCTCAACTATTGTCTTCGATGCATGAAGTGGAGCCATCTTATCAGTTTGGACAAGAATAGAGTTCTGTTGCATCAGTGAATATTAAACACTCATTTGCAACTCTCCGTTTTGCACTGAAAACTATTGCACTGATTTATTTGTTTGACATTTATTTCCTTTGTAGTACTCCAATATTTTTTTGTAGGGACAGCAATAAGTTTAGACAACTTAAAGTTATGTTAAATACAGTAGTTTTTTTTCTGCTGTAAAACTTGAAAAAAACTAAAGATTTGTATCATAATTGTCAATGTGTAATGCAGTTTTATTTTTGTTAAAATGGATTTTTCTAAAAATTGGTATCGAAAAAAGTATCGTTCAGGAACCGGTATCGAAATCAAAGTATCGAAACGGTATCGATATCAAAAAATTTTGAACGCTACCCAGCCCTACACAGGACAGGACTCCATGTTCTGTACCGACACACAGGACAGGACTCCATGGTTCTGTACCGACACACAGGACAGCACTCTATGGTTCTGTACCGACACACAGGACAGCACTCCATGTTTCTGTACCGACACACAGGACAGCACTCTATGGTTCTGTACCGACACACAGGACAGGACTCCATGTTCTGTACCGACACACAGGACAGCACTCTATGGTTCTGTACCGACACACAGGACAGGACTCCATGTTCTGTACCGACACACAGGACAGCACTCCATGTTTCTGTACCGACACACAGGACAGGACTCCATGTTCTGTACCGACACACAGGACAGGTCTCCATGGTTCTGTACCGACACACAGGACAGGACTCCATGTTCTGTACCGACACACAGGACAGGACTCCATGTTCTGTACCGACACACAGGACAGGACTCCATGTTTCTGTACCGACACACAGGACAGGACTCCATGTTCTGTACCGACACACAGGACAGGACTCCATGGTTCTGTACCGACACACAGGACAGGACTCCATGTTTCTGTACCGACACACAGGACAGGACTCCATGTTCTGTACCGACACACAGGACAGGACTCCATGGTTCTGTACCGACACACAGGACAGGACTCCATGTTCTGTACCGACACACAGGACAGCACTCTATGGTTCTGTACCGACACACAGGACAGGACTCCATGTTCTGTACCGACACACAGGACAGCACTCTATGGTTCTGTACCGACACACAGGACAGGACTCCATGTTCTGTACCGACACACAGGACAGCACTCTATGGTTCTGTACCGACACACAGGACAGCACTCTATGGTTCTGTACCGACACACAGGACAGGACTCCATGTTCTGTACCGACACACAGGACAGCACTCTATGGTTCTGTACCGACACACAGGACAGGACTCCATGGTTCTGTACCGACCGTATTTACACGACATACAATACATGGACTATCATATCCCATATCCCCCACAAAGAACATCAAAACACAACAAAACAAAACAAGAAAACTGCATAAGATACACAATAATCCAAGAACAAACAAGACTATTGGACAAACAACCAAACAAAAACAATGCATTCAGCTCCTATCCTGATAAGCCTAATGACACTGGGGTAAAAAGTTCTTAAAGTCAAACTCTGTATGTGGTTGCCATATTTTGGGGATGTCTAAGAATCTGCCTTTGCTCTTGTAGTAAATGTTATCCAACGTATGGTAGCTTGAGAGTTCATTCCACCAGTGAACTACAGCTGGGGGATTGGATGGTTTCCAATTTAAAGCTATGCATTTCCTAGCTGCCAACAGGGCAAGATCTATGTATTTACTTTGAATGCATTGTTTTTGTTTGGTTGTTTGTCCAATAGTCTTGTTTGTTCTTGGATTATTGTGTAACTTATGCAGTTTTCTTGTTTTGTTTTGTTGTGTTTTGATGTTCTTTGTGGGGGATATGGGATATGATAGTCCATGTATGTTCTTTCTTAAAGATTAAAAAAAAAAAAAAAAAAAATATTATTATTATTATTTTTTTTGTTGCTAAAACGACTAGTCGACTACTAAGCACAGTGTCGACTAGTGGTTTTACTAGTCGACTAGTCGACTAGTCGACTAGTCTGTGAATGCCCTAGTACCGACACACAGGGCAGGACTCCATGGTTCTGTACCGACACACAGGACACGACTCCATGGTTCTGTACTGACACAGTCTGAGCTGGCATTACGTTAAACCAAACCTGGCGAGGATGCAGCAGATTTGTTTAGCATTCATGTTAGCTGTTGTGGCTAGCAAACGTTAGCTCAGTTAGCACGGCCTACACTCAGGCTACACTAGGCCAGGAGAAGTTAAAATACATCGCAGTCAGTGAATTTCCCACACAATATTTGTGAGTGTGTGAGGCCCGCCCAGGTAAAGTAATAACAACCCGTAACAAGCCACCAAATACATTTTCCTTTTGGATTCATTTTGAGGGCCGTGATGCATGTTCTCTGTGATCGAGTTTTCAAACAATCAAGATTTAATGCTGCTAAGTGTTAAAAAAACATGTCAGCGAACTGCAATGACCATAATTCATTGCATAGGAGCGCCTACAAGTCGCAGTGTCTCTACAGTCTGTGGCGGCGACACAAACTGTATGGAGACACAGTTTGAATGGAAGCCTTAATAATCTGATGAAAGTATCATCATCAACTCAATCGGCACGAAAGTGTATAAAAGTCACTTTTGTTGCAACGCCATCAGCTGATACTAGATTGAGAGCCTTTGCTGTCTGGAAGAATGAGCCACTGGGGTCACTACATGAAACACCCCCCCTACTGCCGAAATGTGTGGGAAACTCTGATGGTTGTTATTTTTTAAAGATTTATTTTGGGCATTTTCATGCTTTCTTATTTGACAGGGCGATAGCTACATCCACTGTGCTGAGAAGGTGAGTGGATGCACCTGCCAGTGCCATCCCTTCAGGACCTGCTGCACACTGTCAGGACAGTGAAGTGGTCTGGAGAAGGCATGGCCGACCCCTTCCGCCCCAGGCATCAACACTTTGAAACAGGCTGAGGTCTGTCAAGACCAAAACCTCTCGCCACAAGAATAGCTTCTTCACCAACTGACACTGGCCTCATCATCAACCAGGCTGGAAAGCCCCCCCCCCCCCCCCCCCATATCTCATGACCACAGCCGGGCTCACCAGCAGGCCAGACACCCCCCACTGACATGAACACCCCTCCCCTCCCCACCACTGTTACTTTAAAGTAGCTGCAGCTAGACTGCATACATTACATGAACCTATCACAGCCAGAGTCAGTCACTTTATTTACCATTTGCAGTAGAGCTCAGCAGAATGTTTTACTCTATGCTTTTTGCTTTATATTATCCTCTTTAACTCACGTTGTGCACCATTTGTATTCCTATTTATCACTCAGGAGGACCTTCCACTTTGTATGTATATTGTATATATTAGACTGCATTTTTCTTATTTTGAGTATGTTATCTCTTGATTTGTCTTCTAACTATTGTTGTTGACCGCGATGCTGCTACACACTTACACTAAGTCAAATTTCTCCTATGTAATCTGATTACCTACTGTGGTAATAAAAGTGATTCTCATTCTCATTACTGAGAGACAGGACGAAATGGGAGAGAGATGCAGCAAAGGCCCGCGGGCCGGATTCGAACCTGGGTCGCTTGTTCTGTGACGAGCTTTTATAGCATTTCTTGTTTGCTGTGTCATCGCAGCAGTAGCATCAAAGTCAAAACTCTCTAAGAAAACTAGTGCAGATAAACATGATAAACATAATGCAGGACATATGAGCACTCACACAAGCATGTGTACACAAACACACGTGTGTGTGTGTGTGTGTGTGTGTGTGTGTGTGTGTGTGTGTGTGTGTGTGTGTGTGTGTGTGTGTGTGTGTGTGTGCGCGTGTGTGTGTGTGCGTGTGTGTGTGTGTGTGTGTGCACACACCTCCACTGAGAGCCATGTGTTACATGGCGTTCGATGGAGAAGCACTTGGCAGACTGTGACTAAATGTGCGTTTTGGTCCCGCTCTCCCTCCTCCTCCCATCTTCTCCATCTCTTCACTCCTTCAATGGTCTCTGAACTCCTCCAGCTCTTTAACACTTCACCTCTTTCTTTCTCTAATTCCCTCTTCTCCATGTCTGAGAAAAGGAGCTTTGATGAGGAGGAAAACATGCTTTTCCTACAGTATCACTCCTTTGACACTCCCTCTCTCTGGGTCTGCCTGTACTCCATCTTATCTCTTACAAAGGAGCCAGTCAAGTGTGTGCGTTGAGTGCACGCGCTTGTGTGTGTGTGTGTGTGTGTGTGTGTGTGTGTGTGCGTTGAGTGCGTGTGTGTGTGTGCACATATATGTATGACAGTCACAGTGTGAGTATGTGTGTAATGTATACATGCATATGTGTATGTATATGCATGTATAGAGTGGGTGTGCATAGACTATGTGTGTCCCTATGCCTGTGAGAGCCTGTACAGTGTATGCGTGTGTACATACTACAGTATGTGTGTCAGAGCATGTGTGTGTGTGTGTGTGTGTGTGTGTGTGTGTAGCCAGGGGCTTGAGCAGCTTACTGGCCCCCTCCCGCCTTTAAGCAGGAACAGGAATTAGGGAGACTGTGGGAATTCTTACTGGGATTCAGACCGCGCCAGCCTTAATCAGAAACGGAAAAAAAAGAAAATGGCAAATCTGCCAGATTGTGCATTGAGACACAG
>NC_139631.1:33873938-33896438 GCF_964638095.1 Poromitra crassiceps
CTATCTTAACCCTCAGTCTCAAAAATGCGCACTCCCGCGAAGTGCTAGTGCTGTCCCGATTCTCACTTTGTTAAGTTAAGGGTCGAGTTTGAACGGTCTACGGCCCTCAGTTTTGAGATTTTCCACGACCACACTTGGCAGTGAGTGCGATCCCAGAATCCCTTGCATGTCATCAGCTAGATCCATTCAGATGGAAGATGGCGGCGAAGGAGGAAAAAAGGAGCCCTACAAAGTTAAGTATTTCCTTGTTAATAGCGATGTAAAACTTACGATAACCATTGTATTAGCTTAGTTTAATGTCACTTTATGGATTTCCGTTTTGGAATCCTAACAACATTGTTGTTGCTAACGAGTGGGGGCTAGAATGACCGTGCTTTCCGACGTGAGGGCTGGCTTGACTGCAGTGTTTAACTTGTTTTGTGTTGCGTAGCAACACTTGTTTTGTGTTGCGTAGCATTACACGTAGGCTGTATCTTGATAAAAACAACTCAACAACGACATTACCACCGAGAATTATGGCATTTCGTAACAACGTTAACAATGTTATAATATAATAATAATAATATGGCTTGACCAGCACGGCTACTGACTATCGATAGTTAGCAACAACAAATGTGTTAGGCTCCAAAACGGAAATCCATAAAATGACATTTAAACTAAGATAATACAATGGTTATCGTAATTTCTACATCTATATTATCAAGGAAATATTTGTAAGGATGCTTTTTTCCTCTTCTTTTGAATTGACAGACTGGATCCGGAGCTTTGGCATATTGCTGCCCCCCACAGTCTGAAGACGTATCTGCCTTTAAGGGCTGTCCCATTTTAAAGTCGCAAGATAGCCCTTAACACTTAGTTTTGAGGGCTACTAAGATTGAGGGTTGAGCTGGAGGGTTAAGATTGAGGGTTAAGAAAAGAATTGGGATTGGGCCCATCACTCCTCTACACTGCTGATCTACACACTGATCTACACAGATTTGCATAGGGATCAAATTAAACATTAAACAAGTTGAAAAAGTAAGAGGTTTAAGAGTGGCTTGGATAATTGGATAATTTGAGTAGAAACACAAGTAGATGAGATAAAAATGAATTGAAAACAGGCCTAATGTAGCAGAAACTCCTGGTCATATAAGGCTGCTGTCAACTGAAATGATCAGTCATGATCATTGTGTGTAACCTACCTGTAGGAAAGATTGAAGGTGTGTGGGGCTGGCAGCTCTTCCTCTCTCTCTCCTCAGTGAAAGTCTATAGCCGACTCCATTGCCTCATGACTGGAATAATACCTGAGGTCGGGACAGAAACAGAGAGAAGATGATTAAGAAGATGATTTGATCAAAGGGGATACATGCAGCATTTTAACATCCACGCATTGCAACATCATTATGTTTGTAACATTGATGAACAAATCAGACTATCACTGAGAAGACAGCCTCTACCAGCCTCAACACTGCAGGGTACTTTACATGGGTTGGATCAGAGCCATAGAGATACAAGAGCTGTGTCATCTCCATTCACTCCAATGGACCCGCTTTCTTTTGACCTCGCAACAGATCCCTGGAAGTAAGGTTCTGAATGAAGCAGCGCTGCAGTAGAGTTGCAGCAGAATGGACCATTTGTGATGTACTTTGAAAGGGGAAGACATTTAAATAATCAAATGATATATTATTATTATTATCAGCTTTATTTTACGCATTCAAAGTCAAACATACTTCCTGGAACTATCCCCTCACACACACACTATAGCTATAGCTATAGTGAGTCACGTGACTATCAAGCATTTTGGACTTCCGTTGCCGCCACTCTCTCTTTAAATCACTCTGGGTTGGATATTGTGGGAAACCTGCTGGTTTGCTTTATGGCACAAAACAGGAAGATAGTGCTGTTCTTCCTGCTGGTTTGCTTTATGGCACAAAACAGGAAGATAGTGCTGTTCTTCCTGCTGGTTTGCTTTATGGCACAAAACAGGAAGATAGTGCTGTTCTTCCTGCTGGTTTGCTTTATGGCACAAAACGGGAAGATAGTGCTGTTCTTCCTGCTGGTTTGCTTTATGGCACAAAACGGGAAGATAGTGCTGTTCTTCCTGCTGGTTTGCTTTATGGCACAAAACGGGAAGATAGTGCTGTTCTTCCTGCTGGTTTGCTTTATGGCACAAAACGGGAAGATAGTGCTGTTCTTCCTGCTGGTTTGCTTTATGGCACAAAACAGGAAGATAGTGCTGTTCTTCCTGCACAAAGAGAGCTAAAGCTTCCAGAAGCCCTGTTCCAAACCCGTCCCTATTGGTCATTTTATACTACCGTCCGACTCCCAAACTCCAAATTCGCAGCTGTTAATTGTATTCACTGTATAGTCCACTGCACACTGCAGAGACATTTCTAGTGAACAGAGAAGGTACCCTAATTTCTCCCATATACTACTGTACCATAATGCAAAGCAGTCGTGTTTACTGGAGGAGAAGGGTGAGGTAGTGTCCGAGTTAACTCGTTTGATCATCCACCATATAGTTCACGATATGATAAACACCACATGGGGAAGAGTCCGAACACAGCAAGAGTATCTCGCAACGTTGGGCGCTGGAATGTTGGGGGTGGGCGGGGAGGTGTCACTATTGATAATCAGGGCTAATACTTCTTCCTGCTCTTCAAAACAAACACATGTGGAGCAACTTCAACATCCTCTACACACAACAGGAAGCAACATGGGAATGTGGTGTGGTCTTAATTTTGTGTAACTCTAGCACTAACAATAGCACACTGGCATGAGATAGAGACTACCAGCTGTGTCCACCATATTTTTTCTTTTCTCTCTCTCTCTCTTTTCAATTATGCCAAGGACCAAGGTATCACCATTAATACAGCAGTTACACTGCATATTGATGTTTAAAAGCTTTAGGAATAGGGATGCACCGATCCAAATTTTTTCACTTCCGATCCGATGAATTTGGATATCTGCCGATACCGATATTATTCCGATACAGATATTTTTCTTGAATATACAGTATAGGCAAAGATTTGGCCAATTAAAGATTTTTTTTTAAATATACCTTGCAAAAAGCAAACAAAACTAAGAAAATATACAAGGCAAAGAAGGATACTATTTTACATGGGCAAATTACAGCCTGTAATTCGCTGGAATTGCAAAAAATAAAATAAAAAAAAGAAATCGGATTCCGATCCGTGAATTATGTCAGTATCGGCACCCGATACCGATATTGGATCGGATCGGCCCCATCCCTATTTAGGAATATGATCTTCCAGTGAGTTCCAAGCATCAATCTAAATGCCTTGGCTTTTTATAGAAGGGCAGAAGGTTCTGTCTGACAGAACATTTACACGCAGCCAAACGCATGATCTCTCCCACTTATGATTTCAAGGTCAGCACACACACACACACACCACTGTGTCCAGACACACACACACACACACACACACACACACACACACACACACACACACCACTGTGTCCAGACACACACACACACACACACACCACTGTGTCCAGACACACACACACACACACACACACACACACCATTGTGTCCAGACACAAGCTTTCACATGCATTCACCCACAGGCGTGCACAAACACTATATACGCTATTTCTCTCTCCCTCTCACCCACCCACACACACACACACACATCAAATTTGAGCAAGTGGTTCTGACAGCGCAGCTCTAACAGCTACTGGACTGTGTGTTGTTTTGTTATGTGAGCAGGTGGGGCAGCAGCATCCACAGCGTTAGCGTCAGTAAACACAGCCTGACCCTCAGCTAATAGATCCATTACAAGACACAGCAGCAGCACACAATAAAAACACATTGTCGTCCGCAAACAGCCCCGACAAACCAGGAAGTGGATCCATTATTCAACACATGAGCGACCCTGTGACCTTTGCTTTGAGCCAATTACTTCCTGGTTTCAATCAAACATAAACGGCCTGCGTCCTTCCTCCGCCTTTCTCCTCGACCTCTCCCATCCCATGTTATCCATCTTTCACCCTGTCCTTCTGTCTCATTGGTCCTCACACACACACTCTCTCACACACACTCTCACACACACACTCTCACACACACACTCTCACACACACACACACACACACACACACACACACACACAGTCTTTTTGATGGTGCCGAGCGGCAGATCGGGCGCTCAGAGGAACCGCTTTCAATAATAAAGGAGGAGCCGGAGCGGGGATGGAGGGATGGAGGGATGGAGGGATGGAGGGATAAAAATGTATTGTGCTCCTCTGAGTGTCCCTGAATGATTTATAACACAAACTGACGCTTGCAGGAGCCTCTGGGAAAGTTGTGGCCGCGGTTCGCCTCCTCCGCTTCCTCGCTCACTCCATCCTGCTCGCTCTCTGCTAGAGGGAGGAGGAGAGGAACGTGTGACCCACCACAGAGAGAGAGAGAGAGAGAGAGAGAGAGGGAGGAGAGGAACGTGTGACCCACCACAGAGAGAGAGAGAGAGAGAGAGAGAGGGGGGGGGGGGAGGAACGTGTGACCCACCACAGAGAGAGGGAGAGAGGGAGGAGAGGAACGTGTGACCCACCACAGAGAGAGAGAGAGAGAGGGAGGGAGGGAGGAGAGGAACGTGTGACCGACCACTGAGAGAGAGAGAGAGAGAGAGAGAGAGAGGGAGGAGAGGAACGTGTGACCCACCACTGAGAGAGAGACAGAGAGAGCGAGAGAGGGAGGGAGGAGAGGAACGTGTGACCCACCACTGAGAGAGACAGAGAGAGCGAGAGAGGGAGGGAGGAGAGGAACGTGTGACCCACCACTGAGAGAGAGAGAGAGAGAGAGAGAGAGAGAGGGAGGGAGGGAGGAGAGGAACGTGTGCCCCACCACAGAGAGAGATAATTTAATGCCTTCATTTGTTGTTCTTTAATAGTAGTACCACAGGGATGACATCTTTTTGTAGGCTTACCGAGAAGTCCCTGCACTTCCTGGTTCTTACCACTGACATATATTAAATATTAGAGGTGCTCCGATCCAGCTAAGCCACGATCCGATTCCGATTCCTGGGTTCACGATCCGATTCTCGATTCCAGCGATTCTCGATTCCAGAATCTAGAATCGATTCTCAATTATGTAGTTTTAGATTGCAATAACACACAAAGGTAAATCTAAGACAAACAATGACAAATGTATTAATGCTGAACTTCAAATTCAACTTCTGACGTTTTACAGTCAGTCAGGGCCTAAATTCATTTTGCAAACTAGAGGGGAATTCCCCCCTTATGTTCTTCAGATAAGATGGATTTATAGACTGGGGGGGATCTGTAGACTTTGGGAAGGATTTATAGACTTTGGGGGGAAGACATTAACCAGAGTTCTTATGTGCAAGAGGTGGTGGTGGCATCGTGGCAGTACACAAATTCCAAGTAAGTCCAAATACTTATAAAAAAAAACATACTACTACTGACTGCCCCAGAGGGAATCCAAACTGCTCACACTGGCATTATTAGTGCCATGCTTTACCCACAGAACCACACAGGAGAGCCAGGAGAGGTGAAGGAAGATAAAGGTCGTCTCTCATCTCTCATGTGTGATTTGACCTTTCCTTTTTAATTCTTCTGTGCTTGTTTATAATGGTTTTGCCTTATTATACATTTGGTCTTTGGTGTGTTATTCTGGTGTACAAGCACTTTGTAACCTTGTTAAGGAAGGTACTATACACAGTTTATTTTATTATATTATCATCATATCAATGTGGTGGACATATCCCACAGTGTAACATCGTAAGGCAGGCCGATGACAGTGGGCAGACACTGACAGTGTTCTGAATAAACACCTGCATCAGGTTAGACAAAAGTGCACTGCATCCAGTGAAAATCACTGACCAGAGAGACTACTAAACGTTAGACACGCTGGATGTTGAGTATATCCAGCCAACGTTAGCTGCGATTAGTTTGATAAATGAAGCAAAGATTGTTGAAAGCACAGCCGCATATTCAGATGGCTGCTAACTTATAAATGGTCTACCAGACAGCATGCTAACGATAGATAGATAGTCAACAGTCTTTTTTAAGATTGCGAGCGGGTAGCCGCTTTCACGACTGTGTTGTTGTCATCATAATACAGTGACGTTGGCGTTGCTAATGCTAACATCGCTAGCTCTAGCCATCGACAGTAAAATACTAACTAGCGATCTCATTCATGCCAGCCAGCTAACGCTAGCTAGCACTGTCTGCTGCAACTGTAGCTTTGTCTCCCGTGTACAAAACCATCATCTGAGACATTTTAATTCCATCTGTTTATGTGACTCTTCATAACAGCTAGTTGGTTGGCTTGTGTTGTGGCGTGTTTACAGAATGGGAGAGGGAGAGCCCTTCCGCTCTTCCTATGACGAGTGGATCACATGCTTTTTTTCAACGGACACAATTGGTTCCGCGGCGCAGTGCTGCCTTCATGTGCAACTCGAAAAGACAAAAGACAACCACAGCATTAAAAATTAGACATTGCCGCCTCCAATACAATACGAAGAAGAATCGATTCTTGGGATTTTGGAATCGATTCAGGATACAATACGAAGAAGAATCGATTCTTGGGAGTTTGGAATCGATCCAGGAATCGTGGCATTAAGAATCGCGATCCTTTCAAGAATAGATTTTTTTTAGCACCCCTATTAAATATGGACAACATGTCAGTCTCCACCTCCTACCGTCCGGTATGTAAGAATAGTGAGGCCAAAATGCCCCAGATTCTGCGCCATTTTGGAACCAGAGTCTGCGCTGTAATGACCGGTGGTGATGGATGGGACCGGAGTGCAGGTCCCCCCCCCGCCCCTCCCCATCTGAAGTCTTCATGTAGCTGCTGGTTCTAATTCGAATAGGTTTTCACTTCTCAAAAGTAACTATGTAGATTCCCACTATGAGGTCAGTTGATCAAAATGACACCTGTATGGAAATCTGATTTTCATTGTTGGAGATTGAGGAGCTGGGGGCCAGCTGGTCATCTCACCTCCTAGCAGCCAGAGACTCCCAGCTGCTATTAGGGAGCAAAGGAAATCTGACATTGATATATCGAAACATTTAAAACCAATTACCTACCCAACAAACAAATATCAAAAGAGTCAAATATTTGGGTTCAACCCTAGAAAAAAAGTAAAGAAAGAGCAACTGAGGTAGCGTGTCACTGAATCTGATGACAAACCAGAGAGTGAGCGTGGTGTATGTTAGGGCTGGGCAATATAATCGATACGGCAATATATTGCGATATTTTATTTCCCGATACTGTATCGATACTTGGACGTCGCCAAGTATCGCAATATTATTTTTATTCTTTTGCAGGCCATGCCATGCCAGGCCTCTGCATCTGGTGATTCCCACCCCTAATCGATACTGTATCGATATTTCCCATATCGATGCAGTAACACTCAACACTCAGTAGTTTTGACTAAATTTGTCCACTAACTTATCAGTATAAAGTGATGTACATATTATTACACTACCTGGGTGGTACACAGTGTGTTGTATCTTTAGCTCTATTATTTAATTTTGAGTAAATTCTGTAGAATATCGCAATATATCGCAATATGTATCGCATCGCAATATATCGTGATACAATCGTGTCGTGACCCAAGTATCGTGATACGTATCGTATCGTGAGATCCTTGCCAATACCCAGCCCTAGTGTGTGTGTGTGTGTGTGTGTGTGTGTGTAGCAAAGAATGGGAGGCAAAGGGTAGGAGGGCAGCTGAGGCACAGCATAGTGAAATCTGTGACAGAGAGAGAGAGAGAGGGTGACAGAGTGACAGAGAGAGAGAGAGGGTGACAGAGAGAGAAAGAGAGAGAGAAGGTGGCAGAGTGACAGAGAGAGAGAGAGGGTGACAGAGAGAGTGACATAGGCTACGTTCACACAGCCATCCTTAGTGCTTGAATCTGACTTGATGCTCACATCTGATTTTTTTTGTGTGGCTGTTCACACAGACTTTTTAAAAGTGGCCCATATCCGACTCCAGTGTGAACAGATCACGGACATGAAGTGACCCGCATGCGCAGAAGAACAACAATAACGTCACACGCAGCACACTGCTGTTCTACGTAAACCCGGAAGAAGACAGCAGTAAACATGGCGGTAGCTGACGATGTTGTTTCATCTGTTGTTCACTGTTTAATTTCAATGCCCGCGTGTTGGTCCTCCCCCTCCCTCCTCCCACCAGCGCAGAATAGTGACAAATGTCGCTCTGGAATGACGTAAAAGTCACATTAAAGTGGTGGACGCTGCCAGGAAATTTTTGGATATTGAAGACATTTCGGGAGATGACTTGACGAAAACGCTTAATGAAGCGTTCGCTTCGGCCTAGACGAAAAGACTGATATGAGTCACTTAAAAGATTAGATTGAAGCACTAAGGATGGCTGTGTGAACGTAGCCATAGAGAGAGAGAGAGAGTGACAGAGAGGGAGAGAGAGAGAGAACATGTGATACTTGCTGAAACAGTAAAGGCCAAGAAAAGAGATGAAAGAGGGAGAGGGAGACAGAGAGATGGAAGAAGAGCGTGGGTGGAGTCAAAGCCGAAGATGATCCATTTGACAGCTCTCTCTCTCTCTTTGTAATATTATTAAGCTGCTTATCACAGCCTGTCTGATCTGGTAGGAGCAAATACAGCACGCTCGCCGCTGGGTGCTTCACAACCCACAACCATTTGCAGAGAATGGGAGACAGAGAGAGACTAGTGTCTTAGAACAGACGAGTTGGCTTCCGCAATTTTCAAATGCTTCCGCCATACCGTCTGTACTTCGTGGGGGAGAATCATGCACCAACCGGAATGGGAAGTAGAAAGGCGGGTCTTCCGCTCATTAGTCCAATCAGAATCCAATATGCCGCATTTTTCGTGGACACACGTGTCGTGATTGGTCGGATTCCGTCGAACTTCTTTCCTGTCTGAAGGTTTTTTTCCCAACTTCCTTGTGCATGTTCTGGGGGTGTAACGTACAGACTGTGTATAGCTGCATTCGCCGGATGTAGATGAGACAGTCTGTTTTAAGAGACTAGAGAGAGACCAATGTGAGGACCAATTTGATTTTGATTTTTTTTACATAGGGAGTTTAAACAATTTTGGCTGCTCCTCAATTTTTCTAGGGCCAGTTTTTTGTGTGTGCGTGTGTGTGTGTGTGTGTGTGTGTGTGTGAGTGTGTGTGTGAGTGTGTGTGTGTGTGTGAGTGTGTGTGTGTGTGTGTGTGTGTGTGTGTGTGTGTGTGTGTGTGTGTGTGTGTGTGCGTGTATGTTGACATTGTTTGATCATTTAACCTTTATCACCAGTTTGAGTTCCTTCCAGGAATATCCGTATCTGTGTGTGTGTGTGTGTGTGTGTGTGTGTGTGTGTGTGTGTGTGTGTGTGCGTGTATGTTGACATTGTTTGATCATTTAACCTTTATCACCAGTTCGAGTTCCTTCCAGGAATATCCGTATCTGTGTGTGTGTGTGTGTGTGTGTGTGTGTGTGTGTGTGTGTGGCCCCACCACTGACATTCTGACAAGGTCGTGTGTTGGCCAACGATCAAAGTCCTGATATCCAACTCCTACTTTGTGCTCCTCCTGTTACATGACACACACTGCGATATATGAATCATAAATCCTGAGTTACAACAAGTCATCGCTGAACAATATTCCAGCTACAGTTTGGCCTGGCTCAACCTCAATATATACGTACTGTAATCATCAACTGTATCGCATTTCTGTTCAAAACAATCTAATAAGACCGCTAATGTAGGGCTTGGTCAAACAATTCAAGCTACATGTGATATTAAGGTGTCAAACACAGAGTTGAGCCAAAACCCTTTTCTCCCCCCAGGCAAACTCACATATGAGTTCATGAACAGTCAACCAACAACACTGGATATATCCATTAGGGCTGCAATATACAGTAAGGACAAACAAATAGAACCGTGATTATTTCACAGAATGTTGCATTTATTATTTAAACGGCCATCTGATCTCAACTTAAGCAATTAACTGCAGCCTCTGCCATTTGAAAATTGCACAAGTGTGTTTTGCCCTTGAGCAAGGCACTTACCCCACCCACCCCCCACCCACCCCCCAGCTGTTTCAGTGGAGCTGCTCAGTAGCTGACAGCAGACGATGTGATATGTGTGGTGCACTGGGCCGTTCAGATCAACTGGCATGTCTGACTCTTCCGGCACATTCTCCACCTTATCACACACTGTACATACGCTCCTTACCGGAATTCTTACTCTCTGCTCTGCGTTGTACTTTTGAGTGCTATCTTTACCTGAAGGTAATCTCTGATATTGTATTGTATGTTTATTGTATGTATGTATATTGTATGTTTAATAAGGAATATGCTATTTGCACCTGTATGTCAAATACGTCGAATTTAAAATGTTTAAGCACGTCTAATGTATGCACATGACATGTGCACCTATGTGCAGTGAATATGTCTCGGACTTGTCCTATCACTATACTGCCTTATTGCTTGTTGTGTCTTTTGTTGTTTTTGCACTCATATGCCCTGTTATATTTGTACTATGTTGTAAACGGAGTCCACAGCACAAGAATTTCACACGTGATACTTGTACCATGGAGTGACAATAAAAATCTTGAATCTTGATAACAAGAGTCAGAGATTAAAAAAAAAGAGAAGAAAGATGGACTTCTGATGAGTCATAGGTAGGTGTGTTAAAAAAAGCGTCATAGATAAATATCGCTTAAAATACAGCTGAAACGACCAGCTGTGAGGTGATTTCCACAATACGCTGAACTCTCCCTGGATGAAAATAAACCAATGCAGGAGAGTGAGTGAGAGAGAGAAGGTGAACTTGACTGAAGTGTTCAGGCATGTGAGAGAAGGTGTGTGAAGGATGTGGAAGGTTGGGCAAAGTAATGCCTTGGATTGTCACTGTGGATTAACTAAAAAAAAAAAAAAAAAATGGGAGAAAAAAGAAAAGAAAAGAAACGAAGCCAGGGAGATAGAAAGAAACATTATGTCCCGATCATCCTGCCAGGACGGCATGGTGTGGATTTTTATAGCAGTGACTGAGTGACTCATTTTCACAGAGTGGAGAATACACCAGACAGACAGACAGACAGACAGACAGACAGACAGACAGACAGACAGACACACACACACACACACACACACACACACAGTGAAGCAGGATTTGGAGACTTTGGGGCGGCTCTCATTTCAAGAGCTTAGTGATACTGTTGAGACATGCGTGCCATGCATACATACAAACACTCACTAGTCGTGTTTCCATTACCCTCAGAAATGCGCAAAATCTAAATATCGCAATAGAAATTGGGTAATGGAAACACGTAAATTTCGAAAAACCTCCCAAATATCGCAAAACGTTTTTGCGCTCTCATGAGGTGGTTTTTCAGACGTGTCGATATAGCAGTTTATCGCAAAAGTGTAATGGAAACAGTTTTTTCGCATTAGCACGTCATGTGACCCATTCTGCTTTGGAAAAGCAGCGAAAAATGAGGAAGAAACGGTTCGATAAGCC
Source organism: Poromitra crassiceps (assembly GCF_964638095.1). Taxonomy (NCBI): domain Eukaryota; kingdom Metazoa; phylum Chordata; class Actinopteri; order Beryciformes; family Melamphaidae; genus Poromitra; species Poromitra crassiceps. The sequence goes on from NC_139631.1 coordinate 33,885,408, forward strand.
GTGGCAAAACCTCCGCAGCAATGGAAAACTTTGAAGCAACGCTAGCAGAAAGACGAGTGTTATGCAAATATATAAAATAGATAATGTTTAATGGCAGAAATCGGTCCATGGTGACAGGCTGCCTGTGTGCGCGCATTTGGCACAGCGCGAGATAAGGGGATGAAAAGCAAGCACACACCGGTGCGGTGCGTGCTCCTGACTGAAGTGAATACAGTGACTGTGAGTAATACATTACACACGTTTCAGGTGCAGTGTTATAATTATAATAGCTACACAACATTGTGATTATTGACCAAATCAGCCTTTTCCCCCCTCCATCTCTAAATCGGACCAGTTGTAGGCTATTAGGCTATTAGGCTTTTTTCCTCTGCCTGTCGCGCTCACTGCATTCACCGCAGCCAGCAACATTTTGCGACTCATTTTATTTTGAATTGATAATCAGGCTCGTTTATATGCGTTGTAACTTCATGTTGTGATTTGCATTGACCATTGGTTGGATTTGAGCATGCAGGGGACGGGATATGGGGCAGATCCACTGTGGCAGGCAGCTGCTGGTAGGCTAATGGGAATTGCGTTCAGGTGTGCGCTCCGTCAGACCAAAACTCAACTTCAATGGAAACGCCTACAAGTCGCAATTGTACATTGTCGAAGTTGTAGAAATATCGCAATTATTTTGCGAAAAACTGTAATGGAAACACAGCTACTGACACACAAACAAAGCAAAGAGCGTTAAGATGAGCATTTAGGTGAATGCCAACATCCATCATGTGGCTGTTGGTGGATTGAGGGACAAACACGAGACTAATAAGTGGCCGATCATATCCAGCAACATCAAAACCCTGCCTGGAGGACAACTCTAAATCTCCACTTTCTGTGTCATTTCCCACATTGCCTTAAGGGCATAACATCACTGAATCTCACGGCGGCCGCTCACTTCCATGGTGGATGTTCTTGCTTCTGACCAGTGCTTCATCTCAACCAGTCTGGAGATGAAGCCGTGACCACAGATCAGTTTACTGTATGTGCTTTTCCAATCCTCATTTGAACCATCACAATCATAATGTGATGAAATCATGACTATTAAATGGAAATGTCTCACAAATGATATCTGAAATTAGGCGAATGAATGAATGAATGAATGAATGAATGAATGAATGATTTTATTTTCGTGTCATGCCACTTTGTGGCCCATCCCATATGGGATTATATGACACCTCAAATGACACAATTAAACACTACACATGGGTATGTTTAGTGCTGGAACGATGTGAACCCCTGTGCGCCACCGGTGGAGAAACGGGGAACAGATGGTTTAGTATGGGCTGATATATGTGCCACCTCAAATTGAATTCGAATTGCTCAACTTGAATTCGAAATTTTTCATTTTGAATTTGAATTGCTCTTTTTGAATTCGAATTTTTTCATTTTGAAATTGAATTGCTTTATTTGAATTCAAATTTTTTCATTTTGAAATTGAATTGCTCTATTTGAATTTGAATTGCTCTATTTGAATTCGAATTTTTTCATTTTGAAATTGAATTGCTTTTTTATTTTGAAATTTTTAAACTGAATCTGAATAGCATAATTTTAAACTGAATTTATTTGCTTTGAAATTATTCAGTTTCCACATTCCTATTTCAAAATTCAATTCAAAATTTTCAGAATCTTGTGTTCAAAAATTTCAACATGTGTGTCCGCCATCCGGGTACTCAATGACGAAGAGGAGGAAGGAGGAAGAGCAATCGAGCGCAGATTGACCGAACTCCTTTTTGGCAGAGCACATGTCTCTCCAACCGGGCGAACACCCAGGTAATAATTGAAAATTTGTTTGGTCATACTTTAACATGCAGTTCAATGTGATAAACTAACATCAATTTGATGAGCCTATTTAACACATTCACTGCCAGCCTTTTTTTTTTTTTACTGTAGGTAGGTTCTGCCAGAGGGTTTTTTTGAGGATTCTGGCTCATTTTACAAGAGCCGAGGATTATTTTCTGCTTGGAGTTTGTGAACACAAAGTTCACAAAAGTACTAATAGAATGTGTGCTTTCTCTGTCTAAAATAGTTAGTTTGTAGAGTTAGTAGTTATGTAGATATTAGCCGTTGAGTACAGCATGGTTTCAGCGTCTGAGAGTGAAAGCTGAGATAATCGCAGTTTTGTGAAATTCAATCAAACAGGCAGAACAGTCACTTTAACCATTTATTTTTGGCATCAGTGAGAGATCAGACATCTAAACAATATAGTTCTGAACGCCCTTTCCTTCAAACTCCTCCCTCCGTGGGCGTGTCTGGTGGCTTTCAGCCTGCGTTTGTCACAAGCGAGTGTTCTGCTGCTGCGAGTTTGAGCAGCCTCCCTCCCTGGCAGCGAGTGTGGATAGGGCTCACTTGTTTCTTGGGTTTGAGAGCTTTGATGAAGCTTTGTGCGATTCTAGGCTTTATGCTGCGTGTTTCAAACTGTGTTTTCCACCCAGTCTATTTTTGGAATCCCCCACCGCCAGCTCCCAGCGCGATAATGCGCGAAAGTGAAAGCGTTTTCGCCAATCCATTTTACAGTAGAGAATGGTTTCCTCGCGCGTTACCCTACAGTTTTGGCTCTGCTTTTCCTAGTGTGGAGAGCACTGTCGCCACTTAGTGGGTCCGTGGAATGGGTTGTACACGTTCGCTGACTCCAATATTTTTATAGGAGACGGGGGGAGCGTTGATCCACGCCCGACCGTCAAAAAAAAAATTTTTTTTTTTAAGACGAGATATCTCGTCTTTGGCAGTCAACGGTTGGATTCTGTAAGACGAGATATCTCGTCATTGGCAGTGAACGTGTTAACATGTGAATGCTGTGAGTGCTCTGACAAATCGTTCCTTGACCAGCGTGATGCAGAACGAGAGGAATGGTTTCTGTGCCGTTTCTTGAGGTTTAAACTTGGTGCAAATTTCCAAAACACCTCATCCCATGTCAGTAGCTGCAACGGTGCGTTCCCTCAACTTTCTCTGAGAAAGCAAACATGGTGTTTTTCAGCATCGCCCTCCTTCACAGTCATAGAGTGACACGTGGCAGCTGCCCACGACAGCCACTACAGTCATCTTGTGTCGGCTGGCCAGCAGCTCTGTGCAACTCAAACATCGGAGGTGGAAATGTAGGCTGTTGCTCAAGGACACTTCAACAATCGTTGCTGAACGATGGGAGAGCATTTCCTTCCACTTTCCCCACCAAAATCTTCCCAGCTGGTGGGGAGATTCAAACCGGCAACGTTTCGATCACAAGCCCGCTTCACGTCTAATTACAAATAGTTCATGCGTTGTTAGGGACCTGTAAAATAACCTAGGCTCGCCCGCTGCATGGCCTCACCCGTAGCTCATCCTCGCCTGTCCCTCCAGAGTGAACCACACATCCAGAGGGGTCAGTGTGGGTCGGTCCCTCCAGAGAGTGAACCACACATTCAGAGGGGTCAGTGTGTCAGTCCCTCCAGAGAGTGAACCACACATTCAGAGGGGTCAGTGTGTCAGTCCCTCCAGAGAGTGAACCACACATTCAGAGGGGTCAGTGTGTCAGTCCCTCCAGAGTCAAGCCTGGAGTTGTCTCTATTAGAGCCATTCATCCTCTCTGGCAACTGTCAGTGCTTCAGTGGAGCCGTTTTTAACTCACACACTGTCAATAGTCTGTGTGGTCTACTGTCTTTACGTTCTGCAAACACACACACACACTCCCTCCCTCACCCCTGCACATACAAAACACAAACACACACACTCACTTCCTCCCTCACCCCTGCACATACAAAACACAAACACACACACAGAATAAGACAAACAAACAAGCTAAGTGCAACTGGGCTGGTAACTTATTCAACAGTCCCTCAGTCACTTTTACACATCAGAGGAAGTTGGGGAGGGGAGTGGTCATGGGTACCACTCAATCAATAGTTTATGCATGCACGCGCGTGCACGCACACAGACAGAGACAGACAGACAGACAGACACACACACACACACACACACACACACACACACGCGCGCACACACACACACACTTTGACGTTGCAAACTTGTCCTGGTGAGTGCATGGGTTGCTGGTTGGAGATTTTTTATGTAGTGTTTGGGTGTTTGGGGGGGGTGAAGGTTCAGATGTCTGATTCACCTGATGATCTGGCCCATGGTTGGGAATGGGAGGGGGAGAAACATGGTTATAGACAGATAGAAAGAGTGAGCATCCTAGACAGTGAGAGAAACATGGTTACAGACAGATAGAAAGAGTGAGCATCCTAGACAGAGAGAGAAACAGGGTTACAGACAGATAGAAAGAGTGAGCATCCTAGACAGAGAGAGAAACAGGGTTACAGACAGATAGAAAGAGTGAGCATCCTAGACAGAGAGAGAAACAGGGTTACAGACAGATAGAAAGAGGGAGCATCCTAGACAGTGAGAGAAACAGGCTTACAGACAGATAGAAAGAGTGAGCATCCTAGACAGAGAGAGAAACAGGGTTACAGACAGATAGAAACAGTGAACATCCTAGACAGTGAGAGAAACAGGCTTACAGACAGATAGAAAGAGTGAGCATCCTAAACAGAAAGAGAAACATGGTTACAGACAGATAGAAAGAGTGAGCATCCTAGACAGTGAGAGAAACAGGGTTACAGACAGATAGAAAGAGTGAACATCCTAGACAGTGAGAGAAACAGGGTTACAGACAGATAGAAAGAGTGAGCATCCTAGACAGAGAGAGAAACAGGCTTACAGACAGATAGAAAGAGTGAGCATCCTAAACAGAAAGAGAAACATGGTTACAGACAGATAGAAAGAGTGAGCATCCTAGACAGTGAGAGAAACAGGGTTACAGACAGATAGAAAGAGTGAACATCCTAGACAGTGAGAGAAACAGGGTTACAGACAGATAGAAAGAGTGAGCATCCTAGACAGTGAGAGAAACAGGGTTACAGACAGATAGAAAGAGTGAGCATCCTAGACAGAAAGAGAAACATGGTTACAGACAGATAGAAAGAGTGAGCATCCTAGACAGTGAGAGAAACAGGGTTACAGACAGATAGAAAGAGTGAGCATCCTAGACAGAAAGAGAAACATGGTTACAGACAGATAGAAAGAGTGAGCATCCTAGACAGTGAGAGAAACAGGGTTACAGACAGATAGAAAGAGTGAGCATCCTAGACAGAAAGAGAAACATGGTTACAGACAGATAGAAAGAGTGAGCATCCTAGACAGTGAGAGAAACAGGGTTACAGACAGATAGAAAGAGTGAGCATCCTAGACAGTGAGAGAAACAGGGTTACAGACAGATAGAAAGAGTGAGCATCCTAGACAGTGAGAGAAACAGGGTTACAGACAGATAGAAAGAGTGAGCATCCTAGACAGAGAGAGAAACAGAGAGAGGAGGAGACAGAGGCAGTTGGAGAGATTCGCTCGAGGAGAATGGCAGATCTGACTCTTTCTGCATGCTCTTCTCACAGCGAAGCAGCAAAGAGAGGTGAGACATTCCAGGCAGGACATGACTTCATTTGTGGCCAGGACACAGACATGGAAATGAATAGGATACATTCTTCTCCTAGGTGAGAAGCTTGGCAGCGTAGATATGGCTGAGAAGGAGCCAACAACCAGCCAAACCTCTGACTTTCTTACATCAAGACGGCGGTGGATGTTTTGAAAGCACCGCCACAAATTGGAAAAGCAGCAAACATACAAGCACTGATTGTAATACACCTAGTTGGAAAATCATCATCACAGTTTGAGTTTTTCCACTCGCGTCAAGTTTTGTCAGACAGGTTCTTTGATTTCCCACTCATTCAAACCTTTCAATCAAACCTTTGATTCTGCTTCTTGTGGGATGTGTGCCGACAGGTGGCCATGTCTTCTTCAAACCAACTACCTTGCCGGGGCTCATCAGTGTATCACATCATTTACAATGCATGTTATCCACCGTGACATGTGTGTAACACTTGATTCTGTCTGAATGTGGGACTTTCCTAACTTTATTCCTCCCTGCCAGTGTTTTTGGTCAAACTGAAAAAAAAAGACAACCCCAGTGGGCTCCACACAGTAGCAACTCATTATTTTAAAAGCACGACTCCACCAGCACCACCTCCTCTAAGCTGACTCACTGAAAACACACACACACACACACCCGCGCGCACACACACACACACACACACACGCGCACACACACACACACACACACACACACACACACACACACACCCGCGCACACACCCGCGCGCACACACACACACACACACACACACACACATACGCGTGGGATTTCATGCAAATTATGTCATTCAATCAACTTTGGCCGATTTGGAGTATGTGTGTGTGTGTGTGTGTGTGTGTGTGTGTGTGCGTGTGTGTGTGTGTAGTTGTGTACACGTGCATGCGTGCGACTGCATGTGTGTCTTTGCTTCAGCAACAATGACTTAGTCATTTTTCTACAGGAGTTGGGATATATATTTTTTAAACATGCGTTGTGGTTCACCTCAGGGCTTGTGCTAAGCTAGATCTTCCCTTTGTGACTGTGAGCAGGTGACCTCCCTCTCCCCTCTCCCACTGTGAAAACAAACAGGGCCAGATGCAGGGCAACGCTAGCAAATCTAAGTGCACGTTCACACCATACGCCAAAGCAACACCAACGCCACGTCAAAGCCACGCTGATCCGATAGTTTCAGCTTCTGTTCTATTTCCCAAGCGTGCCGCGCGCTGATCCCGAGCTGCCAGGCAGGCAATCAATGCAATTTGTGAGGGGTGGGAGGGGCCTGTGAGGGGTGGGAGGGGCCAGAGCAGCAGCTTCGAGCCGGCCACTGAGGAAAAGAGACTCAGATCAGCTTGAGTCTGCTTCAAGCTTCAGTTCAGCATGGCTTTAACGTATGGTGTGTTCGGCCCCTAAAGCTCTGCTCCTAGAGTCTATCACTTTCACAGATTCTCTCTCTCTCTCTCTCTCTCTCTCTCACACACACACGCCAATATGGGAAAATCGAGTGTGCATACAGTGTGTGTGTGTGTGTGTGTGTGTGTGTGTGTGTGTGTGTGTGTGTGTGTGTGTGTGTGTGTGTGTGTGTGTGTGTGTGTGTGTGTGTGCGTGCGTGTGTGTACTGTACAGTACATCTTGTACTGTACAAGGAATGACAGAACACAAACTGACACAGACTCATCCACGGCACCGGGATGTCAATTTTGGACGGGCCAAAGTAATTTTGGCTGGGCTGTTTAATGACAGAATAGCCTACTCTTTGCACTCATTTGATTTCCAACTGCAACAGTTTGTATTTAGCATTACAAGCGGCACAGGCAGGCATATTACTGAAATCATGCAAGAATAAAGCAGTATCCATCATGTTGGTTGTTAGCTGGTTCAATAAGAAAAAACTGTTGAGAATCTAGTCTGTTTATAAAATGGCCATGCTGAGCAGAACAAGGTCAATGGAAGAAAGAATGACCATGTGCATTACGCACGCACTGTGTGCATATCGCTCCTACAGACTTCCACAACCAACTGCATAAAAGTCCATCTTCCAGGACATCACCCTTCCAGTGGGTGTGGACATCCACTCTACAGGGCAAACCCTCTGACCCAGAGGCTTATTAGTGGTCAGACAGGTAGACTCTGCCTTCCCAGAATGCACTGTGTGTGTGTGTGTGTGTGTGTGTGTGTGTGTGTGTGTGTGTGTGTGTGTGTGTGTGTGTGTGTGTGTGTGTGTGTGTGTGTGTGTGTGTGTGTGTGTGTGTGTGTGTGTGGTCGGTCAGACGAGCTGCAGCGAGACGCTTCCTATGTGTGCTAGGGGCATCACATGACGCGGGTCATATACAACAGTACCTGCTGCCGCTGATGTGTTTATCTGTACACTCACACCACCATTGTGTAGCTTTCAATATACAACACTGCTCCCAACGGCAGAAAACTAATGGACAGACAGACAGACAGACAGACAGACAGACAGACAGACAGACAGACAGACAGACAGACAGACACATACAGTCAATATGTGCTGCAACATACATACTGTAACAGTGCAGCCTACACAGAGAGGGAGCGAGTTCACTTCGTTGAAACCACACGGCCACACCCCCCCAAAATAAGCAGCTGCTGAACTTTTCACCACGCCACCGTTGTCTCTGTGAGCCTGAACATTTTACAACATATTGTAATGATGATCTATCACATGGGGAAATGACGGCTCACAAGTGCTACATTGTTTCTTTGTTCTACAGCAAATAGCCCATCAAGATGGCCTCCGCAAAGCACAACTCTAAACTTAACACCAATCAACTTGGCTCATCTTAAAGCCCCTTTGATGTGCAACAGCTGTGTGGGGTTGATAATCAAGGAAAGACACAGCAACTAGGTGCAAGGAACTGAAGTGTGATCTATGTCGCAATAACAATGAATACATCTCAAGCTGCACTCGGGCACAACTTTTATGTACTGATCTAAACCACAAAGTGAGGCTACAAATACTAATCGAGACCCCATAGATTCGCCATAGCTGCACAAATTAAATCCTGCTGTTGGGTACAGGTAGACACTTTGCCCACAGGAAGTAGCAAGCGAAACTTAGCCTAATGTTAATTTTCTTTGGTGCAAGTAACCAAGTAGGATCATTGGAGACTTGTAGCAGTGCCTCACGCTAAAAACACGATCCCCACACTAGATTACCTGCACCATCTTTTATTGAAGATGGCACATCACTAACACACCGATAAAGTCTTAGGGCCAAAATGTCTGTGTCCTTGTTCCTCCCCTGTGTTGTCTTCAGTACAAGATTATAGTGCAAATCACTGCTACAAACTACAAAATTATCTTTATTGAAATCAATCAATGAATTTATTGTTTTCTGGTGGGTCTATTCAAAAGACAACGCGACACAGCACTGATTGTGGAGCTCTAACGTTACTGCACCCTTGACTTGCAGCGTGCTCTGGTGGACCTGTTGTGTCTGCTGCTGGCTAAAGGTGCTCTTATACTCGAGCAAAGCTCCGTGGGGGTGGGGCCCCGCGAGTCTCCGTGAGTCACCGTGCAGACCTCGCGCTGGGGGTGATGCCATTATACTCAGAAAGTGATCAGCATGTATTGTACAATGGTGAGAACAGCCCGTGAAAAGTTGCAATGAAACTCTGTGCAGTACTGAGTGCGCTTTCACTCTCAAACGACCGCACATCAGCACATGAAGGACTCACCAAACTTGTTTTTTTACTGAAAGCCGTTTTTACTTCTCAGCCCTGATAGCCTACTCTGTGCTGCTTTTAATCTCTCTCAATAATGCTCTCAACACAACACATTTACTTGGTGAAATGACTAAAAAACGAACAGTTGCTAATCTAAGTTTATAGCCTACCACATGGGTCAAGAAATGTGGCGAAAACACAGCTCAGTGTTCAGGGTTCAGTGGCTCGAAAGCGGACATGTTTGGAGAGAAGCCGTGCGCTGCTCGCGCTGTGAGGAAAAAAATGTCGCACCGTGTGACTGCCCGACGGAGCTAGCGAATAACCACGCCCAACAAATTTACGTCATTTGACGCGCCCGCCCCTCGCTCCACCCACGCGCCCTTCACAGCAGGGTGAGCATAATTCCCCCTTAATGGGTGAAGGGCAGGGTTGGTGACTGGAGGGCTGGGTAATCAGGGGGTTAACAGGGTGTCATCTGTGAGGCATTGGGGCCACCGACAAGTGAAATTCATAAAGCTGACCTGGGGTCACTGGGTTCATCAGAGGCTAGCTAAGCTGACAGTCAACATCTCTACACTTTCTCAGTGTTATAATAGCCACTTTAAATGCTACAATGAATGAATGAATGAATGAATGAATGAATGAATGAATGAATGAATAAAAGTTTTATTTACGTGTCAGGACAAATTGCATGACCCATCCCACATGGGATTATCAGTAGGGGTGGGGGGAAAAATCGATACACCACAGTATCGCGATATTTTGCCTGACGATACTGTATCGATATTTGGACGCCAAGTATCGATATTGCAAGCAAATAATTTTTTTTTTTTTTTTTTTTGCTTGCAATATCGGGCCTGGCATGGCCCGGTGGCCATGCCAGGCCACCGGGCTACTATACACTTTAGTTCCAAGGCCAGCACTAAACAAATTGTAGCATATTTTCATTTTGTTTTAAAAGTAACAGTTGTGTCATAACAGTAATTTACAAATTCCCCACTTACTGAATGGGCTGGGCTGCACAAGATGTTTTGTGTAAGTGAAGTGAAGTTGCAAAAACTACATAAGTACAGTAGTCCACACACACACATCCAGTTAAGGTGGACTGTAAGTAGACTGTAACAAACAGTTCAGTTTGTCAGGTGCATGCAACTATGACATGACTTTATGAAAGTTGTTGGTCTGTCTACTTGACAATGTTGCTGCAATAAAATGGTTGAAGTCAGATGGACAGACTGAAAAAAATTTCTTATATAAACCAGATGTTGACAAAGTTTTCCTTTGGGGACATCATTTGCAGTTGAAAAAGTAAGAAATCGCAATATATCGAGATATCGCAATATTCAATATATCGCAATATCGATATATCGCAATATCGAAAATATCGCAGTATTGCAATACTATCGTATCGTGACTCAAGTATCGTTTCAGTATCGTATCGTGGGCATCTGGTGATTCCCACCCCTAATTATCAGACACATCAACATAAGGTAATTAACAATACGATTCCGGTGCATACTCCATCAGACAGCGAAACAGTACACTCAGGAAATGGACAGCAGAACACACAAATTTAACTACAATATGTAGTAAGTCAAATATATGAATTATCTATCATAGGTCATCTTTCTCCTCCTATCCCACGCATATGAGCAGGTTGGATTCTGTTGACATTTAGCGGGTGGCAAATTATGGAGTATATGTGCCCGTCACCACATCAGGTCTCTACACCATAAGCAAAACATATTCCTGTATATTTATGATTCTAGAGAAATACAGTGGGACAATAAAAACACACACTGAAAGAATGAAATATGTGAAATACGACGTGCATACGTCATACAGTATGCATACATAGTGTAAGAGTAACTG